>NC_060119.1:193763590-194069761 GCF_021461395.2 Schistocerca americana
GGCAGTTACCGATACACCTCACAGGAGCGGAAGCAGCACTTCTCCGTGCTGAGGTCGGCTCACAGAGGGGCTGCATCCTGTGGGCAGGCAGCAGTTCCTCTCCTAATCAGAGCTGGCGGAAAAAGAGCAGACTGATACGACAGCCGCGGTGCTGCCAGCGAGCGTTATCGGGACGACTTTATTGGATGCACTACAGCCACACGGAAGGCAACGGGACACTAACATACTAGCTTTCTGTAGCACACGCTGTTCCCTTCTAAATGACTGAAGAATTAAACCAGTCTGAGAGTTGAAAATTGAAACATCCGTCTCAACAGGACAGAGCATGATTCAACTTCCGCGAAAAAAATTGAAATTATTAAGCCAGAAACAAACTGTCTTTGATAACAGAGCAGAGCCCACGTGAACGTTATTCAGTTCACCTAGGTAACTGTCGAACACTTTACATGAAACTGTTTAACAACAGCGTGAAACTCAGGTATATGCAGTATTTCTTAATTTCCGAAAAGCGTTTGGCACAGTGCCACAATTACGTTTATTATCGTATACAGGGTGTTACAAAAAGGTACGGCCAAACTTTCAGGAAACATTCCAAACACACAAAGAAAGAAAATATGTTACGTGGACATTTGTCCGGAAACGCTTACTTTCCATGTTAGAGCTCATTTTATTACTTCTCCTCAAATCACAGTAATCATGGAATGGAAACACACAGCAACAGAACGTAACAGCGTGACTTCAAACACTTTGTTACAGGAAATGTTCAAAATGTCCTCCGTTAGCGAGGATACATGCATCCACCCTCCGTCGCATGGAATCCCTGATGCGCTGATGCAGCTCTCCAGCCGTCCACAATACGAGCATGAAGAGTCTCTACATTTGGTACCGGGGTTGCGTAGACAAGAGCTTTCAAATGCCCCCATAAATGAAAGTCAAGAGGGTTGCGGTCAGGAGAGCGTGGAGGCCATGGAATTGGTCCGCCTCTACCAATCCATCGGTCACCGAATCTGTTGAGAAGCGTACGAACACTTCGACTGAAATGCGCAGGAGCTCCATCGTGCATCAACCTCATGTTGTGTCGTACTTGTAAAGGCACATGTTCTAGCAGCACAGGTAGAGTATCCCGTATGAATTCATGATAACGTGCTCCATTGAGCGTAGGTGGAACAACATGGGGCCCAATCAAAAGACATCACCAACAATGCCTGCCCAAACGTTCACAGAAAATCTGTGTTGATGACGTGATTGCACAATTGCGTGCGGATTCTCGTCAGCCCACATGTTGTTTGTGAAAATTTACAATTTGATCACGTTGGAATGAAGCCTCATCCATAAAGAGACCATTTGCACTGAAATGAGGATTGACACATTGTTGGATGAACCATTCGCAGAAGTGTACCCGTGGAGGCCAATCAGCTGCTGATAGTGCCTGCACACGCTGTACATGGTACGGAAACAACTGGTTCTCCCGTAGCACTCTCCATACTGTGACGTGGTCAACGTTACCTTGTACACCAGCAACTTCTCTGACGCTGACTTTAGGGTTATCGTCAACTGCACGAAGAATTACCTCGTCCATCGCAGGTGTCCTTGTCGTTCTATGTCTTCCCCAGTCGCGAGTCATAGGCTGGAATGTTCCGTGCTCCCTAAGACGCCGATCAATTGCTTCGAACGTCTTCCTGTCGGGACACCTTCGTTCTGGAAATCTGTCTCGATACAAACGTACCGCGCCACGGCTAATGCCCCGTGCTAATCCATACATCAAATGGGCGTCTGCCAACCCCGCATCTGTAAACAATGCACTGACTGCAAAACCACGTTCGTGATGAACACTAACCTGTTGACGCTTCGTACTGATGTGCTTGATGCTAGTACTGTAGAGCAATGAGTCGCATGTCAACACAAGCACCGAAGTCAACATTACCTTCCTTCAATTGGGCCAACTGGCGCTGAATCGAGGAAGTACAGTACATACTGACGAAACTAAAATGAACTCTAACATGGAAATTAAGCGTTTCCGGACACATGTCCACATAACATCTTTTCTTTATTTGTGTGTGAGGAATGTTTCCTGAAAGTTTGGCCGTACCTTTTTGTAACACCCTGTGGTGTAGCATTTGTGACTGAATTAAAGAATTTTTGGTAGAGAGGACGCAGTATGTCATCTAGTATGGAGAGTCATCGACATATGTAAAAGGAACTTCAAACGTGCCGGAGGAAAGTATGTTGGAATTCATGGTGCTAACGATTTATATTAATAAGCTTATAAGCTTACAGACAGTATTAATCGCAACTTCGGACATATTACAGATTTGGAATTACGCATAATGTACAGTGTGAAAACTATTGCATAATATTCACTCAGACATTCAATGTGCTGGCTACTTGCTTTAAATATGCAAAGTCAACAGCCGAGTAGCAACGAATACACCGGTGTCAGTCAGATCACCGACGTTAAGCAATATCGGGCGTGGTTGGCACTTGAATGGGCGACCATCCGAGCCACCATGCGCTGTTCACCTACCGGGCACTCAGTCTCGTATTGCAGTAGCTGAGGAGTTACTTGACCGTGTAGCAGCAGCTCCAGGCCACGAAAACTGACAACGGCCAGGAGAGCAGTGTGCTAACCCCACGCCTCTCCACATCCGCATCTCATGACGCCAGTATGCAGAGGATGACACGGTGGCCGGTCGGTACTATTATAGCTTCCGAAGAGTGTCTGGACGGCTTTTGAATGCACAGAAATGTCAAACTGTGCACTTCACAAAACGAAAAATCGCAGCATTCTATGACTACAACGAAAGTTAGTCAAAACTGAAATCGGCCAACTCTACAAATACCTGGGTGTAACAATATGTAGGGAACTAACACATGGTTTCGGTCGTAGGTAAAGGATGTGGTGGATTTCGGTTCATTGGTAGGATACTAGAAAAATGCAATCAGTTTACAAAGGAGGTTACCTGCAAAACGTTCTTATCATTGCTGTAGGAATCACGAAGATTAGACCAGTTACAACGCGCACAGAGGCGTCTAACCAATCATTTCCCCTGTGCTCCACACCGGTTTACATGTGCCCGCCATCCAATCGTAACGTGTTGTGCAGATATAGTGCTTTTCATATTTCCTGACAGTGTGATAGTGTCTGTCTGATAAGACTGTTGTTAAAATAAATTGGTATTTTTTTTCAGTTTACCTTCATTTCTTGTCTTTTGCGACCTGCAACTAATGTACAGCGAATAGCTGGATGGTGTTTACATTCTCGTGACTACGTCTGCCCGCCGCCATAAATTAGCTACTCAGCTCATCAAATGATAATTTTTCACTATTTTTTGCTGTATTGTGTTACAGTTTTTTACACTACTGGCCATTAAAATTGCTACACCAAGAAGAAATGCAGACGATAAACGGGTATTCATTGGACAAATATATTATACTAGAACTGACATGTGATTACCGGACGGAATGGCCGAGCGGTTCTAGGCGCTTCAGTCTCGAACCGCGCGACCGCTACGGTCGCAGGTTCGAATCCTGCCTCGGGCATGGATGTGTGTGATGTCCTTAGGTTATTTAGGTTTAAGTAGTTCTAAGTCTAGGGGACTGATGACCTCAGATGTTAAGTCCCATAGTGCTCAGAGCCATTTTTTTGACATGTGATTAAATTTTCATGCAAATTGGGTGCATAGATCCTGAGAAATGAGTACCCAGAACAACCACCTCGGTCCTGGGCATTGAGTCAAACAGAGCTTGGATGGCGAGTAGAGGTACAGCTGCCCATGCAGCTTCAACACGATACCACAGTTCATCAACAGTAGTGGCTGGCGTATTGTGACGAGCCAGTTGCTCGGACACCATTGACTAGACGCTTTCAATTGGTCAGAGATCTGGAGAATGTGCTGGCCAGGGCAGCAGTCGAACATTTTCTGAGTCCAGAAAGGCCCCTACAGGACCTGCAACATGCGGCCGTGCCTTATCCTGCTGAAATGTAGGATTTCGCAGGGATCGAATGAAAGGTAGAGCCACGGGTCTTAACACATCTGAAATATAACGTCCACTGTTCAAAGTGTCGTCAATGCGAACAAGAGGTGACCGAGACGTGTAACCAGTGGCACCCCATACCATCACGCCGGGTGATACGCCAGTATGGCGATGACGAATACACCCCTCCAATGTGCGTTCACCGCGATGTCGCCAAACACGGATGCGACCATCATGGTGCTGTAACCAGAACCTGGATTCATCAGAAAAAAATGACGTTTTGCCATTCGTGCACCCAGGTTCGTCGTTGAGTACACCATCGCACTCCTGTCTGTGATGCAGCGTCAAGGGTAACCGCAGCCATGGTCTCCGAGCTGTTAGTCCATGCTGCTGTAAACGTCGTCGAACTGTTCGTGCAGATGGTTGTTGTCTTGCAAACGTCCCCATCGGTTGGCTCAGGGATCGAGACGTGGCTGCACCATCCGTTACAGCCATGCGGATAAGATGCCTGTCATCTCGACTGCTAGTGATACGTGGCCGTTGGGATACAGCACGGCGTTCCGTATTACCCTCCTGAACCCACCGATTCCACATTCTACTAACAATCATTGGATCTCGACCAACGCGAGCAGCAACGTCGCGATACGATAAACCGGAATCGTGGTAGGCTACAATCCGACCTTTATAAAAGTCGAAAACGTGATGGTACGCGTTTCTCCTCCTTACACGAGGCATCACAACAACGTTTCACCAGGCAACGCCGGTCAACTGCTATTTGTGTATGAGAAATCGGTTGGAAACTTTGCTCATGTCAGCACGTTGTAGGTGTCGCCACCGGCGCCAACCTTATGTGAAAGCTCTGGAATGCTAATCATTTGCATATCACAGCATCTTCTTCCTGTCGGTTAAATTTCGCGTCTGTAGCACGTCATGTTTGTGGTGTATCAATTTTAATGGCCAGTAGTGTAGTTCGTTGCAGAAGTAGCGTCGCATGCGACGAATGTGAATATTACTGTAGGTTAGTTAGTATGGGAGAAACATGTCAGGACTGTGGGTTGGTGTCTCATTGCGGAGATTTTAGAGGGAAGGCCAGTAAAGTAACAGATGAGGCTGTCCTGTGGAGATTTAGATATGCAGTCGAGACAAGAAATTTTGGAACAGCGAAGAAAGATTTACATATTACTCGAAGAATTAAAAATGGCGTATTTTAGGTTAGATAGGGTGAAGGGAAAGAGAAATGGGACTCGGAAAAAGGAAATGAGTAGTAAACAGAAGGAGAAAACTTCTGGAATCACATTTCAGATTCTGATTACCAATCAGTTCGACTTGTTACCTGAAATTGAAGAACAGCCTCAACCAGTGTTTGAGTGAAACAGAGTGCAGACTCGTAGAACAACTTTAAGGATATGTTGGTAGGAACAGTCTCGCAGCTGGGTAGGAGTGACAAGAGGGGTGTTGGCCAAATTCTACAGAAAAAGGTGGATGTATGCTTCCAGATCACAAGAATCGTGATACCCAGTGGACAGCCAATGACAGAGAATATAGGGGCTTTGGATGAAATAAATCAGACACTTTTAGTGCCGGCCGGTGTGGCTGAGCGGTTCTAGGCGCTTCAGTCTGGAACTGCGCGACCGCTGCGGTCGCAGGTTCGAAACCTGCCTCGGGCGTGGATGTGTGTGATGTTCTTAGGTTAGTTAGGTTTAAGTAATTCTAAGTTCTAGGGGACTGATGACCTAGCAGTTAAGTCCCATAGTGCTCAGAGCCATTTGAACCATTTGCCAACACTTTTAGTAGGAAGGGCTGGAAGAAAGGTGGCTAGAAACTTAGAGCGTAGTATTGCAGATGATCTGAAGGAAATGGGAGCAGCAACGTCACTCGCTTGTGTGAAGGTTTTTCAGCGCCATAACCAGAAATGGGTTAATACAGCTATCAGCTGTCTAAACAAAGAACTCAGTGGATTTCTTTTGACTGATATAAAGTATATGTTTCCGTACCTCTTGCTGCAGTTGGAGTGATACACAAATCAGCCAAGTACCTGAACAAGAGGGCAGAGGACGTAACTAACGAAACATCTTGCAGAAAGTGTAAGTGGGGCCACAAGCACACAGGGCAAAAAATACCTGTAGTTCCTGGAGTCTGGGAGGCCCATTTCATAGCTTAGAGTCAGATTACAGACAGAAAATCTTTAAAGAAATTGAAACAGAACAGGACTATAAAATATGTAACAGTTTGAGTCACTGCAGGGCACTCTCACTTTTGATATGTGGTCATGATAGGGAAGGTGGTCTTTATTACTTGGATGCTATATCTGATATGATCTGACTTCATTCATATGATGAAATTGTTTGCAGTGTGAAAACATTTGCTGACAGAAAAGTGTGCCACTCTCATTGTGCAGACACAAGGTGGCGCCGGTGTGTCGGCAGACGCGTCCAGTTAGGCTGTGTAGCGCCAAGGAGTCGCTGCAGCTGTGAGCAGAGCTTTGTACGAACTGATGACCGGCAATAAAGTAGAGAATGGGCCCTCGTTAGGCAGGAAGCCGATGAGATGCCTGTGAGTTTCTGGGGGACAGGCTAGTGGGACAGGGCAGTAGCGCCCCGGTATCCACACTCTGCTACAAAACACTTATGAGGGCACGAGGCTTTTAGCGAGTTTATGGCCATTCTTTGGAAACTTCGAAATGGACACAGCAGAGATAACGATCTTTTTAAGGAGGACTGTGGTTCCATCCAAGTCATGCTTTTAGCAAAGACACAGCGTAAACGCATGGGAAACTGGACATGAAGCTGAATATTTCTTCCTTTGCTCCCAATTAATTTTTAAAGTCGCTGGTTGGTCAAATCTGCGTATGCAGAGCAGGGGGCGATCTCCCAGCGCCGGCCGCTGTGGCTGAGCGGTTCTAGGCACTTCAGTCCGGAACCGCACTGCTGCTACAGTCGCAGGTTCGAATCCTGCCTTGGGATGTGTGTGATGTCCTTAGGTTAGTTAGGTTTAAGTAGTTCTAAGTCTAGGGGACTGATGACCTCAGATGTTAAGTCCCATAGTCCTTAGAGCCATTTGATCTCCCAGCTACGAATGCCGAGCTCCAGCTCATGATTGGCTTTTGATAAAGTGGTTGTAGTCTAAGCATGTAAATATGCAATGCTACTGAGCTGCGGAGGAAAGCTGTAGAGAAAGAGAAACACTCTCTTGTACTGGTGCTTCGCTAGTAAAGAACAGTAGGTCTTTACCTAAATGGTGAGACTTGTGTCCTTTGCTAGTGTGCCACCTAGAGCCTGTGCCAGTCACCATCTGAACCGTCAGAGGTACTGCTTCTTTCATCACGCACACAACGAGTGATGGGTGGGTGTACTTATTTGTTTTGAGTCTGCCGTCTAAACATTTGGCATATCCGTCATGCATAGTGGTGTCATGGAGTCAAACTGGTTTGGCAGACCATAAAACGGGTCCATCTGCACACTGGAACCCACTGGTGTTTCAGAGGCTCATAGGGAAGTATCGGCGTTCCGAAGCAGCCGAACGCGAGACCGCATACTTGCATATTTCCGGGAGCGCGCCGTTAATAACAAATTGGTAATTTGTGGTAAGTTCTGTGGGACCAAACTGCTGAGGTCATCGGTCCATAGGGTTACACACTACTTAATCTAACTTAAACTAACTTACACTAAGGACAACACACACACCCATGCCCGAGGGAGGACGAACCTCTGACGGGGGTAGCCGCACAGCTAATCCGCCCCGCCCGTTAATAACAAACAGATTGTCGCTGTCCGTGTGACTGCAGTCGGCGAGGTGTCGTGCTGTGCCGCCCTCACCTGCAGAGGGGTAAAGTATTCGGTGCTCTGGCGTAGGGCCCCAGTATATGGTTCTCAGCACCCTGTTCTTTGGAACCATATTTTTGTTAGCTGGCCGTAGTGGCCGTGCGGTTAAAGGCGCTGCAGTCTGGAACCGCAAGACCGCTACGGTCGCAGGTTCGAATCCTGCCTCGGGCATGGATGTTTGTGATGTCCTTAGGTTAGTTAGGTTTAACTAGTTCTAAGTTCTAGGGGACTAATGACCTCAGCAGTTGAGTCCCATAGTGCTCAGAGCCATTTGAACCATATTATTGTTTATGGAATAGTAGAGTGTAGATGCTTTATAGTAGCGTAGTTTTTGGACCATACCACGGATTCACATGTATGAAGTCAGATAAAGCGATTAGTTCTGGTTAGTGTGGTGTGTTGATCCCCAGCTGATGACCTGTGAACCATAGACCGCATATTACTGAAAGCGTTTGTCAAATAAAAAATGTTTGTGTGGCATTTCTTACCCATCTTTTGTCTTGTGATGTTAAGAATGAATAAATCTATTGTTATTTAGACCACAACTCCTCCCTGAGTTCTTATTCACATTACCTTTTCCATTTTATTAATGTCTTGGTTGCAACTGAAAGAGTCGGAAGCTTGCAGTTGTCGAACTACTGCCAGGCTCTTGGTCCTTGGCACTTCTGTCATTTAGGTCCACATTATGTTGAAATGGAAAAGAAAAATATGGTTCAGTAGTATGTTGTAGATACTTATTTCTGTGTTCGTGTTGTTTATGTATTTATCTGTTTTATTTACAGTGTATTTGTGTGAGTGACTTCTGAGTCACTTGTCGACCGTTTTCCCGTCGTTGCCAACGGCGTTGTCGTATTATTTTCTTGGTGTTTGCTACTGCATTTGTTTTGTATTTGGTTGTCTTTGATTCCAGATCTAGTGTACTATTGTCGTAGTCTTGAGGTGCAAACTGCTTTGCTAATATTTTTGACGTCATTGTATTGTGCTGCGTATATCTTGTGAGTTACATAATACAGCTGTCCATGTGTTATACGGATAATTAAAGTTTGTTGTCGATAGAGAATTCGAATGATAACGAGAAGTAGAGCACGGAGACAAGTAGACTGGGAGCGGAAAATAAAGCGTACGTCATGGAGGAAGAGCGCAATGAAACGGTGGAGGCACCGTTTGAACGTAGGGAGGCGTTGCTGTTGAACGGTGTTAGGAACAACGATGTCGTGCAGTGAGGAAATCAGGCAGACGAAAGCAATATGGTTTATATTGAGGGGACTGACAGTGTCAGATCGCGTGTGATAGAAGATGTGCGCCTACCAAAACATATCGAAGCAGAGGTGATTATTAGAAATCCGGACAGAAAAGACAAGGATGTATCAGAGCGCAATGATGCGGAAACAACACCACAGAAATCAAGCATGAGTTCGTTCGATCACAGCACTGAGGAAAAGGAAGAGAACTACAATCTGGTGGCATTTTTGATGGGACTGGAGAAGAAAATTGATGGACTAAAAGAAATGGAGGAGGAAATTAATGAGACGAGGACGGACATAAAAAATATCGGTGCTCAGGTAAATCAAATGCGCGAGCAACACAAATCATGGGCAGATAAACTCCAGGAAAACCTACGTAAAGTAAACACCAAAGCAATCAAAAGTTTAAAGACTGCACATGATGCTAAGCAGACGGCAGAGAGCTCCAAGACAGTAGCAACTTTCGCAAGGTGAGTAGCAGCTGATGCACTGAAAACGAGTAAACGCACAGAACTGCAGTGATCAATTTGAACAACAAGGTGAAAACCGTGGGAAAGCGGCAAAATGATGCGGAGCAGCCCATCGGCACGAAAATACGTGAAGCCACTGATCTTCATGAGAGAGTGTCCATGGACAAATTAAGAGTCTGAGCTGCGCAGATTACGGACTGGTTCGGACGTGACAGCTGCAACTCCAGTGAGCGAGACTGAAGAGGTCCGGACTCTTCTTTCGTTTAAATCTCAACTGGAAGCTATCAACACCCGTATGGAGAAGAAATTGGAGCAGACGCTAAAGAAACAATTTCAAATGCGGCCAAGCGCGAACGCAACGGAACCAGAAACAAAGTCGGACGGCATGGGTAGCTGCATACCGCTAGCATCGCGCAGAGGACACGGTGAGGTGAACGTTGCATTTTCTCGAAGCCGTGAAGACAGCGTAAATGAGGGGACATCGAACGAGGACATCCAAAGGACTGATATTTTTCGTAAGACGGAAGTTAACGAAACGCCATTCGATTTTCAACGTTTCTTACAAGTCTGAAAATTAGAATTTTTCCGAGATGGTAATTTTACTCACCCATGCACATGGATATCACAATTTGACCTTCCCTTTACCTCCAAACTGGCGTTTAAAATACAAATTAGACTTTATTTTCGGATACTTGCAAAGGTCAGTTGCGGAGAAAATGCACAGAATATCAGCGACGTGTAGAAGTTACCAGGAGTTCAAACACAGCTTCCTAAATATCTACTGGTCCAAGGAGACGCAAGAGCGCATAAAGTATGAGATGACTGTTGGCAAAGATTTCCAGAGTTCAGGCTACAAAAGCCCAGTCAAGATCCTTTGATGCAATGATACAAGAACCAGTATCTTGACGTACCATGCTCTACCGGTGAAATCATACGTCACTTCCGTCAGCATATCAACAAGTATTTAGCTGGCAGGTGTAATGTGGAGCTCAGTACTTTCCGTAACACTCTTTACGAATTAGAGTACGCATTCCGAGCAGAAAATATCGGAGAACGCAGAAGAAACTCTGACAGATACGTCGCAGGCTCTATGTAGCGTCCACAACATAACAATTATTATAATAGGAATGCAAATTTACGAAATGGAACGCCTTACGGTAACCACTCACGGTCGGGAAATTTCGGGGGTAATGAAGCTGAACTACGAAGAGACTGGAATGGGAACCACGATAGTTATGTACTACGCAACAGAGGCTGGAATGGAAGGAGGAATGAAGGCTACGGACCACAAAACAACGGATGGCGAAACCATGATCCGGTTTCCATGACAATAGAAGATGGACGCGAATGAACAACGGAGGAAACGGAAACGGAGGTCAAGCCGAGGAAATTGAAATTCGGGAACCGAACCCAGGACGGAGGGAGCGAAGAAATGTCAACCAACGTCAGTGACTAGTTGATTATGCAGAAGACGCACAAAACGCATCTGCAACTGAACTCGGACCCAGCCTCATCAATGTTATTAGATACGACGATCTAGAAGAAATGTTGCTGGAAGTTTCGTATTTTGAACAAGTCACAGATAGTTTGACGGTCGATGACAGTCGAACATAAGCCTAGTAGCATAAGTTTTGCTTAGTTATAATACTGTTAAAGAGAACAATCATTTCTTTAGATTTTTTGCGGTTCACAATGGTAATTAGCATAGGAACTTTTCCATTACAGCTAGTCGTAAGAGTTAGGCATTGTTAGAATTTCACTGTACAAGTATTTCTTCGTAACGTGTATCATGTTTATAGATGTCCAGATGGTCATCCCAGAGCTGAATAATTACAATAGTTGAGAGTGGAAATGTAGTGATTTCACGACGGAAACATCGTTGTTCATTTGAGTCCCATTTCGCGTGAATTAATATGTTCTCATAGCAGTTTTGCGGTTTGGACGGAACGACAGAATGAAGTGTCACAACAACGATAGAATTTTATGTCTTCGAGTCCGAAACAAGTGCACGAGTGTTGGGGACGGGACCCCTTCTCGTGACATCTTGGAGTTCAGCAACAATCAAATTTCTTCTGTTTATTGTGTGTGCGTTGCAGTAAACGCACTTGTACGATCCGGTATACAATTCGTAGCATATTGTGTGAGAGGAGAGTTGTTTAGTTTGTGAAACCCATGGTGATATTTTGTAGGATGGCCGTGTATTGTCCACGCGAGAGGCGTGTTGACTTTTTTGTGTGTTTTCGCCATGGTTTGCGACCATTGCCCAGTGCAGTGTGTCTTCGCTACGGGCTAATTATTGTCATCGCCAATGGCGCGATGTATTTGTGGCGTGTTTTTAGTCTAGGGATGTCGCCTTTGGTGCAATGTTTCTCGTGAATGGGATACTTTATTCGAGTGTGGTTATACTGATGAGCTAACGCGTCTTATGCGATTCTCGTTCACTGTGGTTATTCGCTTGTGATTTTCGCATGTGGTTTTTCGCACTATTGTGCGTTGATATCCGTGTGGGCTTTCGCGAGTGGTTCGCGAGCACCTGAATGGTAAATCGGCACACCATCAATTTGTGAGAAAGAGAAGAATGGAAGAAATGTAGCTTTGCAGTCAAATGTAGGTAATACCTTGTGCTTTTTTTATGTTTGTTTCAGCAGCTGGAGTGGAAAATTTGTACACCAGTCTGAGAAATTTTTGTATCAGTTTCAGCAAAAAGACAATTTCGCAGCAGAATTGTTTTGCCCACATAACACAGAGAACAGACTGGTGACGTCGGCACTCATCGAGATTCACTCCTTACACCACCGTTAGTGCCACCATATAGACAAAAAGTAATGGGAAGTCTAGTATCTTCTGTAGTTCGTATATCTTTTTTTTTAGTAGTTGGGTTGCGAGAGTAAGTAGTAAGATGGTATGAGAGTTACTGAAGAGAATGTGTAGCCTAAGACGGCTTAGTACTTTGAGTTGCATGAAAAGTTGTGGGAAATTAACACTACACTATCATACATTACAACACTTCACCACTACTTAGGATTATAAAGATTTAGACACAGAAAATTAACCATTTAAAATTATTTCTGTAATACAATCAAAGAATAGCTCCAGAATAGAATCAGATTTTACTTTTTGTCAAAAGAGCTCTGTAAAAATTTTATATTTTTTATTTTCTTGGAGTAATCATGTAAAGCAATCTCTTACAATTGTGTGTAATTGTTGGTCAAGAAAACAAACGAATCAACCTCGTGACATATTTAGCATATTTCCATCCAATAATGCATAATGGAATAATTTTCTGGAGTAAGTCATCACTTACAGTAAAAGTATTGATTGGACAAAAGCGAGCAGTAAGAACGACGTGTGGTGTTCACTCACGGTCGTCATGTGGATACCTCTTCAAGGAGTTAGGCATTTTAGCTGCATCGACACAATTCGTTTATCCGCTAATGAAATTCGGCATAAATTCTCCGTCGCGATTTGACAAGAATAAAAATGTCCATAGACGAAAAAAATGGCCAGTGTTACCCATTATTAAAACTGTAACTGGCTTAGGAAGGAGGTGAATATTCAGCAACAAAAATTCTTGATCGCTTGCCCAATAACATAAAATGTCTGGCAAGTAATGACGCAAGGTTTAAATTTAACCTGAAGGTATTTCTCCTGGGCAACTTCTTCTACACTATTGACGAATTTTTATTTAATAATTGGTAGCCCATAAAAAATCTAGTTTTTAAGCGTAGCTGCATGAGTAGGACTAAAGAATATTATACTGATTAATGTTAACTCTCACCACTTATACATATCCTGTAAACTGACTCGTTCCACACCATTTCGATAAAAGCATCGTACATATGGAACATGTCATTAACTAACTAGAAGGAGTCTAAAAACTGGTAGAATGGGAAATACCCTCTCCCATGTTATTTACAGAGGTTTGCAGAGTACGGACGTAGATGTAGTTCGCTCTTCTCAGTCACACATCACAGTCGCCACTTCAGAGACCGCCAACTAAAAATTGCATCTCGTGTCTGCTTAAAACGTTCAAAAAAACATTAGAAGCATCATGCTCACCAGTCTAAAGACAATTTTAAAAATTCCTGCTATTTCGTTTACCATCGTAGAAGTGTACGGTATCCTTCGAAGTATCTAGTACGGTCGAACAATCTTAAACTCGTGTGGCATACTTGGGTATTAAAAAACAAGTACGTTTTCGAGTATCGGCGTGGCTATAACGTCGATGATGCTGTAATTTCGATGCATCACTTGCATAAGAAATCGAATAAAAGTCTGCATTCAGTCACTATTTAGCATTATGAGACTGTTCGCTATGCTGTTGTAGGGAAGTCGCTATTCTCAAGACTTAAACAAAGTTTTCGCCTCATATTGAGAAGGTATCTACATCTGCAAGTTTGGGATAATAAAGTTGGCCTTGAAAATACTTGCTGTACAACTGACGCAGCACCAACCCTTGTAATGAAAATCGCAGATGTTGGAAATGGCCACAGTTGAGTTCGATGCAGCGCTGTGCAGGATTTATCAAGCTTTGAGACACTCGTAGCAGCTTTGTCTGATGGATGGTAACAACAGCGTTTTCAGGGTTCCGGCGTAGCTCTTTCGGTGTGTGAGGATTCGTTGAGTACTCATGACCCTTCAGTCTGTCCCACAGGTAAAAATCGCAGGCAGAGAGATCAGGCGATCGAGGTGACCTGCAGACTGCATTGCCTCTCCTCACCGAACACCTAATGCACTCGTTGCAAGGTTTCTACGGCGGCGTGCGTTGTTTCTCCTCTTGCTGAAAATATCCACGCAGTCGCTCGTCTTCTGTGAGTTTATCCACGTATGGATCAAATGGCTCTGAGCACTATCGGACTCAACTGCTGAGGTCATTAGTCCCCTAGAACTTAGAACTAGTTAAACCTAACTAACCTAAGGACATCACAAATATCCATGCCCGAGGCAGGATTCGAACCTGCGACCGTAGCGGTCTTGCGGTTCCAGACTGCAGCGCCTTTAACCGCACGGCCACTTCGGCCGGCTCCACGTGTGGATCAAGCAGTTTCTGAGGAGAACCGGTCAACATTGCGTATTTGGTAAAATAATTGTTTTACATTGCAGACACCAGATATTGAGCACTAAACACCAATCTCGACATTATGCAACGGCTCTTCAAAGCATAATGGAGCATGTTCTTTGAGTTACTGCAAGCTGAAAAACTGAGTATCCAAGAGCCCTAATTCGACTTCACTTAAAAACCACCGGCAGAATTCTATACGCGAAAGCTTCTTTGGGCGCTTTAGCAGCTCATGAACAACAGTAAACACGTAAGCGTTTCGATACGACGATCTCGTAATTCCGAGTTGCACAGATAAACGGCGTTGAGAGTTCGTAGGATTTTGTTCAGGTTTTCTTCACTTGAGCAATGTTTGCTGGTATCCGAACTCTTTTTGGATAGTTGTGGCTTTCTTTCGCTACATCGGGAGTTTCGTGTAATTTTGCCACTAAGTTTTGCATTGGAGAATTTTGCTAGATGTTTTGCTAAAACACTTCCAGTGTCAAACTCTTGCGGAAGCAGCTTCGCACAGGTATTCTATGAATTGTGCTTCTGTCGTGAGCACCATTGTGTGTTACAGGTGTCTAAGCACGCCTTCTCTTCTCGTTCACTTAAACTTATTGACATAGCAAAGTACTCGGGGCAGAGCGTGCGGAAAATGTGCGTGTGGAGGCATCTGAAAGCAACCAATTGGTGCATCGGTTTTCCGTGGTGGCCAGTTTTTTTGTACAATACAAGGGCCAGTTCCACGTCAGTCTTACAAATATTTTCCAGACGAGTTATTTTCCCCACGCTGCACATCTGAAGAACTTATTTCAATAGTGGTACAAGTCCATTTTTGTTCATTGTGAAATACAGAGTCCTTAAGTTAAACGAGCGCTGAAAAATCTGCAGTTCAGATACCAGAAATATTCAAGCATATGGCTTCTTGCTAGAGATGAATCTTTCTTTCTGTTTGTTTGGATCATTGGTTTCAGAAGCATTATAGGCAGAAAAGTGGAGGTAATGGACTTGTACCACTATTGAAATAAGCCCTTCATTGATGCTCTGCGAATCACAGTCAGATTTTTTTCAGCGTTCCATTCATACACTGGGTACAGGACAAGTGACTGTAACAATGACTCCGCGAGTGCTGTAATTACTCCAATCTTACCCTCGAGGTCCTAACTGGAGCGACACGTAGGGGGTTGTGATATATTATTAGCCTAGTTGAGTACCAGGCATTGCCGAAGTATGTATTTATTCAAATCTTCTATTAGTCCATCTCCTCCTCTCCCTCCCTCTCTCTCTCCCTCCCTCTCTCTCTCCATCTCCTTTCCTTTCTATGACCATCTCCTCCTCCATCTCTCTCTCCATCTGCTCCTCCTACTTCATCTCCACCCCCCCCCCCCCTCGCAGTCTGTCAATCTCATAATCCTCCTCTCTCCACATTATCACTCCTATCAAAATAGGAAGTTGCTAGTTCTAACTCCCCCCCCCCCCCCCCAGTATTTCTTGCCAGATAGTAAGTAAAGCTAAATTCTTAATTTGTGTCGGTTCTAGGCGCTTCAGCCTGGAACCGCGTGACCGCTACGGTCGCAGGTTCGAAACCTGCCTCGGGCATGGATGTGTGTGATGTTCTTAGGTTAGTTAGGTTTAAGTGGTTCTAAGTTCTAGGGGACTGATGACCACAGACATTAAGTCCCATAGTGCTCAGAGCCATTTGAACCATTTTCTTCATTTGTGTAGCCACACTGTCCGTAGTTGCTTTACAGTTCCTGAGGTTACTTTCGTTCCGTCGTTACAACTACAAGTAAACGGGCATTTACTTACCAGAAGCGTTTTGCTTTTTTGA
This sequence comes from Schistocerca americana, assembly GCF_021461395.2. Classification (NCBI taxonomy): domain Eukaryota; kingdom Metazoa; phylum Arthropoda; class Insecta; order Orthoptera; family Acrididae; genus Schistocerca; species Schistocerca americana. Next base: position 193,779,973 of record NC_060119.1, read on the forward strand.
GATAAAACATCACCAGTGGTCTGTAATTAAAGATATTTTCAATTTGGTTTGTTTTTAAGCTCGAAAAACAGTTCGTTAACAATTTGTCGGTTTTAACTTACGGTGATTTCTGCTTGGTTTCTCGCCTACATCAGGAAAAGCCGTCTGCTAGCACACACAAAATGACGATTTACCTTATATCAGGATAATTAAAATTAATAAATGTTATAATAACTCTGAGGAGCGGTACAATGGACAACTTATGCTTGTCAGGACGATAGGGCCGTACATGGAGAATAAGTTGAGGGATTTTTGACTCGATGCCAGCACCTCATAGCCCCGGGACCCCAACAGACGCTTGGCTCTCCATGGTCATTTTACCCTGCTCTCGCCTATAATGAAAAGAGTTTATAAGGTGAACAGTAATAAAAGCAGAATAAGGATAATGTAGACGAATGAAGGTAGGTGATGCAGTAGGGATTAGATTAGGAACTGAGACGCTAAAAATGGTAGACTAGTTGTTCTACGTATTTGGGTAGCTTAATAGGTGACGACAGCAGAAGAAGAGAGGCAATAGCATAAAAAGTTTTCCTAAAAGAGAGAAATATATTAGCATCGAATATACGTTTAAGTTTTAGGAAGTCTTTTCTGGAACTGTTTGTCTTGGATGAAGCCTTATATGAAGGTGAAATATGGGCGATGAACATTTGGTTGTAGAGATAAGTGAAAGGGGAAGAATTATAGACAGAGATAAAGCTTGAGTACTGTAAGCAGGTTCAAACGGATGTAGGTAGCTGTAGTTACGTGGGGATGAAGAGATCTGCACTTGAGAGACTAATGTGGACGGCTGCGGACCAAAAACAGCAACAATATAAGTAATATAAATAACACCAAGGCAACAGAGAATGACGACGGTATCAGAAAGAGATCGAGATGCCTCAGTGGTTGGAATCCTGGACTCGCTTTTAAGAGTGCCTGTGTTCAACTCCCTGTCCAGCCATCCACATATATATTTTCCGTGATTTGTTGCCATATTTGGTGCTTTTCGCGTCACCTAACATCCCTTCCCTTTTTTCTTGTACGGTATTACAAATAGATCAAGACACTGAGAATTACTTGTGTCTGGCAAAGGATACTGAGGATTTTAAGAGCCATAATATGTGTTTATGATATTTAATGTATTATCAGTGGTTACATTTACAGTTTAATCTCTCAGTATGTTCTCCTGTTGAGTTCTCTTTTACATTTCTTCACAGCTACGGCTCGTGCCATGTCAGTTTTTTAGCTGTAATTTATTGTAGATTCGAATATAGTATAATAATCTTAACTTATTTTGATAATTATTTCGGCCTGGTATTTCTTTGTAGATGGTTTTTCTACCTGTATGACAAACTGATAGCGGAATGTTTACAAAAACAAAGTATAAATAAAACAGAGCCACGCTGCGGACTGAACACATCTTGAGTCGAGACGTGGATGGCACTAAAGTTCTTTAAATTGACTAACATATGCAAACAACGTTTTTTGGAATTAATTTGGTGCACTGTTCACACCTAAATTACAACTTCTAAAATATTGAAGTAGACACGATTTTATTTACACTATGTGATCAAAAGTATCCGGACACCCCCAAAACCATGCGTTTTTCATATTAGGTGCATTGTGCTGCCATCTACTGCCAGGTACTCCATATCAGCGACCTCAGTAGTCATTAGACGTCGTGAGAGAGCAGAAAGGGGCGCTCCGCGGAACTCACGAACTTTGAACGTGGTCTGGTGATCGGGTCTCACTTGTGTCATATGTCTGTACGCGAGATTTCCACACTTATTAACATGCCTAGGTCCAGTGTTTCCGATGTGATAGTGAAGTGGAAACGTGAAGGGACACGTACAGCACAAAAGCGTACAGGCCAACCTCGTCTGTTGACAGGCAGAGACCGCCGACAGTCGAAGAGGATCGGAATGTGCAATAGGCAGACATCTATCCAGACCATCACACAGAAATTCCAAACTGCATCAGGATCCATTGCAAGTACTATGACAGTTAGGCGGGAGGTGAGAAAACTTGGATTTCATGGTCGAGCGGTTGCTCATAGGCCACATGTCATGCCGCTGCTTGCCAAACGACGCCTCGCTTGGTGTAAGAAGCGTAAACATTGGACGATTGAACGGTGAGAAAACGTTGTGTGGAGTGACGAATCACGGTATACAATGTGGCAATCCGATGGCAGGGTGTGGGTACGGCGAATGTCCGGTGAATGTCATCTGTCAGCGCGTGTAGCGCCAACAGTAAAATTCGGAGGCGGTGGTGTTATGGTGTGGTCGTGTTTTTCATGGAGGGGGTTTGCACCCCTTGTTGTTTTGCGTGGCACTATCAGAGCACAGGCCTACACTGATGTTTTAAGCACCTTCTTGCTTCCCACTGTCGTGGAGCAATTCGGGAATGGCGGTTGCATCTTTCAACACGATCGAGTACCTGTTCATAATACACGGCCTGTGGCAGAGTGGTTACAGGACACGTCCCTGTAATGGACTGACCTGCACAGAGTCCTGACCTGAATCCTAAAAAACACCTTTGGGATGTTTTGGAACGCCGACTTCGTGCCAGGCCTCACCAACTGACATCGATACCCTCCTCAGCGCAGCACTCCGTGAAGAATGGGCTGCCACTCCACGAGAAACCTTCCAGCACCTTATTAAACGTATGCCTGCGAGAGTGCAAGCTGTCATCAAGGCTAAGGGTGGACCAACACCGTACTGAATCCCAGCATTACCGATGGAGGCCCCCACGAACTTGTAAGTCATTTTCAGCCAGATGTCCGGATACTTTTGATCACATAGTGTATTACTTTTAATGAACACTACACTGCACCATTTTTATAGACATCCAAATGTATTCGAAGAGAGGAGTGTGGTGGTACGATGCATAATTAGGTTTAAAACATTCTACTCTCAACAGTATATAATCGATTTGTATATAGCGCATCTTTCATAAAACCATAGGTCCAAAATCTGTGCTGTATAATGTATTCACCTCTTTCGATTTTCCTGAAACCAATATGTCGTTTATACGTAAAAAGACGTTTACTCAATTTTTCAGACAGACGGGTAAACACGAGGGACATAATGAAGGAGCGGAAATGTTACGTCCTAGTTTTTCGTATGCACACCCATTTAGAGTGGCAACAGAAAATAATAGCAACTAAGATGGTATGCTGCTTGGTTCCTGAGATCGACTCTTTAAAAAGGACCTAGCAGGGTCTCATGTTTGTCGGTTTTCTGAAACAGCCTACAGGTAACGACAGCGTCATATATACACATCGTCCACCACAATGGATTTCGTAGTAAGCGGAATGTTGGCTCACGCATTCAGTGGTGAGATAAAAACCTATATTGTAGATCGCAACGTTTATTGTTAGCGAAACGTAAATTACCTTCACGATTTACGCGATCGCAAGACGGAACGCCGGCCAGGAGACTAGGGTAACCTGCTTTCACAAGACTTCGTGCAAGCATAACGTCATTTTGACGTCACACGGTGTATCGAAGACGAAAAGGGCTGTCTATCTGCTTTCTTGGTCGTTCGGTTCACAACACAAGAGGCGAACATGACGTTCAAAACAATAACCTTCACATCAGGTCGAGAAAACTGGAGGTTTTCTTTATTGCAGGGCACATTAACCTCGAAGTTATGCCGTTTATAAACATGTGAAGTCCGACATTCATGTGGTCTAGGGTGTGTGTAAAGTGTTGGCAAGAATCAACTGCGAAACTTACTGAAAAGGTTGTATTAAGCATTTTTTTCTAATACCTCCTCATGAACCCAGTAAGTGAGACGACTAACCAGCTTTAGAAGTATAAAAAAAACTGAAACCTGTCAGCACTAGCCGGCCGAAGTGGCCGAGCGGTTCTAGGCGCTACAGTCTGGAACCGCGCGACTGCTACGGTCGCAGGTTCGAATCCTGCCTTGGGCATGGATGTGTGTGATGTCCTTAGGTTAGTTAGGGTTAAGTAGTTCTAAGTTCTAGGGGACTGATGACCTCAGATGTTAAGTCCCATAGTGCTCAGAGCCATTATTGAACCTGTCAGCACTGGATCCAACAACGTATATACACAACAGTATTCATTAATGTATCTCAACAAAATAAAACTTATTTTTTTAAACGTTGAAAACTAGTTACAGATGATGGTCTGCGATTAGAATGGGAGGGTAGCTCATTTATCTAACTTCAAATAAGTAAATACTGTTTCAGAATAACCAAAAATTGAGAACCCTCTAAAACGCGTAGGTATTGGTAAAATTCGTTGTAGTAAAATGGAGTAAAACGTAATATTGGTGTTTAAACATATACTTTAATTCAAGACGTTTGTTTGGAAAAGAAGTCTTGTAAAATAACTAGCTCATAAATTGTCTCTTACATGTCGTATATGGCCGAGACTTTGTTACCTTTTAATTCTTTGCAAATGTGTTTGTTTCTTCTATGATTTTTATTCTGAGTGGTAGTTTGTTTTACCAGGTGAGCAACGTATTTTCAGTATTTATTTGCATGCTTGATTTGCAAATTGATAACAATTATATGTTAGACAAGAAAGACAGAGACAGAGAGAGAGAGAAAGAGAGAGCGAAAGCGAGAGAGAGAGAGAGAGAGAGAGAGAGAGAGAGAGAGAGAGAGCACCCTTAATCGATTATTAAAGAAAATACTCCAATTAACTTAATGCGAAAATCCCAGAACGTTTAGAAACGCAAAGCGGAAAAACAAATTTTGGAGATGCCAGAACGCGGACTAGCTCCATAGCTATATTATACGTTATCACTCAAACGTTATAGTCACTACACCACGACGAACTAGCGGCATTTATCCCTTTAACGTTGATCTCATGAACGTTTTAATCTCCGATAAATCATTATGTAACGCTCAATTATAGCAAATGGTACCAAGAATTTTTTTTTTTTTTTTTTTCGATCAGCTGTTAGCTTGAAACGGCATACTTTCATAACACGCAAATTTTTATACGGTATTACGAAATCCAATATGTATCTCCCAAGCGCCCGGCATCGAACGCTAACGAAAATCGATAGCAGTTCTGTGGTCTTCGATAACTGCGTGTGACGTCAAAATCACGAGAGCTATGTAAATATCCCTCGCTCAACAATTCACAAGGTGCTGCTGAAACTACTTCGCGTGCAGTCTTACAAAATTCAAAATCGATAGCAGTTCTGTGGTCTTCGATAACTGCGTGTGACGTCAAAATCACGAGAGCTATGTAAATATCCCTCGCTCAACAATTCACAAGGTGCTGCTGAAACTACTTCGCGTGCAGTCTTACAAAATTCAAAATCGATAGCAGTTCTGTGGTCTTCGATAACTGCGTGTGACGTCAAAATCACGAGAGCTATGTAAATATCCCTCGCTCAACAATTCACAAGGTGCTGCTGAAACTACTTCGCGTGCAGTTACAAAATTCAAATTGTTCAGTGTTTGCAGCTTCGGAACGAATTTGCTATTGAGATGTTGAAACGGATCGGGCAAAACCCCAGCTATGTAGAAAATGTCGGTTTCTCGGACGAAGCAACCTTTCACACAACTAGGAAGGTTAATTGCCACAACATTCGCGTCTGGGGTTCGGAAAACCCCACAGTTTTCGGGAACATGCCAGAAAGAGCGAAAAGATGAATATGCGGTGTTCGTTGCTGAAAGACAGCATTGCAGAACAATTTTCTTAGCAGCGGGGAGTGGCCACGCGGTTTGAGGCGCCATGTTGTGGATTACTCGGCCCCTCCCGCCGGAAGGTCGAGTCTCTATCGGGCATGTGTGTGTGTGTTGTTCTTAGCGTAAGTTAGTTTAAGTAGCGTGTTAGTCTAGGGACTGATGACCTCAGCAGTTTGTTCCCTTGGGCATTCACTCACATTTCAGCATTTCATTCTCAATTTTCTTCATTGAACAAACAGGACAGAAATCGTTTACCTGAACATGATTGAGTAATTTGCTGTCCCTCAGCATCTTCCTTTTAAGACAAATGTGATCTTCTAGCAGGTTGGTGCACCTAAGCACTGGAGTTTACATGTTAGTGACTTTCTGGACCGTATTTCTACAACGATAGATGGGATGTGATTGGCCAAACAAGTCATCAACGCAATCTCCGGACGTAATCCCTCTGGGTATTTTCCTGTGGGTTATGTGAAATAATTTCCTGTACAGTCGTGGACAAATCGAGCGAGACCCCTCGCCTTTTCGTTATGCTGATCCGCACAGCTTTAAAGTCTGCTACACAGCATAACAGGCAAGGCGACGAAGTGCTACCAACATACTATGCACAGGCGTGAAATTGAAAAACTGTCCGAACTTTGTTAGACAGTTTTCAGTCATGTGTAACTCTACATTAATGCTGATTAGTGTGTTAAACACAACACATAAATATAAGATGCAAACGAAAGAAGAAACGCTAATTAGTATGAACTGTACTAATAAAAATCAATTTCAGCTTATCGAGATAACATAAATGTTTTAGCAAAATATTATGCGCATTCGGCCGCGAAACGGTCTGAATCAACGCTCAGATCAGTCATACTGGATTACCGTTGCTGTCCTACCATGACAGTGTGCAAACTGAGCGATGCTTGAAGATTCATAACGAAATTCAGTGAAAAATCATTCAGTGCCACACTTAAGTCAATTCAATTATTGACAGAAGCGGAAAAAGGAAGCAGTAACAAGTATGAAATTCTACAAGTATTTCATATTGACATCCACAGGACGCCGGTACAGAATAAAGGTAGCAATAAAACGTACTGGGGACGCGAAAATTTCTTAAAATTGCTTTACTGATAATCTATCTACCTCCATCCAGATTAGAACCGAAAACAAACCAGACCTCCCTTGCAGTAGCAAAACACCTTTCACTACGCTATTAGACATCCCAGGCAAAAAGACCTCTATTATTACCCCAGACATGAATAAGCCGGCATTTTCACAATGTAAATGACAAAATGATCTGCAATTTCAGTTGCATAGAGCTTTCTGGAATCAAAAACATGAATTTTCTACGTTTAGCTTATGTGACAATCATTCGGCATGTTTATCGAAACAACAAAACACTGTTATTAGCGAGTAAATTTAGTAGGATAATTCTGAACCACCCTTTTTTTTGACCTTTCGCGTAGATTTGCTTTGTATATACGGCCGTATCCTTAGATTGCGTTGACGTAAAAGCTCACTTTTTTATACCACCAAGGGACTGTAAACCGCAGGAAATGCGATACATTTCCGCTAATTATTTCTACCCGTACTCGAGGTAAAAGGGTTTTAAGGGTTGGGTAGACAGATAGATGGTCCAGAAAGTGAGACTAGTAGGGTTCCATTTTCACCGATTTAGGTGACAAAATCCTAACAACGAACACAGCTACGACAGTTACTGAAGATGAGGGCTGCATAAATAATTCCCTCTACTCATTGTTAGAAGTGTTCTAGTTGCAGTCGATACATCAGCATTTTAATCGATCCAAATCATTTTTACAGGAATGCAAATAAAATCCATTTGCCTATACAAGTGGTAATTCAGATCCCAGTATTAAAGCGACCGCGTTTTAGAAGTGCGAGCATTCCCATTGGTAGCTAGCTTGAGAAACACTTTGGCTATTTTTGAACGTTTTATGGCTGTGGCGAGTCTAATGGAGAATTCGAAACATTGTAGAATACGTTTGGCAGCTATTGTCGCCGTTTATTTCCTGTGGTGGTGCAGAATTATCCTACTAAATTTATTCGCTAATAACAGTATTTTGCCGCCCGAAGTGGCCGTGCGGTTAAAGGCGCTGCAGTCTGGAACCGCAAGACCGCTACGGTCGCAGGTTCGAATCCTGCCTCGGGCATGGATGTTTGTGATGTCCTTAGGTTAGTTAGGTTTAACTAGTTCTAAGTTCTAGGGGACTAATGACCTCAGAAGTTGAGTCCCATAGTGCTCAGAGCCATTTGAACCATTTGACCAGTATTTTGTTATTTCGATAAACATTCCTAATGATTGTCACATAAGCGGTGACATAAAGGTAGAAAATTCATGTTTTGGAGTCCAGAAAGCTCTATGTAACAGAAACTGCAGATCAGTTTGCAATTTACATTGCCGGCTTATTCGTGTCTGGGGTAATAATAGAGGGTTGTCTGTCTGGGCTGTCTGCTAGCATAGTGAAAGGTGTTTTTACTCCTGCAAGGGAGGTCTGGTTTGTTTTCGATTCTAATCTTGATGGAGGTAGATAGACTATCAGTACAGCAATTTTAAGAAATTCTAGCGTCCCCAATACGTTTTATTGCTGTCTTTATTCTGTACCGGTGCCCTGTGAATGTCAATATGAATTTCATACTTGTTACTGCTTACTTTTTCCGCTTCTGTCAATAACTGAATTGACTTAAGTGTGGCACTGAACTATTTTTTTCACTGAATTTCGTTATGAACCTTCACGCATTGCTAAATTTCCACACTTTCATGGTAGATCAGCGACGGTAATCCGGTATGACTGATCTGAACGTTGATACAGACCGTTTCGCGGCCGAATGCGCGTAATATTTTGCTAATTCCTAACGATCTGGATTACTTTGTCTGGATTACTTTGTCTTACTAAAACAGTTATGTTATCTCGATAAACTGAAATTTATTTTTATTAATACAGTTCATACTAATTAGCGTTTCCTCTTTCATTTATATCTCATATTTACGTGTTTAACACACTAATCAGCGTTAACGTAGTCTTCAACATTATCGAAAATAGTCTGACAAAGTTCGGATAGTTTTTCAATTTCACGTCTGTGCATAGTATGTTGGTAGCATTTCGTCGCCTCGCCTGTTATGCTGTGTAGCAGACTTTAAAGCTGTGCGGATCAGCATAACGAAAAGGCGAGGGGTCTCGCTCGTTTTGTCCACGACTGTACATAATGTTTGCCATCTCCAGAGAAGAACTGTGGATGTAATAGACTCCATCACACTTGGGTTGAGACAGAGTATCTTCTAGACATTTACTGGTTGCTAAAGGAGCCCATGTAGAACTGTATCAATTTTTTGTATAATACTTCTTGAGTTGTCTTACATGATGCCGCAAACAGCAAGTATCAATGCCCCACAGCTTTTTCTTAAATTACATTTGGAAATCAGACTGATTTCATGAGGGCATATTGTATGCTCAATGTACCTACTGACTGCTTGAGTCATGTCTGTATGTAGGAAGGAGAACGATGCTTCCGAGGTTTGTTTCGGTATCAAGAATCCACTGTCAAAATTTGTTCTAGTATCATTCATACATCTGGTATAAGCGCGCAACCTGGAACTGAGTGTTGGCTGTTGGCGCCCCACGTGTCAGTAGTGGCAGGGCAATATTGATCGGTCTTTGTCATTAAGTATTTGTTGCGTTGTTTGATGCTATTGATTTCAGTGCGGAATGAGTGACACAAAATAGCATTAAACTGCCATGTCATAATAATTTGAGACACACAGGGCACACTTGTACGTCTATTACATTAATATCTGTTATCCGCAAGCCACTGCACGGTGACTGGCAAAGTGCATTTTGCGCTTGAATTTTCAGACGTTGAAACAAAAAGGTACTGTCATAGTTTCAGAATGCATTCGTCATACACAGAAAAAAAAGTTTTATGAGCACGAAACGGGAAATGTTTTCTTTCGATGTTTCCTACAATTCATTGTACAAAATTAACTGTGGGAAATGCACAGCCTATCATAGGAATCACTTCTTTACATGAAATATTAAAAATGACCTTATGGTTGCCTTTGTCGAAGTTTTGATGGTTATGTTTACCGCCAGTGAAATGTGTTCCATTTAAAAAAGAAGGAAGGAGGATTAGGGTTTAACGTACCGTCGATATCGAGGTAATTAGCGACGGAGCACAACCTTGGATAGGTTCACGGTTGGAGGAGGAAATCGACCGAGGACTGACGGAGCACATCGAAAAAGTTCAAAGAAAGGCAGCACGTTTTGTATTATCGCGAAATATGGGAGAGAGTGTCACAGAAATGATACAGGACTTGGGCTGCAAATTATTAAAAGAAAGGCATCTTTCGTTGTGACGGAATCTTCTCACGAAATTCCAATCACCAACTTTCTCCTCCGAATGCAAAAATATTTTGTTGACACCGACCTATATAGGGCGGAACGATCACCTCTATAAAACAAAGTAAGTCAGAGCTCGTACCGAGAGATATAGGTGTTCATTCTTTCCGCGCGCTTTACGAGATTGGAATAACAGAGAATTGTGAAGGTGGTTCGATGAACCCTCTGCCAGGCACTTAAATGTGATTTGCAGAGTATCCCTGTAGATGTAGAAATGGAACCATCCTGGTATTCACATGGAGAGATTTAGGAAAATCACGGAAACCTAAATGAGGATGGTTGGACGCGGATTTGAACCGTCGAGCCTATTGAGTTAACCACTGCGCCACCTTGCTCGGTGTGTTCCACTGCATCGAAAGAAAATGACGTTTCTCACGTCCGTAGGTTTAACGTTAAAATACCCTACAAGTGCCTCATGGGTGGTGCTAATTGAGTCACAGTGATTACAGGCAGCCAGACTGTCCGTAGGATATCCTGGCAATGACATATCAACTAAATAGCAGAAACAGTTCCTTAGGACATTTAACATCAGCTGTTGAATGATTATTACGGACGTTATGAAGACATAAACGTTCGCTAGCGTTCACCATGAATCTGATATCCAGTAGAGTGCTACGGAAATGTGCAGAAATACACACATGGTAGATGCGGGATGTGTCTCGAAAACTGTGTACCCCACAAAAGAACAGTGATGGAAGGATTCGCATTAATGACAGGGACCTACAGCGTGCCACTGTTCACTACATTTATATTTACATACATACTTCACAAGCTACTCGAAAATTGAGCAGGGGAAAAACGACTGTTTCCTTACGAATTTTAATTTCCCTTATCTTCGTGGTCCTTATGAAAATGTACGACTGCAGCAGAATTGTTCCGCAGTCAGCTTCAAATCCCAGTTCTCTGCATTTTCTCAATAGTGTTTCGAGGAAAGAACAACATCTCCTCTCCACGGATTCCCATTTGAGTTTACGAAGCATCTGTGTATGCTAGCGTGTTGGTCAAACCTATTGGGTGTTGTGATCTTCAGAGAATGGTTTGATGTAGCTCTCCATGCTACTCTCTCCTGTGCGAGCTTCTTCATCTCCCAGTACCTACTGCAACCTACATCCTTCTGAAACTGCTTAGCTTATTCATCTCTTGGTCTCCCTCTACGATTTTTACCCTCCACGCTGCCCTCCAATGCTAAATTTGTGATCCCTTGATGCCTCAGAACATGTCCTACCAACCGATCCCTTCTTCTAGTCAAGTTGTGCCACAAACTCCTCTTCTCCCCTATTCTATTCAGTACCTCCTCATTAGTTATGTGATCTACCCATCTAATCTTCAGCATTCTTCTGTAGCACCACATTTCCAAAGCTTCTGTTCTCTTCTTGTCCAAACTATTTATCGTCCACGTTACACTTCCATACATGGCCACACTCCATACTAATACTTTCAGAAACGAGTTTCTGACACTTAAACCTACCGCGTGAGCGCTACGGTCACAGGTTCGAATCCTGCCTCGGGCATGGATGTGTGTGATGTCCTTAGGTTAGTTAGGTTTAAGTAGTTCTAAGTTCTAGGGGACTGATGACCTCAGTACTTAAGTCCCATAGTGCTCAGAGCCATTTGAACCATTTTGAACTTAAATCTATACTCGATGTTAACAAATTTCTCTTCTTCAGAAACGCTTTCCTTGCCATTGCCATTCTGTCGAACATACCGGTAACAAGTCTAGCGGCTAACCTCTGAATTTGCTTCGATGTTTTCCTTTAATCCTACCTGATGGGGAGCCCAAACACTCGAGCAGAAGAATGGGTCGCACTGACGTTCTATAAGCAGTCTGTTTTATATATGAGCAACATTTTCCTAAAATTCTGCCAATAAACCTGTCGACAATTCGCTTTTTCTATTTCCGCTCTAGCCAACGGCCTTGCTACAATGGTAATACGGGTTCTCGTCAGATTACCGAAGTTAAGCGCTGTCGGGCTTGGCTGGCACTTGGGGGTCACCGTCCAGGTCAGCTGAGTACTGTTGGCAAGCGAGGTGCACTCAGCCCTTGTGAGGCCAGTGGAGGAGTTGCTTGTTGAGAAGTAGGGGCACCAGTCACGAAAGCTGACAACGGCCGGGAGAGCGGTGTACTGACCCCATGCCCCTCCATATCTGCGTCCGGTGACACCTAAGGGCTTAAGTAATAGAACCCAGTACGTTGTCCTCGATGGTGAGTGTCCATCGGAGGTGAGGGTACCATCTGGAGTGCCCCAGGGAAGTGTGGTAGGTCCGCTGTTGTTTTCTATCTACACAAATGATCTTTTGGATTGTGTGGATAGCAATGTGCGGCTGTGTGCTGATGATGCTGTGGTGTACGGGAAGGTGTCGTCGTTGAGTGACTGTAGGAGGATACAAGATGACTTGGACTGGATTTGTGATTGGTGTAAAGAATGGCAGATAACTCTAAATATATATAAATGTAAATTAATGCAGATGAACAGGAAAAAGAATCCGGTAATGTTTGAATACTCCATTAGTAGTGTAGCGCTTGACACAGTCATGTCGATTAAATATCTGGGCGTAACATTGCAGAGCGATATGAAGTGGGAAAAGCATGTAATGGCAGTTGTGGGGAAGGCGGATAGTCGTCTTCGGTTCATTAGCAGAATTTTGGGAAGATGTGGTTCATCTGTAAAGAAGACCGCTTATAAAACACTAATACGACCTATTCTTGAGTACTGCTAGCGTTTGGGATCCCTATCAGGCCGGATTGAGGGAGGACATAGAAGCAATTCAGAGGCGGGCTGCTAGATTTGTTACTGGTAGGTTTGATCATCACGTAAGTGTTACGGAAATGCTTCAGGAACTCGGGTGGGAGTCTCTGGAGGAAAGGAGGCGTTCTTTTCGTGAATCGCTACTGACGAAATTTAGAGAACCAGCATTTGAGGCTGACTGCAGTACAATTTTACTGCCACCAACTTATATTTCGCGGAAAGACCACAAAGATAAGATAAGAGATATTAGGGCTCGTACAGAGGCATATAGGCAGTCATTTTTCCCTCGTTCTGTTTGGGAGTGGAACAGGGAGAGAAGATGCTAGTTGTGGTACGAGGTACCCTCCGCCACGCACCGTATGGTGGATTGCGGTGTATGTATGTAGATGTAGATGTAGGATGACACGGCCCTAGATGCTCGCTCCATATCATATTGCTTTGCGGCGTTGCGCATAGACCGATGTGACTGTGTCGGTCAGCATACGACTAAAGCCATATTCGAACACTCCAGGACTGTTTTTCCTACTCAACAGCATTAATATGTAGAACTAACTCCTATTCATCAGACCTGCTAAAATTTTTTTCTAAGTCATCTTTTACCTTCCTACAGTCACTCAAATACGCAAACTTCCTACCACATGGCGCCATTGTCGGCAAAACAGAAGGTACTCCATTTTTAAAAAATGAGAACCCGTCTAGGTTTATTTCTATTTCGTCACAAGCTCATTGTCAAAACTTGAAGCGATTACGAGAATAATCGCCCTGAAGTTCGTCTTTCATCGAAATGTGGTGGTGTGAAATTAGTGAGAATTATATTGAGATGTTCTAGAATCATGAGCAACATCTCCACTAATTATGTGAGGATTTGCATTAATATAAGCGAACACGCAACACACCATTACCTTTTTTCTGAATGTCAATTTCTACCGCTGTAAGATCGACTAGTGTAGTTAACTCCTTCACAGTCTGGTAAAGTGAAATGCGAGGCTGTACTTTGTCCAGAAAAAGCTAAACATAAAGGGTGATAATACGCGTGATTCTCTTATGGATTTACCATGAATCCTAATTTTTACCGTCTTCGCTTCTACAGAACACTCCATTTCACCCACTACTGAAACTATCGATACCTGTCAGAAATAACTAGCATAAAAAATCCGAGGGCTATTGAATGGCTGTCATGTGATGGTATTCTACAGCATAGGCTGAAGATGTAGACAATAAAAAACGAGAAAGATTACAGTTTAACGTCCCGTCGACGGCTGTCATTAGAGAAGAAGCAAAAGGTCAGACTGAGAAACGTTGGGTAGGAAGTCGGCTTCATCTTTTTCATAGAAACCACCCTGACATGCGCCAAAAATGATTTAGGCAATCTGAATTAGAATGGTGGAAAGGCGATATAAACTGCCGTTATTGTGAATAAAGGTCCAGTGTCCTACCAATGTGCCGTCACCTCGCTTGGTTTTACCACAGGAACCTAATGTCAGCCTATGAACAGCATGAAATTGTTCTACAAGTGTGAATGCACACAGCTCAGTAGGATTAACACTCTACAACGCTCTCTCCTCGGCTTTAGAATATACATAAATACAAGTTTCTCTTCATGAGCAATGGAGGTACAGCCGGAGCAGCACTCCACTGACATTTTGTATGTGAATTCGTGTTCGTTTCAAATAAAAAAGTACAAAATAATTATTTTCTCACATGTAACACATATGCAGTTAAAATAGTTTCCATTTTAAATAGAATTAACTGTCCCCTGTTTTACTTACAACGGCGCCACGTAGTAGAATGAAGATAGTACCGCCTTTTCATTGATGCGGCTGTATGTAATCTTGTCTACGTGTGACGCCCCCGTGTCGAGGCGCTTTGATATCTCAAACGCCTCTCCCTCTTTAAGGACTCTCTTAGGTTTTCTGTGCGCGTCTGTAAAGGAAACGATACATCGGAGTGAAATACTCGCTGAGAGATACTTCTCTGGCCAAAGTAGGTATTGCGAAGTTTGTGAACCGTCGGAGAAACTCTGCGGTGAAAGTGAGTGGACTAACGGCAACACTGTAAATAATTACCGAGCAGCCCCACGTGAAACTGACGGTGAAAGGCGAGAAAGAACGGGCTTGAAGGCCAACCAATAAGTCACGTGCTACAAGTCATCATTAAAATAAACATGATTAACAGTAAATCCGAGTGTACCACAGCACATCAGAGAACACTGCAGAGCTTATATGGATTGAACTCTACCGACAAAATTTCAGAGGTTGTTCACCATGGTATGAGGGAGTTACCTTTGTTCCTACGAAAATAGGTTTATAACAGTCAAATCTCTTGTAATATGCACTCGCCAAAACCTATAGACAAAACACAGAGTAATGTTTCACAAGCTACGAGATAGTCGCGGATTAAAAGAGTGAGCCAGGAAGTGTAGAATAAATTTCTTTCATCTCCATGGATTATCACAAAACTTTTTCGTCCTTAGACTACCAGTTTCGGTCGGCGATGACCATCGTCACATCCGTTTTACATGTTCTAGTACAGAGGGGTCCAAAAATGTGTATCCACTGTTTAAAATTCCATAACTGGTAAACTAATTGACGGAGTTGTCTCATCTTTGGTAGTGTAATAGTTTGTTGTTCCGACAATCGCCACACAAGCCTTGTATTGCGTTGTTTTGTTTCGTCAGATCTGGACGACCTGTAACAGTAAAAAGTCCAGCTAACTCCCGTTGTGTGTTACAACAATTAACTCGCCCACCACAGAACTCTGTGAGACAGTGTGCCCGTAAAACTGGAGTGAGTCGGTCAAGTGTTCGGCGAATTTTGAAGACAGCAAAGTGGAAGTGCTACATCTTACGATTGCTACACGCAATGATCGAGAACGACCCAGATCGTAGAATGGAGTATTGCGAGTGGTTTACTAACATGGTGCGCAACGATGAAGAGTTTGCAGAGATGATTGTGTGGTCTGATGAGGCACAGTTCAAACTCAATGGTACAGTTAATCGCCACAATTGCATCTACTGGGGCGCCGAAAATCCGAACGTCCATGTAGATAATGCCGTGAATTTGCCAGGAGTAAATGTGTGGTGTGGGTTGTCTTACCGGGGCTTGATTGGGCCATTCTTCTTTGATGGCACAGTTACCGGTGAGGTGTACCTTCAGAAGCTTCAGACATCCATTTTACCTGACATCCGAGACTTGTACGGAGACGGAAGAGTTTACTATCAACATGATGGTGCCCCAGCCCACTACCAAAATCGTGTTAGGGCGCATCTCGACGAAAATCTACCAGGAAGATGGACAGGCCGCAGAGGCGCTGTGGTGTATCCACCACGTTCCCCAGACCTCTGGAGTTTTACCCGTGGGGAACACTAAAGGACGTCGTTTATCGACAAAATCCACGCACATTGGATGGAGTTCGAAAATCCATCGTACATTCATGTGCAAATATCCAACTGAACACGTTGCAGTCAGTAGTTCGTGCTGCAGTTCGGCGGCATCGTTTGTGTGTGGATGTTAATGGTGACCATTTCGAACACCTACAGTGATATCTTTAAGTTGGACTTTAAGCTATACTTTCACCAAAAATGAGACAACTCCGTCAATTAGTTTGCAAGTTATGGACTTTTAAACAGTGGATTCATTTTTTTAGACCCCTCAGTATAATGGAGCTATAGACGAATTGTAAGGAAATACACACAAAATCAACTTAGTTTCGTCGCACATATTTAAAATAGCGTCTTAAGTAGATCAAAAGGCCGGCAGAGTCATCCTGTTAACAGCACTACTGTTCAAAATGACAGACATTCAAGCCAACGTGACGAGCAAGACGAACAACATCCAAAATAAAGAATTTTATGGCAGTTTCTCATGGTTGTATGGGCGTTCGGTGCGTTGTACACAAGTGAGGGGAGACCACTCTCTTCACTTTTCTCTAGTTTTTAAAATTCAATATCGAAACTTTTTCAAGTGACGGGGTGGTCTGGGTTGTTCGTCCACAGTGATTCCCTCATGATGTTACGAACTTTCAGGAATGGTGGAGAAGGATAAATGTATCAATTTGAGGTAAGGACCCTTGGCCCGGAAACGGCCGAGTCGAGAGTTATAAGCGAAAATATCCTGATACCTCTGACAATGGACTACTCTGTTGCAAGCTGTTTGATTTCTTTAGTTTGAGAAGTAGTAGCATGGACCAAAATAACAAAAAGAAATGTCGAGTGAACATGGGCTCTAAAGTGCATGCGTACCTTAAGAACCACGAGCACTTGTTCATCTTTGCTACTGTGAATCAAGTCTCTTATACTGAGCATGTGTTCATCGTTCTTAAGGTATGCACTTTACAGGCCATGCTTACTGGACATTTTTTTCTTGTTCTGGTCCATATTATCTCCACGCAAAATGTGGGAAGCAGTCAGCTTGTTGTAGAATAGGTCCTCTGTCAGCGGTACCAGAACGATTTTCGCTCATAACTTTCGACCTGCTCCTTCCCGCACCAGAGTCCCTTACCTCAAACTGATACCTTTACCTTTCTCCATCACCCCTGAAAGTTTGTAACATGATGACAAAATCACCCTGTGTGTTAAGAAATCGTACACTCGTATGGAATTCAACACATAGAAATAACTATGTCATCAATAGTTGAGGCAATAGTAGCCATAGCAGAAGAAAATAAACGTTCTTGAGAAGTAGAATAGCAAATACAAATTGCAGGTAAGTAGTCCTAAAATGAAGGCAGTGCAGCAACAGATGTGAGAGGAGGGGTAAAGAGGAAGGGTAAGGGAAACGTGATAGAAGACAAATATTGAAGAGAGCGGGAAAGAAAGTGCGTGACAAATCGAGAAACAAAAAAGGACAAAGAAGTGTCACAGGCAGAAGATGGGACACTGTTGATGCGTTGGTAGGGGTCCTACTAGTGTCACGCGAATATGGAATCTATGGATTCAGGAGGGACATTCTCAAACCTATGTTGTATAGTAACCATCCCAAGCGTCTAGTGCTTGAGAGAACAAATGTATAACGACACCACTGCTTGTGTTGGTCTCAAATGCCATACTGGCATGCGAATCTGGAATCAATGGATTCAGGAGAAATGTTCTCAAAGCCACTTAGGATATCAACAGCCCCACGTAGCTAACGCCGGAGAGGATGTCCATATTACTCTCTCGCCTCTGCAGATTGTAGAGCCATGTCATGAACCTAGAGTCGGGACAGGAGTGGTACCATGTCACCTTTTCAGATGAGACGCAGTTTTGCATATAATATCATGATGGACATATCCATGTGCTTAGGCTCCAAGGAACACTAACATTTCCCAATTACATTTGTTATCATCATAAGTGCCTAGCATCCCATTGAAAACATTTGGCAATGGGTTGCTGAAATACTGGCAACCCACTGCTCGCCAGCCACTGAGGTTGAAGCACTCTGGCATAGATTTGAGGCAGTACAGAGTGACATAACCGTATTTGTCATCTGAGGTCAGTTCGGTATAATGCCGATCCAGGTTAGGCATGTTACTGATTCCTGAGATGTGCTACATTTCACACCTTGCATACCCCCAAATCACCTACAAAGTAAATCACGTATTCTTCCTACTATACTGAACATGCACAAAAAATTTCTGTATTTTCTACCTGTCCTGGTGATGAAATCTAAATGGCAAACAGTGTAGCAGATTAGACGCTAGTTTTGTGTCAGATACGACATGCATAGGGTGGTAAGTGTAATCTGTTTGTTGAGAATAACAAAGAACAGTACCATTCTACAAAGTTCGTACATGGTAGCCCGGAGTAACAAAAAGTAAAATTATTCAAAAAACACAAATTTGGATATGAAAATTACTATCAAGATTTAAAAAAAAGCACAATCACTCAGTTTCACAAGCCATCCTCTAAAAATTAATTCCACACTACAAGGCGACTTTTACCTTGCCTTTACACATTGATTATTACAGTAGTAATAACAATTACTTACAGATCCGTACTATTAATAGTATAAAATTTTTACGCATTATTTAGTTCATCATACATTTAGTTCTTTGTATTTTTAGATTTTCCAAATTGCAACCACTGTAACAGTATCATTTGCCGACATTTTTCTTCCAATTACGTACACGCTTTGTTTCAAAACAGGTCCATACTTTAAGAACTCTCTTCTGGTTTTCTTAAAAGCCAGTGTGCCTACTGATGTGATATTTCTGGCTGTGGCCACCATTATTTTAGTTTGCTAGAAGCTCGTCTTGATATAGCTTGATACGCATCAAGCAGCATATGGTACAAAGGTAGAGTGAGTTACAAGCGACAGATGGTACAGTATGTACCATTCTCGTGAGAGAGTCCGCCAGTTGTTCTGAACTTTCTCCTGATTTGTCGGCACATTCTCTTATTTATATACCTTTCATTGTATTTAACCCAGTTTCCATATGACAATCTCTCATGGTTACCCTAAGAATTTATCGTTTTTTTATTGAATTTCACTAGTTATGAGAATCATAAGAGTAACGATATTGCAACCGAAGTGCTTCAGACACCTTCGCATCGCTTTGGCGGGCCTGGGAGATGATGTACTTCGGCTGCGCTAGTCAGACTGTCTCGAGCGTTCTTCACAGACGGACGTTCTTCAGAGCCGGGCACGTATCTCTGTTTCGGGGCGGACATGTCGTACTCTTTATCGGAAGTTGTCAGAAAAGTTACCGTACAATTAAGATAGCTATGTTGAGTGTTGTAAAAGACAATGTAAAAAGTGTGATTATTTAAATATAACAAAACAGGATACAGTAATGAGAAGCGTCGCCTACCATCATTGCCATTACTACAGATCTTGCCCTCTGTAGCCACAGACACTAACATGGGCAAGTGGCATCCCATAGAAAGCACAACCACAGGCTCCAGATGATGGCATAGCAGCCTCCGCCGAAGAAGATCCCACGACCGACGAGGTGTCTTCTGCACTGGGGACACAACTTTAAAAGACGACAGACTGGTGGAATGAACGGTTAGGGACTCTTATTCAATCTTTCCAGCTTCGAGATCTGACTTCCAAAGGACACGTATAATTTATACTGGCCTCACAAAGAAGGGAGAGTCAATCAGAAGTGCGAAAGGACTCGATGGTATTTACGTTATAACACAGATGTTAATAACCACGGTAAGTCTGCACACCACCATTTGGTCATGGATATTTTCCGAGTATTTTGGTATGTTGATCACGTGGTCTCTGGTGACTTGTTACAGAGTAATTGAATTTCATTTGAGTTGCAGCCCCATTTAACTTTGTATCTGTATTCCACTGAAAGAATCCTTAGAATATTGCAAATGTCGATGGTTTGCGATGCGTGTCTTGTTTCGAAACAAACTTGTTCCACTCACTCTCGGTGCACATTGCTAATACCAGTAATACTCACTTTACTCTTGGTCCTCAAGCTTGCATTCAGTACTGGTCGGTTTCGTTTCGGGTTTGATCTCTGACAGTGTTAATTGTACATTGACAGCGACATATAGTAGCATGAGAAGATGTCTTTAGGAGGAGTTACCGAATATGGATTTTCTGAGTGGAATAAAAGCTATATTGAGCTGTTTCCACTACGACGACATTCACACCACTTTACTTTCATGCAGCCACATATAGGATGTGCATTCCTAATGCGTCGACTGCACACCGACCAGCCCAGCACCGCGAAACGGCAACCAGAAGGCGATGACCCGCGCGCCAATGGAAACAGCGAGCAGCCCCACACCTCCAGGAACACAGACTTCAGCGCACCCCATCAACGCTGACTCAACCAGCCACCCATCGCTGGTCAGCCCCAAGCCGGTCGCAGACTTGGAGAACATCAGTACTGGTAATAGGAAGACGATACTTAGCCTGCATTCCGCAAGGAGTAGTAGTGTGTAATGTGATTTCACGCAGGAGGTACAAGAAGCACCTCTAGCTGTCTCATAAGAAGAAGTTATGTCTCTTTTCTTTTTAGGAATAAAGTGTCCAATTAATTGGAAAGTTTAATTTACAGATCATTTTGGAT
Organism: Schistocerca americana; assembly: GCF_021461395.2. Lineage (NCBI taxonomy): Eukaryota > Metazoa > Arthropoda > Insecta > Orthoptera > Acrididae > Schistocerca > Schistocerca americana. The sequence goes on from NC_060119.1 coordinate 193,800,822, forward strand.
TCCTGCTATCGGCCTTCGCAACTTCTTCTTTGTTTGTTCAGTGGTAACTCTCAGAGTAGCTGATAGAAAATAAGAAACTGTGACAAATCGAACCATTCCATGTTAGAAGAGAAATACCTGTTGTGTGAGGTATGTCACAACACCCGATCTGCGTGTTGGAGATACCTATCATGTAAGGTATGCCACAACATCTGATATGTATGTTGACAATCTCGAAAACAGTATGGTGCATTACACACACTCTTAATACAAGCCAAACAACTGCTTTGCAAATCTTACATCAACACTGCAAGCACCCGTCTCATCCACAGGAGGTGTAACCATTGTAGCCATTGGACTCCCCATGTTCAGCGGAATTAGTAGGTTGATTCCTACAGTAATGCACAGAAAACCTCAATTTTGCTGCTTTCGTGTTGATTACAGATGTGGCCATCTGTACAAGACTAGGGACAGTCATGTACAGGGTGATATACAAAACGTTCCTTCAACATCAGCTACATACATACATACATTAATACTTGTTCCATAATTCATGAATATGACATTTTGTAATGATGTGGAATGTGTCACTTTAACATAAGTTTTCTCAGCACAAAATAATTAATATTTTTATTTTTACAGTTACTACTTGTTATCTAAAAATTCCTCTATTGAGGAGAAGGAGTTCTCATCGAGAAATTCTTTTAATTAGCTTTTAAATATTGGTTGGCTATCTTTTACACTTTCAATACTATTGGGAAATGACCAAAGTTTTTTGTGGCAGCATAGTTCACCCCTTTCTGTGCCAATTTCATATTTAACCCAGAATAGTGATCATTTCTTCTAGTGTTGTAGCTATGCACTTTGCTGTTATTTTTGAATTGGGATGGGTTATTAATAACAAATTTCATAAGTGAATGTATATGCTGTGAAGCTACCAAAAATATCCCAAGTTCCTTAAATAAATGTCTGCAAAGTGATCTTGGGTGGGCTCCAGCTATTACTCTGATTACATTCTTTTGGGCAATGAATACTTTTTCTCTTAATGATGGGTTACCCCAAAATATCATACCATATGAAAGCAGTGAATGGGAATAGGCATAGTAGGCTAATTTATTGATATATTTATCAGCAAAATTTGTAATAATCCAAATAGCATAAGCAGCTGAACCTAACTGTTTCAGCAGATCATTGATGTGTTTCTTCAAATTCAATCTCTCATCAATGCACACATCCAGAAATTTAGACTCTTTTGCCTTAGCAACAGACTTCTGCTCATAGTCTATGTTTATCAATAGTGTTATGCCATTTTCTGTATAGACTAGCACATACTACTGTGTCCATTTGCAGAGAACCACTTAATAATTTCTGAAAGCCATTATTTACAGTTTCCTCAGCTGAGTCTTGTTTTCTAGGTGTTATTACTATATTTGTATCAACAGCAAAAAGAACTATCTATGAATCTTCATGAATATAAAGTGGCAAGTCATTAATATATCAGTTTGGTCCCTTTCATCCCTAAACCAACCAACCAACCATTAATATATATTATGAACAACAAGGGACCCAAGACTGAACCCTGTGAGACCCATTCTTGATACCTCCCCAGTCAGAGGACTCTGCTGCTTTTTGCAGAATATCTGTACTGTTAATTTCAACCTTCGGCATTCTTACAGTTAAATGTGAATCAAACCGTTTGTGCACTGTCCCACTCATATCACAATACTTAGGTTCTCTAGAAGAATTTCATGATACACACAATCAAAAGCCTTTGAGAGATCACAAAATATTCCAATGGGTGATGTTTGGTTATTCAATACGTTTAATATTTGGTTAGTGAAAGTATATATAGCACTTTTTTGTTGAAAAGCCTTTCTGGAAACCAAACTGACATTTTGTTAGTACTTCATTTTTACAAATACGTGATGCTACTCTTAAATATATTACTTTATCACAAATTTTGGATAAAACTGTCAGAAGTGAGATTGGGCAATAATTGTTGGCATCAGACCTATCCCTTTTTTATGCAGTGGTTGAACATAGCGTATTTCAGTCTATCTGGAAAAACGCACTGTTTCAGTGAGCTACTACAATGTGGCTGAGAATCCTACTTGTCTGTTCGAATAAGCTTTTAGTACTTTGTTGGAAATGCCATCAATTCCATGTGAACTTTTACTTTTGAGTGAATTTATTATTTTTCTAATTTCAGTAGAAGAGGTGAGTTGAATTTTATTTTATCAAATTGAATAGGTATTTCCTCTTCCATACACTGCCTTGCATTTTCTAATGAATAACTGGATCCTATTTTCTCTACAACACGTAAAAAATGATTATTATAATGTGTTCTATTTCTGACTTCTTGTTAACAAACTCTTCATAGAGTTTGTCAGAAAAACAGTTTTCCTGTGCTCTCAGTTGCTCTGTTTCCCTTTTAACAATATTCAAATTGTTTTAATTTTAATATCAGATGTGCTAATCTCAGACATAATGCACATACTTCTGGAATTTTTAATAAGTTTTCTTAATACAGTGCAGTAGTTTTTATAATGTTTCACTGTTTGTGGGTCATTACTCCTCCTAGTTATAAGATAAATTTCCTTTTTTTTGTTTACAAGATATTTTTATCCCTTTAACAAGCTATGCCTTTTTAGATGGTTTCTTACAATTACATTTCACTATTTTCTTAGGGAAACTGTTTTCAAATATACTCACAAAGTTATCATGAAATAGGTTAAATTTTAAATTAGCATCAGGTTCTTTGTACACCTCATACCAGTCTAACTGTTGCGAGCTTTCCCTAAAATTATCGTTTGTTAAATAGTTAATTGAACACACTATTCTGAAGGTTTTTCTTTACTGTATGGAGCTATGTCATATACTGTAACTAGCTGGGCATCTTGATCAGACAGACCATTCTTCGCAGGAAAAGTTTTTATTTGATTAAATTTGTCTTGGTCTACAAAAACATTATCTATCAGTGTGCTGGTTTCGCGTACCACCCAAGTAGGAAAATTAATAACTGATGTCAAATTGAAAAAAAAAACGAAGTAATACTTCAACATTAAACTTTCTATCAGACTCTTTCAGAAAATATAGATTTAGTTCCCCACAAACAATAATTTGTTTTCCTCTCTCTGATATATAGCACAACGAAGAATCCAAGTTTTTCAAAAATAGCTGAAAATTTCCCGATGGAGACCTATACAAGGCTACAATTCTAAAAGTACCAGTATTTAGTTTAAGCCTACGTGCACATGCGACTATATGTTGCTCTACACAAAATTTTTTTGTTTCAAAATTTTTCACACTGACACATTTTAACATATATGGTAACACCCCCTCTCTCCATAGTTTATCTACTTACATGTGCTGAAACCTTATATCCACTTACATTTACCATTTCGATACCTGTGACTGTATGATGTTCAGATAGGCATAGTACCTCTGTTTCTTCCTCAGTTTCTAAATCTTCTAAACAAACAAGAAGCTCATCTACTTTGCTTTTTAATCCCTTGATATTCTGATGCAATATACTAACATTATTTTTCATTGTGCTTTTATTAGAATCTTGTGACATACGAACATTATTTTCCACTGTACTGTAATGAGAATCTTGTGATATTTTAACGTCTCTAGTATCTACCTGACTGAGCTTCTTATTAAGCATAATTTCAATCAATGTTGGATGACTGGACACTGATCTTAGCCTGAAAAAGAAGTACACTCATGAGTTTCAGTGCCCCCCCCCCCTTAAAGATTTTGCTGTCATCCCAGCCAATTTACCCTTACCTTTCTTACTAAAATATGTCATTGAGAGTTCGGCAGCTTATGTGTTTTCAGCAGGACTGCGTGCTGGCATAGTCTGCAATCGATGATAGGAACCACGCTGACGTACACTTTCGACAACAGTGGATTAGTCACAGAGGACCCATTCCATGGCCAGCTCCGTTACTAGACATACATCAATGGACTTCTGAACGCATGTGAAGAGCCCAGTTTATAGGACACCAGTCGATACTCACATGGACCCGACAACAGGCATGGAAGTAGTAGACTGTAAGTACACCAAAATCCTAGGATTCTTTAGCGTGTAACACAGTCGATGGAGCTTGGCCGTACAGTTTACTGTAATCATGGTGATCGAATAACCAGTAAGGGAATGTATCTGGATTTGTTGCGTTCTGTACTCTACACTGAGAGAAAAGATTGGAAAACACTCTCATGTGCGAGTTTCTCTAACGGTTGTTGCATTATTCTGTGTTTTGTTTTGGACGTTTCAGTGATTAAATATTACTGAATTTTTGAATATAGTGAAGGCATTTTCATGGAAATAAAGGTAATTAGATTAACAAACGAAATAAATCATTATTACATCATGACTATATATCGAGATATCGTATACTGCGGATTCCTGGTACCTTAATATTCAGTAAACATCTCTGGACAACTTCCGACGTTGAGTCGGTGGAGTCCGGGTTCATCCTGCAGACCTGAGTTCAAAGTTAATATATGTATAGAGAATAAAATTAACATAAACGTACTTTCAGTCCCACGAATATTCGCGCGCGATCCGCCATGTTATTCGAACTGTACATAGAACGAGCAGGAAAGGAAACGAAGAAAACATTTAGAAACGAATCTTAAGTTCAGAGAGAAGAAATAAAAAAACTTAGAGTTTGCAGATGACGTTGTAATTCTGTTATAGTCATCAAAATAATTGGACGATCATTTGAATGGAACCGATGATACCTTGAAAAGAAGTTATAAGGTGAATACGTATAAAAAAGTCCAAACAAGTATAATGTGGAATTAAAGCGGATGATGCAAAGGGAATTAGGTTAGGCAATGGGACGTGAAGGGCCGATTGTATAAACATCGTTGACTGGAGATCAAATTTGACATTACATCATAAAGTGAACTATGTTCAGGACTCAGCTCCAGTGTATAACGCTAAACTCGGATCCATCGAAGCAGGTCCAGATTTCATCTTTGGTAGTACATAACATGCTTGGCAACATGGCTAAAATCGGTTACCGGCACGATTATTGCGCTTCGACCGCAGATATTTATCGTACATCGTAGAAAAAAATGGTTCAAATGGCTCTGAGCACTATGGGACTTAACTTCTGAGGTCATCAGTCCCCTAGAACTTAGAACTACTTAAACCTAACTAACCTAAGGACATCACACACATCCATGCCCGAGGCAGGATTCGAACCTGCAACCGTAGCGGTCGCGCGGTTCCAGACTGTAGCGACTAGAACCCCTCGGCCACTCCGGCCGGCGTACATTGTAGAGACACAGTATTTATTAGAGAAGGTGTCGTGTTATAACCATGGGAGTAAGTAAACAGAAAATAGAGTGAGCGTCAAACTTTTCTCAATATGAGAAAGATTTGGTGCTGGACACTGTTTTGGGCCAGTAAACAGATATAACAGAGCGGCGCAAAAAAAAAAAAAGAAAAAGAAAAAAAGAAAAGGTAAAGTCTCTGTGGACAGCAAGATAAAGTCATGGAGAGAGGTTGCTGTTGACTTCAATTCTCTCGCAAGATCGATACCTTATCGACTGCTCTGCAAGCTGTTGCTATGTCTAGTTTACACAGATCATCAGTCACTGTAAAACGTTTTCGTGGTGTAAAATCTTAGGGTTAACAGGAACACGCACAATGCAGTCAGCGGTTGGTTTCTTTTCATTGGTTTCATTTGATAGTGTCTGAGCCTTTGTTCCAACTACTCTAGAGTGCTGTTCTCCAAACGAAACTTTAGCTTAAATGGCTTATTTAACTCCAAGAGTGGGTTCACCCTTCCTGGAACGTGCGGGAAGCTCTTTGGACCTCGTCATCGTCGTCCTCTGTGGACGTATCTGAATGCTCAGATACTTGTAAAGTAAACGGAAGGAAACAATGTAGTTCACATCGGGTAGGGTTATTACACTCAGAATTTTGTCCAACAGTGGTACAGAAGAGTATGGTTGGTTTCAGTGCTATGGAATAGCATAGTAATGTTGTTATAATTATCTTTACAACCAACAATGTAGAGAAAATACTAACAAACGGAAAAAATTCAAGAAATGACTTGGGTTCGAACATGCGATCCTTGGCATTGCATTCTACAACGCAACCTCCGAGCTACCGAAAAAAAAAATTAAACAACATTATGTGATTAGCGTATTTCAACATACTTGCTTTTCTTCTCTTTTATCAATACAGCTGTACTTGTTATAGCATTATGCGGACGTGTACGGTAGTCAAAAATTTATTACGAATTGCATAGTTACTGCTACTCGAGCCGAAAGAGAACATATATAAGTGATGTTGAACCGTTATTGGCTGTTGTCAAAATTCCCATATTTAACTGTTCACTGCAAATATTTCGAATTTTCCTTTCTTACTTTGCTGCTCCTTGTCCATATAATGCCTTTGAACTAATCACATAAATTACGAGTCGTTTCCTATTAATCATTAAGTACACGCGATAGCCGGCAATTTCCTTAACCTATTCTTCCAGATCGAAGAAACAGCGTTTTGAACATCCGTGGCGTGGGAATGCCATGGTCACATATTTACTTGCCACTTTTTGTGTTATTAACAACTATTGTTATTATTTCAATTGGTATCTGCTAACAAAAACATGGTTCAAATGGCTCTGAGCACTATGGAACTTAACATCTGAGGTCATCAATCCCCTAGAACTTAGAAGTACTAAAACCCAACTAACATAAGGACATCACACACATCCATGCCTGCGGCAGGATTCGAACCTACGACCGTAGCAGTCGCGCGGTTTCAGACTGTACCGCCTAGAACCGCTCGGTCACATCGCCCGACTGCTAAGAACAAAAGCGATGAATGGTAGTGCCACTATTCTATAAATTGACGGTTAGAGGTGAAGCTCACTTTAAACTACGAATTTTTGCCAGTCAAATATGATCCGACTCCATGACGATACGATCTAGAATTAAGGTTTGTACAACCCAGATTTCCAGGTTACGTTTGATCATAGATCATTTTCTGTCTTTACCTAATGTTACATGATTTATACAGTCGCCCCAAAAGTAGCAGAGGGGTTTTGCTATTTGGCAATAAAGTAACTGACGATGTCAGAAGTAAACAGGATATAAAACGCAGACTGGCAATACCAAGTAAAGCTTTTCTGAAAAGGAGAGCTATATTAACATTGAGTACTCATGCGCTATTTGTAAATATTCGCCTGTAGCATTATACGAATGCGAAATGTGCACTGTAAACAGTTCAGACAAGATGATAGAAGCTTTTAGGATGTGGTGTTATATCTGCAACTACATCAATACTCTGCAAGCCACTTGACGGTGTGTGGCGGAGGGTACGTCTGGTAAAAGTAACTGGTCTTCCCTTCCCTGTTCCACACGGCGCGTGGGAAGAATGACTGCCAGTAAACCTGTCATTTCACGAGATGTACGTGGGACGAAGTAATATGTTCCCGACTCTTCCCGGAAAGTACTCTCTTGGAATTTCAACAGTAAACCTCTCCGGGGCGCACGACACCTGTCTTGCACCATCTGCCACTGGAGTTTGTTGAGGCTCTGTGTAGCGCTCTCGCACCTAAAAAACGATACCGTGGCGAAACGCAACGCCCTTCGTTGGATCGCTGCATCTCTTCTTTCAGTTCTACCAGGTTAGGTTCCCAGATCAGTCAACAATACTCAAGAATCGGTCGAACAAGCGCTTTATAAACCACTTCTTTCGTGGACTGGAGCTGCTTTGGTTTTTCCTATGAATCTGTCTGGCATATACAAGAATCATGAAGATTAGACGGGTAAATCAGATAACTAACGAAGAGGTAGTGAATCGAATTGGGGACAAAGGAGCTTTATTGAAAAAAACTGACTAAAGGAAATTATAGTTTGATATCACACAAACTGACAAGTCAACAGATAGTCAGTTTCGCTACGCAGCAAAGAGTATGGGGACGGAGAAGGGGGGAAGGAGGGAGGGCAGGGAGGGAGATGCAAATCGTAGAGAGGGAGACGAAGGTCGCGTGGGTGTTGTTTGTAGTATTTATGCAGGGATGAAGAGACGGCTCCAGACAGACAAATCTGCAAAATGCATGAAGCCCATAAGGGCGCTGCGCAGTCATCTGTCCAAATCTGCTCTGCAGCTATTCAAGTAGTAAACTTGTCGCTCGCGTGTGTTGCATAGCTCAGTTCTATGATGCAGGTTCTGCTTCACGAAATAAAATTTGAAGAGATTTCTTACTAGGATTAAGATTTCTTACTAGAATCAAATATAAAGATTTCTTACTAGGATCAAGTATAAAACACTCATTCAAAAACTCCTCTTCTTCGGTTGCCATAGAACATAGCTTAAACGTCTCAATAGCCGCGGAAATTCCGAGGGTAATCCCAAAAGTAAGGTCTCATATTTTTTTATAAGTGCATAGACCTGTTTAGTTTCTACAATGGTTTACGTCAGTTTACAGCTTGAACATTTAGCTATTTTTCGACATAATCACCATTTCTGTCGATGCATTTTTGTAGACACTGTGGCAGTTTTTGTATGTACTTATAAAAAAAATAAGAGACCTTACTTTTTGGATTACCCTCGTACAACATAAGTATTGGAACAGGGCCGGTACCATTCCAAAATACCGTCACCAACCCCCCCCCCCCCCTCCCCCCCTCCCGCCTACGTATACGCGCTAGACATGAAATGTTTTCATAACACCGTCACCTTTCCAAAGCATCGTTAGTCGACAAGGTCGCACGCAATGTATCCGGCATGTGTTGAGTCTCTAGTCTTTATTACCGGCGCGGGGTTGTGACATAGAGAGAGAGAGAGTTAGCGCCATCTCTCTCTACGCACGCAATGTAGCCAATACGATCCCTTAATTGAGTCACATGTTCGACTTCTACCAATAGGATTCAACTATCCTATGACCTCATTGTAGGGCATATACAGGATAAGTTCTGGGACCTCAGTCTTGGTCACTCAGTCAGCGGAAGACTAAGAAGAACAATCATGAAGCACCAGTCAACCTCCAGTGCAGTCACTCAGAACAGGATCAAACGGAAAAGTAAGTATCATATTTCACATTATTCTATCTCGTTCATTATCCTTATTATTCAATGTTTTCACTTATTCGCTAATATCTAATCATTCATCTTCTTTTTTCAACAGAGTCAAGCGCCACCATGCTTAGCTCCGCAGACGCGTCCGAACCTGCATCATCATTAGCTTCGTTAACCATCTCATCCGGACCTACACCAGCGACAGCCGACTCATTTGATCCAGTAGCTTACATGTTGGAGCAGGACAAGGAGTTGCTGCTCTCCGTCCCACTCAGCAACTTGTGTGATGAAGACGCTCGATCTGCTCACCACACAACGAATTCAACCACTGGTGGCGTTAAAGATCAACTAAATGGTGGTCAGTACTGGATGCCTACATATAACTCATCAAAATCGAACACTCCCGTGATAGTGCAACCAACGAGTTTAGATACTGTAAATAAAAAGAATACGTCTAGTGCGGCTACGCTATTCACCACGACATATAATTTAACCTCCAGTGGTTCCAAACGTGTGAACATTGCTATAGACGTCCATCATGTCTGGGGGATCCAAGCTATAATGGAGATTGAAAATATTTCCAAAAGTGTTAAAGTCCCGATTTCCGAGTTCGACTGGGCCGGGATCTGTCATGCAGGGCGCTACATCAATCAACAAATGACCACCGAATATGATCCAACTCATCCCCCACCAGAAATTCGTCTTGCCGATGTCACACTTTCCATTACTACTGTATATGATGACTGCGCCTTATGCATTAAATCAGGTGTCGACAACGTCTATCTAAGGCATCCGTCAGTTATCAAATTATTCAACCTAGACTCCTCTATACGGTTTGCTCTCGAGAGACTGAATCGTTGGGTTCCTAGCATAGAGGCAGCATATAGTGATGTTAAAAACTCTCTACGTGTTAATAATATACATATTGACGATTTTGAGCAACATCTTCGTTCGCATATGGCCATTAAAACTACAGACATCCAATTGAAATGCGTGTGTCAAAAACCAGAGTACTCAGAGTCACCTATCGGATTGCATGAGATACGTGCAGAATTTATTGCCAACCAAAGAGAATTATTTCGTATATATTGTACAGGTTCTAAGACGAAACGTGCAGATTATGATAACACCTCAGAAATAGTACATCCAATGTATGATTTTTAAATAAATAATTTATATTTAATCTTATCTCCTGTTTCTCTTTTATTTCAGACCACCACTCCTATTATAATCAAATTGATCCAATAATTTTTTAATTCTACTCAAATTATGACCATCTTACTCTTCAAACATGTGTTCCTCGTGTAGGCAGTATAGCTCTATCGGTTAATTGATCGAACTATACTGGCTACACACAAATATTATTATTATCCTCTCAGTTATATTTTCTATATATGTCAAGTACTTGTTTGTACATGGCTCATTTACTATCATGGCTGGCTGGGTGTAACACCCTCACCACAAGGACTTTGTTGTCGGTGACTGGTCATGTGAAGATTCAAGTGAAGAGCAGAAGAAGAAGAAGAACAAGAAAAATGGAATTCTCCTTCCCGATAATATAAGAGCAATTATTGTAGGCCCATCCAACTGCGGCAAGACTAATGTCCTCATGACTCTGCTAACTCATGTGCAAGGTGTCCGATTTGAACATGTCTGTCTATTCTCAAAAACACTCTTTCAACCCAAGTATCAGCTATTGCATGAGATATTTCGAGGTGTAGATGGCGTTACATACACAACATTCAGTGAAAGCTCTGATATCCCCCCACCTGAAGAAACAAAACCAAACACAGTATTCGTATTTGACGATGTTGCAGTAGAAAACCAAGACCAAATTCGCAAATATTTCTCTTTCGGTCGCCATATGGGTGCTGACGTATTTTATCTAAGTCAAACATATTCCAGAATCCCCAAACAACTTGTTAGGGATAACGCAAATCTCATTATAGCCTTCAAGCAAGACAATCTTAATTTAAGACACATTTACCAAGCACATGTGGGGCCGGATATGTCGTTCAATGATTTCTTAAAGATATGTGCAGACTGTTGGAACCATTCACAGTATGGGTTTCTCGTTATTGATAAAACAAGAAAACTGTATGATGGTAGATACAGACGAAACTTTCAAGAATTTTTGCATATATAACAAGGTAATAGACGTTAGCACATCAGTCTACGTCATACCATGGACAAATTCGCGCGTATGTCCACCTCTCAACCTGAGATGATTGGTGTACACAGACAGAACATTCGCTTGTACATGGATGCGAAAATTCAAGCTATGGCTCTTAAAGTTGCAAGTATGCGCAGGGAACTAGAGACCTATTACCAAACCCTTCTGAGAATGGTGAATCAGTTAAATGAGCTAGTTAATCAAGTCAGTAAGAAAGTAACCGACTTAACGGCAAAGGTCGATCATATTCAGAGAAAAATAGATGTAGACCTGATTGTTGTCGATAAGGGCGATCGTGATCATACTAAGAAGCTGAAGAAAATGAATGCATATATAAAGCCTCACGTCGCAGAGACGTCTGATTAGTATACGTTGAGATGTCGACGATCAAACAGAAAGTCATTCAAGCCCGTAAAGCAGTCCGAGAGAAATTACGGTTGCTTAGGTTAGGGTATATTGATCGTCAGCAAACACTAAGAGAGACCTTTAAGCCCGTTACTGAGTCTCTCCGACAGCTCTCACCAAAAACAAAAACGACCCAAAACGACAGTCAAGCCATTGATGAATTCATTATTAGTCACGCACCAGGCCAGATAGATAGAACATTCGGCGTTAGCCCGGGAAGACCATACATGTTGGGCACGCATCCCATAACTGTAACAGAAGACAAAATACAAATAGCTGATAGACAGTTCGACCGAACACCAGGCACTACACATGACTGGTGTACACAAGATCACCAAAAGCCAAACCAACAGGAAGTATAAAACCATTATAAAACCAATACTTGAAGACCAAAACAACAACAATGGTGCCAGCAGCGGAGATGGTATTGACATTGGTCTTAAGACAGTGAACAATCGAGTCCCTCAGTATATGTATTATGACGACCCCAACGAACTAATACACTCCTGGAAATTGAAATAAGAACACCGTGAATTCATTGTCCCAGGAAGGGGAAACTTTATTGACACATTCCTGGGGTCAGATACATCACATGATCACACTGACAGAACCACAGGCACATAGACACAGGCAACAGAGCATGCACAATGTCGGCACTAGTACAGTGTATATCCACCTTTCGCAGCAATGCAGGCTGCTATTCTCCCATGGAGACGATCGTAGAGATGCTGGATGTAGTCCTGTGGAACAGCTTGCCATGCCATTTCCACCTGGCGCCTCAGTTGGACCAGCGTTCGTGCTGGACGTGCAGACCGCGTGAGACGACGCTTCATCCAGTCCCAAACATGCTCAATGGGGGACAGATCCGGAGATCTTGCTGGCCAGGGTAGTTGACTTACACCTTCTAGAGCACGTTGGGTGGCACGGGATACATGCGGATGTGCATTGTCGTGTTGGAACAGCAAGTTCCCTTGCCGGTCTAGGAATGGTAGAACGATGGGTTCGATGACGGTTTGGATGTACCGTGCACTATTTAGTGTCCCCTCGACGATCACCAGTGGTGTACGGCCAGTGTAGGAGATCGCTCCCCACACCATGATGCCGGGTGTTGGCCCTGTGTGCCTCGGTCGTATGCAGTCCTGATTGTGGCGCTCACCTGCACGGCGCCAAACACGCATACGACCATCATTGGCACCAAGGTAGAAGCGACTCTCATCGCTGAAGACGACACGTCTCCATTCGTCCCTCCATTCACGCCTGTCGCGACACCACTGGAGGTGGGCTGCACGATGTTGGGGCGTGAGCGGAAGACGGCCTAACAGTGGGCGGGACCGTAGCCCAGCTTCATGGAGACGGTTGCGAATGGTCCTCGCCTATACCCCAGGAGCAACATTGTCCCTGATTTGCTGGGAAGTGGCGGTGCGGTCCCCTACGGCACTGCGTAGGATCCTACGGTCTTGGCGTGCATCCGTGCGTCGCTGCGGTCCGGTCCCAGGTCGACGGGCACGTGCACCTTCCGCCGACCACTGGCGACAACATCGATGTACTGTGGAGACCTCACGCCCCACGTGTTGAGCAATTCGGCGGTACGTCCACCCGGCCTCCCGCATGCCCACTATACGCCCTCGCTCAAAGTCCGTCAACTGCACATACGGTTCACGTCCACGCTGTCGCGGCATGCTACCAGTGTTAAAGACTGCGATGGAGCTCCGTATGCCACGGCAAACTGGCGGACACGGACGGCGGCGGTGCACAAATGCTGCGCAGCTAGCGCCATTCGACGGCCAACACCGCGGTTCCTGGTGTGTCCGCTGTGCCGTGCGTGTGATCATTGCTTGTACAGCCCTCTCGCAGTGTCCGGAGCAAGTATGGTGGGTCTGACACACCGGTGTCAATGTGTTCTTTTTTCCATTTCCAGGAGTGTAGATCGACTACGTCTGCTCATGGCATCAGCTGCTGCAGGTAATACAGCTCATTCGAATGAAGTTACCTCCATAATCTCTGAGCTTCGAGAGAGAGGTATCATCGAATAAGTATGGAGACCGTAGTTCGAGAACTACACAAACCAGCACGCAAAACATACCCACGCAGGCATGTCATGATTAAAGGGATGGATGACTTGTGGCAAGCTGATCTTGTAGATATGCGACAATATTCACATGAGAATAATGGCTTCAAATACATTTTAATTGTTATTGATACATACTCCAAATTTGCATGGGCAGTACCAGTCAAGACAAAAACCGGACCAAATGTCGCTGATGCTTTTGAACGCTTGCTACAGATAGGAACCAATCGATGCCCGGACAATCTCCAAACCGATCATGGTGGTGAGTTCTACAATAGGTACTTCAAGACAGTGATGCAGCGGTATGGAATACATCACTACTCGACATTCACTCACCTGAAGGTAAGTATCGTAGAGCGCTTGAACAGAACAATAAAAGGCAGAATGTGGATGCGGTTTAACCTTCGTGGCTCATACAAATGGACAGATATCCTCCCAGAAATAATTGCTCAATATAATAGAACCAAACATAGCACAATAAAAATGCGGCCAATTGATGTTCGTGATAACACACTCATGGATACGGTATACTTTCACATTAAGATACTGGATCCACGCAAACAGAAATTTAATGTAGGTGATTTGGCGCGTATCTCAAAACACAAGACCGCATTTGAGAAATCATACATACCGAACTGGTCAACTGAGATATTTACAGTTTCAAATGTGCAGCGAACGAATCCTAGAATTTATTTATTGAAAGACAGTAAAGGTGAAGAAATTGCAGGCTCCTTCTACACTGAGGAGATGCAGAAGAGCTCACAACCAGATCTTTTTCTCGTGGAGAGAGTCATAAGACGACTTGGAAATAAAGCCCTAGTCAAATGGCTTGGTTTTCCTGCTACACAAAACAGTTGGATTGATGCCAGGGATTTGCTATATAATGAACATTCATCGTCCACAACCACCACAGTAGCCTGACATGCGCGATCGAGGGCACATTAGAGGAGGCGGTGGTGTTCTGGACAAACTACCTTTGGAATTACACATCCCGGGGTATAACTACTGCGGACCTGGGACAAAGCTTCAGAAACGCTTGGTGCGAGGTGATAAGGGAGTGAATCTGCTTGACGAAGCGTGCATGGAACACGACATTGCATACGAAGCAAATAAAGATCTACCAAGTCGTCACATTGCAGATAGGATTTTAGCTGATAAAGCTAAGGCGATACGGAAAAGAAAAGATATTGGTATAGGTCAACGCATCGCGGCATTCGCAGTTGATAAAACCATGCGCGGAAAAATCAAGTTAGGATTAGGAGTGATGAATTTCAAGCGCGTTATGAACGCTGCACGTCGCGCACTAAACATGAAGAACAAGAAGGGTTGTTTGAAGAAATGTATCCTGACAGCGATGTATGCAGCTAAAAACGCAATGAAGGACAAAGAATCACCAACGAGAAGATCCGTTAAAGCACCTCGCATTCTACCAATACCCAAGACATCCGGCGGTTTTATTCCTTTTCTCATCCCAGCCCTCTCCGCGCTCTCAGCGGTAGGTTCGCTCGCCGGTAGGGCTGCAGCTATCGCTCGAACAGTCAAGAATGCGCAAAACTCGCAAACCCAGTTAGAAGAGGCGAGAAGACATAACCGCATGATGGAAGCAGCAGTCATTGGAAAAGGCCTATACTTGAAACCGTACAAGAAGGGTCTTGGTCTATTCATAAATTTAAAAAAAGCCCAATAGCGGTCCTACCAGATCGACCACTCACAAATACAGACCTTCTTAAGTTTGTTAGACATAAATTCAAGATACCAAGATTCCGTGGTGTGTTTATGAGGGATACATTACCTAAGACTATGTGGAAAACTGGTGAATGCGGTATTGTGAATTTAGATGTTGTCGGAGGTCCTGGGACCCACTGGGTGGCGTACGTTATGAAAGACGCTGGGGTAGTCTACTATTTCGACTCCTTTGGTGACCTGCAACCACCCGAAGAATTACAGCAATACTTCACTCACAGAAGACATGTGCTATACAATTATCAACGGTATCAGGACTTTAATACATACCTCTGCGGGCATCTTTGCATCATCTTTCTCTTGGCGTTCACAAAGAAGAAGATTAAGAACAAGAACTAACGTATATAAGCAGGATGTTTAAACCTTCATTCATCAGTTGACGTTCAGATGCAATGTCGTACACTTTGACGTTGAAAGGACGGTCATCTGTATTGCGTGCAAATTACTTCCCACCAATTGATTTGAGTGCAGGTCAATGGAGTGTTGCATTGATTGGACTGGAGACGTACAACAGCATCCCGAATATCACCAACACTAACAATAAACTGCATCTCGATATTAATGGTGAAAAAGATATTCTTGAAATAGAATCTGGTGCATACGATATTGACGATTTAAACGAACTCTTAAAACAGTCTGGAAAAGGTATTGAACTACGTGCAAACATCAATACACTTAAATCTGAAATAAGGACTCTAAATGCAACGATTGACTTTAGCCAGAAACATTCAATAGGACCCCTGCTTGGATTCACAAAAGGGCAGATTTTGAAGAAAGATCCAACTAAATTTTACAAGTCCAATCAGTCTGTGGATATACTCCCAGTCAGCACAATACGTGTCGAGTGTAACATTGCTACGAATTCCTATCTCAACGATACTCTCATTCACACTATTTACGGATTCTTCCCCTCAGTTGCAGCGGGGTATAAGATTGTTGAGACACCTGCCAATGCAATATACCTTCCAGTGACTGCTCAGACATTGGGCTATTTGGAGCTGCGTATTGTGGATCAGAATAACAAACTTGTCGACTTTCGCGGTGAGGAAATCATTATACGATTACATCTAAAACAAGATGGGCTTGCGGTATAAAACAAGTGCACGCAATACACAGCGCGCCACTTCGCTACTGAACAGCAAACTGATAACACCTGTGAACTACGAATTTCTTAAATCAGTTCGTCTCAAACCCTGCAATGACGTCATCACTCAATATAACCAATCCAGTAGAGTATGATGACAGAATTATACGTCAAGAATACTTCTCTCATAAATCTTACGCTTCAACCACGTTTAACAAGAATGATGAAATCAGGATTGTCATACAGCACCAGGACACACTCACTCTTCCGTGCAAGAGTTTCATATATCTCGAAGGGTCATTCAAGAAAACTGATGGCACCCATACAGTGGGGTCCAAGCTGACACGCAACGCATTGGCATTCCTCTTCCAAGAGATTCGCTATGAACTGAATGGTTCTGAGATTGATCGTACACGCAATGTTGGTCTAACATCGACCCTTAAAACATACGTCTCGGCATCACCAGCAGATCTGCACAGTTTAGAAAATGCTGGATGGTTCATAGACGATGCGGAGGGTAGAACACCCCAGGAGTACAAGCAATTTACTGCATGCATACCTCTAAAAATACTTATGGGATATTTTGAGGATATGAGACAGATTATTATGAACGCTAAACAGGAACTTATTCTCGTGCGGAGTGCGACAGACAATAACTCGTACATTCAAGGAGCTCAAGAAGAGAATAGGATCACAATCAACAAATTAATATGGAAAATGCCTCACGTCAGTGTATCCGACGAGGAACGATTGAAGCTTTTGAAAGTGTTGAATTCAGGTACATTTCTGTCACTGACCTTCCGCTCATGAGAGATCTTTGAGTATCCAGTGTTACCGACCGCGAGCAGACAAACATGGGCTATTAAGACCTCCAGTCATATCGAGACACCCAGATTCATTATACTTGCGTTTCAGACTGATAGAAGAGCAAATACATCAAACGATTCCACCGTGTTCGATAACTGCAAGTTAACTAACGCCAAAGTCTACCTCAATTCAGAATTCTACCCATATGACAATCTACATCTCCAATGGAATGAAAATGTATACAGCCTCGCGTATGACATGTATGCAAGGTTTCGTCCTTCTTACTATGAAATTGCTGAAGGAGAGGGAGGGGGGTGTCTACTGAGTCCTCGTAAGTTCAAAGAGCTTTCACCGATCATTGTAATAGACTGCTCTAAACAGAATGAGATAATTAAGCCTGGTCCTATAGACGTTCGAATTGAATTTGAATCATCGACAAATTTCCCAGAACACACCGCTGCATATGCATTAGTCCTACACGACAGAATAATCAATTACTCTCCGCTCACAGGTGTTGTGCAACGAGCTGTATAAATGAAAATATGCTGTCCTGTGCATTGATCATTTGACGATGGCAACTCAGCCTGTGAAGATCATTGCAGATGTTCAAGGATTCCATGATGGAGAGCGAAGACAGTTCGTATTTAAACAAGTTGCTTTTGTGGCCTACACACAAGACGCAGGAATAATTGAAACCTTCTCCACAAATATTCGATCACCAAGACCGTTCACGCAAGTGAAATCTTGTAAAACACGGACCAGTGCATTGTGGTTAACTAATTTTTATCATGGAATTCACTGGGATGATCCCGGCATACCCTATAAAGATGTGGTGATCGCACTTAAATTATTCGATCACAAGGACACCATCGTTTACGTGAAGGTAAAGGACAAAACCTCCTGGATGCGTCAAATATTTAAATTTGCATCTATTCAAGACCTTGAATGGTACGGATGTCCATCCATCCATCGACTGAAGAACGATTACCAAAAAAGTGCTTTTGTATCTGCATATGAGAATGTAAAATTACTTTTCACTTTTATTAGAAATAAATAATAATTTATAAGATTGAGTGTTTTTTCTTTCTATGACATCCAACGTCCCTAGTATTGTAAGTTTATTCTTTTTATATTGTATATGAAGGGAACTGTCCGAGAGAGACACATATCCCGGCCTTTGACGTGGAATGAGTCTACTGTCATAGTTAGGCGCGGATGCCGATCTCGCGGTCTCCGTCGAAATCGACAGACACGCGCAGCCGCTGACGCTTGGTAGGGGGTTGCACCAGTTGCCGGCCTCGCGGCCGCTGTGGAAAGCGATGCGTCAGATTACGATCTCTAAAGTATCTGTTGACGTAGGACTGTAAGAGATAGCGCTGCAGTGGGCTGTGTGTGTTCGTGACAACTAGCAGAAGTCCGGCACTTGTGATTAAAAGCAGGAAACCTTATAACTTTATGCAGTGCGATGTGGCTGTATGTACGTATTCTGCATACACACATAAATAAATTTATAATATTTTTAATAAAAAGAATAATCATTATTAGGGTATCAAATAATAACAACATTTTTTAGAAGGAAATAACTGAGTTTATTATTGAATTCAGAATTTAACATTTTTCACATTATATATAAATATGAGTTTACAGATATAAGATTGGTTTTTAACCAAAAATCTGAAATTCCACATCTTTTTAGATAATTTTTTTAAAAATTTTAGATAATTAAGAAATATATAAGCATTCTCTTCAGATAAATTATATATATAATTTTAAAGCTAATGCAGAGGTACTACCCTATCTTACAAAGTAACTAATATCGCTAATGAAGTTCCACCAGAAAAACAAAGCACTTTTAATTAATACCAAACCTATTTGCTCCAAGTCAATGGCTCTAAACATTTTCGAAAAGAACAACAACAAATTGAAGATATATTTTTTTTCCAAGTAAGTCGATTTAAAGATTTTCAACAACAAGAACAAGGTGAACATATATATTTTTCTTTAAAGTGGACGTCTAGAAACATTTTCCGCTAGAACAAGCAATTGAACATATAGAAAGAATTTAATTAGTGGAACTCATACACTTAAAAACTAGTTCTGACTGGGTGGCGGCTAGCGGTAGGTGAAACTTACAACCTAAAATCTAAGCTCTATAATGACTAGAAGTGATGGATATATTAAGTGAGAAAATTTTATTATTTTTTTTGTTCATACAGAAGTTAATTGGCTCAATTTATAGCCTTTTCATATATATATATTAATAATGGTCAGCAATATGTAGATAAAGACTATTTTATTTATTATGATTTTCTTTGAAAAAATAATGATTATATTTACATACACACACACACTTAACACAAGTTCGCGCTCATTCGCACACTCAGACATGCATGGAAGCACGCAAACTGATACACGCAACAAAACACTCTCATCAACTATTTACACTATGATAAAAGAGCCATCCTATTTCCACGTATAGCCCACATTCATAACATTCACACGCTCATTCCCTCTCTATCACTCAACCAGAGTCACCCACCCCTACTGTCGTTTAAGTAAATAGTGTGAGTATGGGAGGGTTCCCACCCCATCCCCACAAATGACTCTTTTATCGTCATGAGGAGACAGTCCGACTTTAGACTGCAGCACAGTGTACACCTCGTGAGCTCGTGATCGAATGCTAGTTTGTTGAACCATGTGTGGATGAGCGCCTTCAACGCTACGACCGTACAGGCACTGCAAATAGTCCTCGACCGTAAGCGCACGAGACGCGATCCGTCGAACACCCTTTGCCCGCCTCAGAGTGCTCCCGTCTACTGTGCGATATGCATACATTTTCGATCTCAGTCCCACAAACTCTACAATTGGTAAACCATTCGACTCGTCTTTCATGAGACCGATAACCTTCTTGTTCTGTGGAACAATACCATAAGGATTATTGATCTCATAAGAAGACGTGTCGAATTCTTTACCATTGCACCTAATTACTTCATACGGATCACAGTTCTTGATCCAGTAGATAAAGCTGTCTGTATCCATATAAAGTAATTTTGGATCTACGAAATGAGATTTCGCAAACTCATAGTGGAATCGGTACATGTAGAATTTGGGGATATCGAGTATACACATCCCCAAATAGATGGGTTTCATAAACTCTACTGCAGTCTTCAACATCTCCACAGCAACAAAGTTTTCATTGAAGATGGTGGCACGCTTAAAATTTGGCCTGGCTATACATTTTCTCACGCCGTAACGCCCTTCCCATGCGGTTCTAATAACAATATCGCGTTCATTTCTTACATTTTGCATAGTTTTCCCGAAAATGGAATTATTCATTAATTTATAAAAGTCTTTTTCAAAATCATTACTCGCGACCGCCCTCTTTTCGGTGTTTAGTTCAATATACTCCTTCAACCAGGGGGATTGCTTGAAGGAGATTGCCCGGGTGATTTTAATGAGCTCCATTCCTAATCTGAGACACTGCTGGAGGTTACGATAATGAATAATATACCTCTGCTTATCCCCAACAGTGGCCATCAGTTTAGGGATGGTGCTTCCTCGTGGAATTTGTTGCTCTGGACATAACGGCAAGTCGCTTGTTTCTCCATGCAAATTATTAGGGTACGCGATGTCTGCCTCAAGCACATACCCTACATCAGAATCGGCCGCAAGACCCATTATCTGTCCACCTAATCCCTTCAATTCGTCTTCAGGCACCCATTGGAACCCGGCAACCGGCAGCGGTTGCTTCATAGCATGCCCATATAAATCGTTAACATCTAAGTACAAAATGTAACTAGAATCAAGGGATGCGTTGTACTCGACACCCATTCGCGGATTATTTGCCTTGGCGTGTCTGTGAACACATTGACAAAGTCCGCCGCGGATCCCTCGCTCAAAAAATAGAAGCATTGAAGCATCAGTCAAAAGTTCAATGTTGCAATCCGTTTTTTTGAGCATAGCGTCCCAGGACAACCCAGGTGCCGTGTAATAAAAGGCAAGGTCCAGAGAGTACGTGGTCATACATACACTCCGGAACTTTTCGAAAACATCTGCAAGCAAACGAACGTCCGTGTCCATGTATAACCTTGCATATTCTCCCAAATTGGGGATGTTGAATTCCTGCCAGACATTAACGGCATGCTCATAATCTGTGATAGTTATGGTATCGCCAGTGAGAGTACTGGTAAAAGAAGTTATGTCGGGAAGCCTGGTTTCATTGAGTTTTGCCATACTATCAAGATACTCGTACGGGAAAACTCCTTTCCTCGTCGCAAGTTGAAACTTTTCCTCATCGGTAAATGCAGATCGAGTGATATGCATATCATTCCGAGGTAAAGTCTCAACCAGTTTCTGGAGCGAAGTTTGCATAAATCGTAGAGAGTCAAGGAAGCGGAGCGTAATTTTCGGCGTCATTCGTTTTGAAAAAGAAATGTACTTTTCAACACTTTCAGGCAGGATATTGACCTGATCCTTCTTCATACCGAACTTAGCCAAGTGCTCAACGAGAAAATGAGCGTCATACCCGCTCAGATTATGAAAAAAGACGGGTATGTGTGTAGGTAACTGATACTTCAAGTTGCATGCATTGTGGGCTGCACCGCGGAACTTACCCGTAAGATGACAATGGTCTCTACGAGGAGTCTCCGCTTTTCTATCTAAGACCAGCCCGCAAATATGACAATTAACAGCCTTTTCATACAAGTCATCATTTTCCTTTGATTTGGTCATGGGAATATTGATGCTGTAGAGCTTGTGAACTTGCCAAGAAAGTTTTTCAAGCTCTGTGAGAAGCCAAACCGCCGGGTCGTTCCCTACATAAGACTGATAGCTATTAAGTTTACAATCATGTGCGCATACAACTTGGAACGCAGCCGCATAAGGTACGTGTTTTTGTGTGAAGGTTGTGTGTGAGGCTAAGGGATTCCCTTCAAAACGAGTAATAGGAGCCAGCAAGCATTCAAAATCGGCGTACACAACAAAAGGACAACGCTGCTGGTGGTGAGCATTTTTAAATTTAATGAAGTTATTTTCCTCAGTGGGCGTAACAACACGTACCGGGTCCTTGCATGCACAATCTAATAGATGTGTCGCTAATAACTCTTGAGATGAAAAATAATTCAAACACCTTATACAAATATGTCGTTTATGATCATTTTTACTTAACTGGGAGGAAATGAGTCGGGACATGTCTTTGATCCAGACGTAGTGATAATTATCACGTTCGGAGAAGAGCAGCATGTTGACATGCAACTCTCGTTCACCTGCAAATTTTGAGAAATGGAGGGGGCCTACTACTGTATGCTTGTTCTGCTCATCTGACTTGCTTTTCTTCTCCAGGCCATAAACGTGGACCGATATTGCGGTATTCTGAGCCTCAAACTTAGGTATGTCCTGGATTCTTAAAGGGAACTCTATTCCGTCAAAGTTATACTGTCTCTTAATATCTTTGACTTTGTAACTGCTGGGACCCTCGGGATGATGTTTGTAATTGTAATTTCTCTCGCAAGCCAGGACTGACCATGCAAAACACGCATTATCATAGTTATTTTGGACATTAATGCACGCCTGCTTTTTCTCAATATCTATAGGGAGTTTAATATAACTGGACCCTCCATTCATTGGATCATAGACATGTATATGAATGTCGAGGTGTGGCATACTGCTGAGCGCTTTAGCTGATCCACGTACTTCCATCTCGGAAAATCGGGCCATAATAGCGCTCAAGGTGGATTCTCGATACCACTCAGCAATCGACGTGCTCCGAGAAATAACGCCATTGTCACCCCATATATAATGCAGAGTAGCCGTCTCCGCGTCACCTTGATGTTTAGGGGGGTGACTCAGTTCACAGCATGATACAGCACTGCATTTAAAGGCGTTAAATTCCGGATCTTTTAAGAGTTTGAGGAGCTCGGTCTCCAAGACAGGGAGGCATGCCTCCAAAAACCTTACAGGATCGCGATACCTCCCGCCTGGATTCTCAATTCTGGTGAAAGAGATTCGCCCCTCAAACGCTCTAGCAACTGCTGAGTATTCTAAGGGAGTCATTACGCCGTTATTCTGATCGACTTCGTTATCGATAGGACGGGTGAGAGAACTACCGCTAGCCATAAGGAAATTACTATTATTACTGTTGCTACAACTAGGAGTCCACCCGATAGATGAATGGGCTGGTGATGGGTGATCGTAATCATCATCATCATTTGCGGGGAGAGGTATACGTCTCGGAACGCATACCTTGCGTGGGCGGCGGCGGTGAGCTGCTGCTTCTAGAGGAGGAGGGGGTGACAGCCGGTTTGAAGGGCCAGGCTGTGGCGATGGCGGACGGGCTGCGCAGCCAAACGGTTGCGACAGCGCTGGGGGAGGAGCTGGTGCGTGTTCTGCATCCGCCTCCCGCGAAGCCCTTATAGGGGCTACGCAAGGCGCGGCGTGTCTTTGCGGTTCGGTGCGCCCGAGTCCCGCCCCCGCAACCACCGCTCTAGGAACACGGCCTACGCCGTGTGATATACCTGTAAGATAAGGAAAAAAATTAATTTAGTGATTTATATTTAAAAGAGCGATAAATAATAACAATAAGAGTAGATAATGGTGGTTATGTGAAGGAATGTTAATGTTCAAAATTATTCACCTTCTCCGCTCTGACTCCATGGTTTGAGCAACTCATTGCCAAAATCAAGTAGATCCTCAAACCACTCAGGTAGGTTGATCTCCTCCTCAAACGGGTCAGGCAGGTTGGTCTCCTCCTCCTGGTTGGTCTCCTCCTCCTCTAAAGACTGAGTGTCCTGTGTGGCGGGCGCCGTTAGAACGCTACCGTCGCCTCCTTGAACGTTTTGGGTGGATGAACCGAATTCTGAATTAGGCGCATCTACAAAGAAAAGACCGGCTTATGAGGACTAAATGTATACAATCAGGAAACGGGTATATATTAGATGAAATTATTTAAGTTTAAGAAGTATGATTGTATTATAAATGTACTTACATTCGAGCTGCGCTTGAGCCCTTTCCATCTCGATCTGGTTGTCTAGATCAACCAAGATTTGCTGGAAGAAATCTAGAAAGATGGAGAAGACTGAATATAATATCGCATATGGAAAGGGAAGTGTGCTTTCAGTTAAGTGATAGAGAAATAAGCGGACCAGCAAATTTAAAAAAAAGGAACGAAATGAAATATTTACAAAGAGCACTGCACAACGAATATAACAGATACACAACGCGTGGAAGCTCTATCTTTATAGCGGATACGGTAAATTAATTATAACACATACAACATGTGGAAAGTCATTCTTTACATTGAGATGCCCAAAACGGTTATAAGACTTAACACATACACAAACATAGAATCCGTTAAAAGACTTAGTAAACTTTACAGAGAGAGATCGAAAACGGGTATAACACGTAACATACAACACGTGGATGAACAATATTTATAGAGAGCAGTACAAAACAAATGTAACAGTTAAAATAAAAGATTCAGACACCCAAGTTAGAGGTAAAAAAAAGGCGTGGATAAGCAATTTTTATAGAGAGAGAGATTCAAAAGGGTAAAAAACGTAAGCCGGAACACACACAGAACAAGTGGAGGAGCGATCTTCATAGAGAGCATTATAAAAGATATGTAGCACTCATACACAGAGTTAAAGGGTGTAGATATCAGAATTCTGAAAATGTACTTACCAGGGAATGGAACTTCGTCCACATGAGCACGTTTGCTGCTGCTGCTGCTGTCACTGGCGGTTCGTGATCGTTTCATTTTTACACGTTTAATTACGAAGACGTGACAAGTATTGGATGAATGAAGTATACGAGCAGTGTGAGAGTGAGGTAGGTCGGGCATTGATTTATATAGGTCCTGCCTAGCGCGTGTATGTACGCGCGGGGTTGCGACTCTCTCTCTATGTCACAACCCCGCGCCGGTAATAAAGACTAGAGAGTCAACACATGCCGGATACATTGCGTGCGACCTTGTTGACTAACGATGCTTTGGAAAGGTGACGGTGTTATGAAAACATTTCATGTCTAGCGCGTATACGTAGGCGGGAGGGGGGGGGGGGTTGGTGACGGTATTTTGGAATGGTACCGGCCCTGTTCCAATACTAACACAGATTTTGCAGCAATTTTCACTCTACACACTAGCTTAAATAAGATTATAACCAAAACATGACGTTAGACAGAAGACATTTTCCCCTCTGGATTAATGTGTGCGATTGGCGTATGTCGATCTATAGGTCACTCTCAAGCGAATCTTTGTATATAATACTAAGCTGTTATAAGACTACTCTGTAGAGGAGTCAAATCATGGATGGCACATTGCGGCCCATTTAGGATCTTGAGTGTGTCTGACATTCACTTCATCAGCCATGAGAAAACGAAAAAGTACAAACATGTTAGGGCACTGCCTGTCAAACCGAGGGGCGCGACTCCCTTTGGGAGCGCGCGTATTGAAAGAAATAACAAAAATGGCCCTGAGCGCTATGGGACTTAACTGCTGTGGTCACCAGTTCCCTAGAACTTAGAACTACTTAAACCTAACTAACCTAAGGACATCACACACATCCATGCCCGAGGCAGGATTCGAACCTGCGACCGTAGCGGTCGCACAGTTCCAGACTGTAGCGCCTAGAACCGCTCTCGGCCACACAGGCCGGCAAAGAAATAACAATTCAAACACTAATTGATTTACTGAAAGGTAAGCAAAGCAAAATCCATTCGGATATAACAAAAAATTAAAATTCATATTTGCACTGACAAAATGCTCGTACACTGGTGTGCAAAAGTTAAGGCCGAAAGTAACTGTCGCACGGTTTGTAACTGCCAAGTAACATAGCTCGATGAAACTTGAACCTTACACAGAAAGATCTCCTATAGTATAGCACGGAAGGTAACTGAACGAAAATGACACTTTTATTCAAGGCAAGTTATTGACAACTTGCTGGATGATCGTTGGCGCATGTGGACGTGCCTTAGAACGTCTCCGCAAAGCATCCCACAAGTGCTCGATGGGTTTTAAATCTGGGGAACTGGCAGGTATTCTAACATTCTGCGTGGTGTCTGTCTGTTCTATATCATGTCTCCCTACCACTTTCGCGTAACGACGCTCTGAGCGTCTTTCTTAGGGAATTGACTAGTTTGAACCTGGGACCTGTTGCTGGTAAGGAGACGGCAGACCACACATGACATGTAGAGTTCAGAAGAGTTCAGTGAGACTAGCGATGATATAACCAAATACTTAATGATTTCAGCGTCAGCTCCACTGCACTCCCTGTAAAAGAATCTTAATACTAACTAAATTTAGTGGAAGGGGTTCAAGGCTTTCCTATTTTTAGTTAGCTAGTAAAATAACGTCGAAAAAGCAATTAAGTTTACCATTGGAAATTTTATTCTACTCACAAAAATTTGTTTATAAATTGCACTATTGATAAAAGGAAATGTTTTAATACAGGATGGTAAAAACCAACTGCGTTCAACAAAAATGTGAACGAATATTCCCTGAATGGGTTTCCAAGTTCTACAATGGATCGAAGGATGACCTATGCCATATCACATCTATAATCTAGGTTTAAATTAAGTTTCACAAAAGAGAAAACTATCAAAATGGTCTACAGTGCCCCTCAATTATCTTTAATTACTTATCTAACTTGTCGTAAATTACAGTGGCTGATGTGGCTTCTCAATAACTATATAACAGAAAAATCATCGCGTTTCAGATTTTTACTTCAAGTGGCAAATGTGAACACCATGAGCTTTAATTGACGATCGACACTAGTATTACGCAAAAATGGGGTGTAACAGATGAGACTTCTGTAGTTATGAGTGAAGCTTTATGCGCTGTTATGCGGCATCGCGTGCGTTCATTACCTTGTTGGTGTTCGTCAGGGGGCGGCAGGCAGCACAGCTCCGCTCACCTCGCCGTCTCGGAAGCAACTCTCTCCTAACTTCTCCTTACTACAATTTACCGAAGTTGGTTTAAAAAAACTATCTGGCTGTGTTTTCATCTGATCAATCAGGCTCTCAATGTTAACCTTAAGCTCCGCCTACAAAAATTCTGTCTATCCAATGAGAAACGTTATACTTTTCGTGGCAATGTTTTTAAAGTTTGCAACGTAACAGAGACGTGAAAAAGTCTCACGCTAAAACTTGCAGCTGGTGTGGTCCTTTTAGTGTTATCGTGAGATCTACACTGTTCTTCTGGAGGGCTCTATCTTTTAACATGGGCTGGGGGGTGGTCCTGACGTAACAGAGACGCGAAAAAGTCTCACACTAAAACTTGCGGTTGGGGTGGCCCTTTTTGTGTTATCGTAAGATCTATACTGTTCTTCTGGAGGGCTCTAGCTTTTAACATGGGCTGGGGGGTGGTCCTAGCGGTTAGCTGGCGACGTGGGTGTCCGTCCCTTATCGTAGGGCCTTCCAGCTTAACACGGTTCTGCTCTTGGCTTCTGTTCTCGTTTCTCCCCGCGGAACTGCGTCTGTCTCACGGTGGGAAGGTATGACATGCATTTAGGCATTCTTGTGTTAGTCTGTGGTATTCCATTTGCTCACTCGTTACTCGTATTACTTTGGTTAATTTAATGTCACGATTTATTCGGAGCTATGTGACATACTACTGGATTTGCTTATCATGTCGGGGCTTTCATGGAAGGTGTTGGATTTGCCTGACACCTTACAGTCTGCCCAATCGCCGAATATCCTCTAGTCCCAACAGCTACTCCACCTGCGCACTTAGTTGCTGTCTCCCATTGTCACCCATAGAAATGAAGTCAGAGTAGAACGCACCCCTGAAAAGACCCACCTAGGGAAAGAGTACTGTATCACAATAACTCCGACCGCAGAGTGCAGCGTGTTCAAAAGTTCAGGGTTCAGCACGTCCATGTAACATAATGATCCCCATAACGATCATGTTCGACAATATTTCGTTGGAGCATTACCAGCTTAATCCCCCCTCATATGATGGTAAGTCCTATATTGCAGCTGATCGGTACGGGCCGCAGTGACCGAGCGCTTCTAGGCGCTTCAATCTGGAACCGTGCGACCACTACGGTCGCCGGTTCGAATCCTGCCTCGGGCATGGATGTGTGTGCTGTCCTTAGGTTAGTTAGGTTTCACTAGTTCTAAGTTCTAGGGGACTGATGACCTCAGATGTTAAGTCCCATAGTGCTCAGAGCCATTGATCGGTACGATGTGCTCACACCTGTAACTTGAAATTTCCTGGCACATTAAGACTGTGTGCCAGACCGAGACTCGAAGTCGGAACCTTTGTCTATCGCGGACAAGTGCTCTACCATCTGAGCTACTCAAGCACGACTCACGCCCCGTCCTCACAGCTTCACCTCTGCCAGTACCTCGTTTCCTACCTTCCAAACTTTACAGAAGCTCTCCTGCGAACATTGGAGAACTAGTACTCCTGAAAGAAAGGATATTGCGAGTGAAAATCTCATTCTGGAAACATCCCCTAGGCTGTGGGTAAGCCATATCTCCGCAATATCCTTTCTTTCAGGAGTACTAGTTCTGCACTGGCAGAAGTTAAGCTGTGAGGACAGGGCATGAATCGTGCTTGAGTAGCTCAGATGGCAGAGCACTTGCGCGCGAAAGGCAAAGGTCCCGAGTTCGAGTCTCGGTCCGGCACACAGTTTTAAACTGCCAGGAAGTTTCATATCAGCGCACACTCCACTGCAGAGTGAAAATCTCACCTGTGACTTGTCGATACTAGATGACCACACAAGAAAATATTTCCGCTCTCACGTCTTCTCATCTGCAACATCTATGCTACTTTCACCTCTGCACCCCACACTCACACGAGGTAATCCATCAACCTTTCGCGCCCTCTACCTGTAAGACAAAGAGCGATAGAAGACCATCGATTCCGGCTTTTACAATATAGTGGATCTGTGTCACAAAATAGTAACAAATTTACTTAATACTGGCAATTTGTAAGGTTGTAATTTTGTAGCTTTAGCGTCAAATTACTAAAAATACGTTATTATATACAAGGTGGTCAGACAATGTCTGAAACGCTTGTATGGATGTTGCGGAGCAGGTTGTACTGACAAGTGAGTCACGAATGTAAAGAAAAAAATTCGATGCGTTGCGCCGTTTCCGAGTTATTTAACTTTGAAGTTAGCCAATCAGGTCGTCGCGCACGCGAATTCGAGTTTCAGTTAACCAAATAAAAAACTCGTTAAGTAACACTGCCCTTAGCAAGCCGCTTGAAAGAGAGAGCGCGACGCTCCGACTGGCTAATTTCAATGCTATATAACTCAGAAACGGCGCAAAGTATCGAATTTTTTTTTTCTTAACACTTATGCCTCAATACCACCTGCCCCGCAACGTCCCTACAAGCGTTTCATACCTTTTCTGACCGTCCTGTATATCTTATGTGGAAACGGGGGGTTGAGGGGTTTGGTGGAGAGGGGGGGGGGGAGTTTTAATGGTTGGAAACTGGGTAGCGAATACTGAAAGGTTTTGAGAAACGCTGTGGTACTCCATACACCGACTGAATCGCATTTGGTCGTCTTGTAACGCGGGACAACGAAATAGCAGATAACTGCAATACTGATTTCACTTTTCCGAGGTAAAAGATCCTGTCGACGTTTTGCCGGGTTTTCGAATCAATTTTTTTTTTAAGAAGATCACTTTCTGCAAACACAATGCATTTCCTTTTATGTTTCTTGCCCAAATACGTTTCGCCTCCTATGTTTTCTCTTCAGTGGGTCTCGTTTTATTTCTGTAACATATCACACAAACTTGTGCTTGGTTCTCTATTCTAACCCTAAAAACTATAACATTTTTAATTTTAGTTCGTTGTGGTAGCTCAGTTGAAACTGTATTAATTTTTTAGACTGTCGCACAGCTTGGTCTGCTTTAATGTGTTTTTTAGCTTGACAGCGGGTGGCAGACTTGGGTTCATAGCCTTGATCATGTTGTTTTTCCACGACTGTTTAAGGCGATTGTTAGGAAGACCACCGCAGCTGTTGTTTTAGAAGAATTTATTAAATCACGATAGCTTTCATTCCATATGAAAACGCTCAGATGACATGCAGTTCAACGAGATTGAGCTAAAAACTACTAAAACATGCACATAATGTATGATGTGTGTCACAGCGAATATTCACCGACAATCTTCGTAAATAAGACTCACAAAGTACCATAAATGTGCCAATGTCATTATTTAAAATGATTAACTTATTGGACGTCGTATGACTGAGATGGAGAAAGATTTATTGTCACGTCGGACATGTCCTATCTGGTTTCAGTTACCGTGTGACAACAGGTTTTTGATACGTGAGGAGAGGAACCAGGGACCTCAGTGATTGAGAAACCGAGCAAGGAAACATCGTGAGAAAATCGCACCATCAAGCCGTCTGCATTCACCTTACCTGAGAGAAGGACTAATGTTACACACATATCTTACACAAGCTATTTACATCTAGCTCGAGACGTTAGAAGCTTTCTCTATTTGTCGATTTGGCAGGACCAAACGATGGACGAGTTTTTATTAACTAAATAAAACGCTTTTTTAACCTTGTTTCACTAACTTGATTGTTACTGTGCGACCTAGGTTTCCGGATTATAAGCTTACTTTCCAGTACATAGCTGATCCCAAAGATGAAAACGAAGCAAAGATAAACATGTCAACGTTTTAATCTATACATTCTTTACTTAAACTCTAAAAGTCTCTGTTGACAATTTTGACAAATTATGTATATGTTCACAAAATTCATTACGACAGCGTTTATAAAATTCATTACTACAACATCTACTGTAACTGGGTCTAAACATACATTGGAGCTGAGCTATGCAGAAGAATGGAATTTTTTGTTAGGTGAATGACGGAACTAAGGTTTTTCTTCTATGTAGAAATTGCAGTATTCTATAAAAGGGTTGCCGCGCAGGGTAGCCGCGTGGTCTACGGGCGCTATGTCACGGTCCGCGTGGCTACCCCCGTCGGAAGTTCGAGTCCTCCCTCGGGCATGGGTGTGTGTGTTGTCCATAGCATAAGTTAATCTAAGTTAGATTGAGTAGTGTGTAAGCTTAGGGACCGATGACCTAAGCAGGTCGATCCCATAAGATCTTACCACAAATTTACAATTTTTAAAATAGAGTTCAATAATTGAATTGTGTTTGTTTAATCAGTAATAAATATGGGGATACAAACATCTGTTTCTTAATATATAAAAATTTCTAATTCAGTGAGCTTTGCACCCTTTCCTTGCACGAGTACGACTTCTACATCTATTATGTATTTATGGTTTTCATTTATGGTTCAAGTGGTTCAAATGGCTCTGAGCACTAAGGGACTTAACTTCTGAGGTCATCAGTCCCCTAGAATTTAGAGCTAATTAAACCGAACTAACCTAAGGACATCACACACACCCATGCCGAGGCAGGATTCGAACCTGTGCTAGCTCAACTGCAACGTATGTTTACTCATAGTTATTGTACATGCTCTACTAACGCATTTTGTGAACGCTGTCCCGATAAATGTTTGGAATCAGTCATGTATTACAAAGTGGGCTTGTAACCCAAAATCTACATCGTACGGTAATAATAAAGTTTGTTCAAAAATGTTCAAATGTGTGTGAATTCCTATGGGACCAAACTGCTGAGGTCATCGGTCCCTAGACTTACACACTACTTAAACTAGCTTAAACTAAGTCATGCTAAGAACAACACATACACACCCATGCCCGAGAGAGGACTCGAACTTCCTGTGGGAGGGGACGCGCAGCCCGGCACATGGCGCCTTAGACCGCGCGGCCACTCCGCGCGGCTAAAGTTTGTGTAACAAGGTCAAAAAAGTGTTACGTTTGTTGTTGTGGTCTTCAGTCCTGAGACTGGTTTGATGCAGCTCTCCATGCTACTCTATCTTGTGCAAGCTTCTTCATCTCCCAGTACCTACTGCAACCTATATCCTTCTGAATCTGCTTAGTGTATTCATCTCTTGGTCTCCCTCTACGATTTTTGCCCTCCACGCTGCCCTCCAATACTAAATTGGTGATCCCTTGATGCCTCAGAACATGTCCTACCAACCGATGCCTTCTTCTAGTCAAGTTGTGCCACAAACTCCTCCTCTCCCCAATTCTATTCAGTACCTCCTCATTAGTTATGTGATCTACCCATCTAATCTTCAGCAATCTTCTGTAGCAGTACATTTCGAAATCTTCTATTCTCTTCTTGTCCAAACTATTTATCGTCCATGTTTCACTTCCATACATGGCTACACTCCATACAAATACTTTCAGAAATGACTTCCTCACACTTAAATCTATACTCGATGTTAACAAATTTCTCTTCTTCAGAAACGCTTTCCTTGCCATTGCCAGTCTACATTTTATATCCTCTCTACTTCGACCATCATCAGTTATTCTTCTACCCAAATAGCAAAACTCCTTTACTACTTTAAATGTCTCATTTCCTAATCTAATTCCCTCAGCATCACCCGACTTAATTCGACTACATTCCATTATCCTCATTTTGCTTTTGTTGATGTTCGTCTTATACCCTCCTCTCAAGACACTGTCCATTCCGTTCAACTGCTCTCCAAGTCCTTTGCTGTCTCTGACAGAATTACTATGTCATCGGCGAACCTCAAAGTTTTTATTTCTTCTCCCTGGATTTTAATACCTACTCCGAATTTTTCTTTTGTTTCCTTTACTGCTTGCATAATATAAAGATTGAATAACATTGGGGAGGGGCTACAACCCTGTCTCACTCCCTTCCCAACCACTGCTTCCCTTTCATGTCCCTCGACCCTTATAACTGCCATCTAATTTCTGTACAAATTGTAAATAGCCTTTCGCTCCCTGTATTTTACCCCTGCCACCTTCAGAATTTGAAAGAGAGTATTCCAGTCAACATTGTCAAAAGCTTTCTCTAAGTCTACAAATGCTAGAATTGTAGGTTTGGCTTCCTTAATCTAGCTTCTAAGATAAGTCGTAGGGACAGTATTGCCTCGCGTGTTCCGATATTTCTACGGAATCCAAACTGATCTTCCCCGAGGTCGGCTTCTACTAGTTTTTCCATTCGTCTGTAAAGAATTCGTGTTAGTATTTTGCATCCGTGACTTATTAAACTGATAGTTCGGTAATTTTCACATCTGTCAACACCCGCTTTCTTTGGGATTGGAATCATTATATTCTTCTTGAAGGCTGAGGGTATTTCGCCTGTCTCATACATCTTTCTCTTGTTACGTTACGTTACGTTTAGGTAATTCAATACACAGTGTTTCACGAAGAACCCAAGTACAGTCAATTAAAATAACTAGTTTTTATTTTATTTGAGATGGAAATATTTTTCTGTATTCTGAGGGGAACTGTTCCAGAAAAACGTATCCTGGTCAACTTGCGGTGTGATATGAGGATGACCTGTGACAGATTAGGATTAATTTAAGACCCAGGTGTTGTGCCCATCGTCATATTGAACAAAGGTCGTCATTCATATTTTATATGGCAGTAGCAACGTTCTTGGAGAATTAAAAAAAGAAAAAAGAAAGAAAACAGAAGTACCGGTTTCCCTATTGGCAGTGCAGAAGCGTTCTGATTCGGTTATCTATGCAGCCAGCTTTAGTGGTAGTATCGCGTGCTCCCTAAGTGCTTCTCCATTGCTTCTGGTGGCGACAGACCACGATGCTGCTTCCTGGCATACCGGATGAGGTCGAAGAGCGATACCAACTCGCTAGCGGCCTCGCTGCGAGGCATATCGTGTGACAGCTCTCCGCTTCCTAACCGCAGCGACGCCGCTGTTTTTTGTGCTGTGCTCCGCATGAGGCCTCAGTAGCTCTTAATATTTCTCCGTCGATCCATCTTAACCGTCATCTGGAACGGAGGCACATTACGATGACGGTGACGGACTGGGGGCCATCTGTGGGACCAGACGCTGTCACTACTCGAGGTAAGATAGGATTTCTGTATTAGGCTTCCTCAATTACTTATAGACAAAATAATGATCATAACTATTGTTGTAGTATCATTTCTGCACGAAATCATCATCTTTGCTTCGGTACAACGTCAACACCAATCTACGTCTATATCTATACTCCGCAAAGAACCTTACGGTGTTTGCCACTGACTGTGTACATCTACACCTATATTTCGCAAACCACTTTACAGTGTGTGGTGGAGAGTACTTTTTTAAATTAATACAATACAATGTACAATATAATGTTACAACAAAACCCACCACGTTAACTAATTAGTGGGTCTACAGGGTGAAACGTATTTAAACCGGCAAACTCTGGGAGGTTGTAGGGGACATCTAAACAAATATTTTTCCCTAATGCCTTTTTTTCCTATGAGAAGTATTTAAACCAGTAGAGGAAGATTTCTCTGGCGGCAAATCAATAAAACCAACAAACACTTTTCCATTTTTTTATGACCAAGAGACAACAGATTAACACAACCCAGTTTCAATTACAATAGATTTTCAAAAATGCCTCCATTGACACGTAAACAAAGGTTACACCGTTGGATAACACGGGCAAAAACCCCAGGAGTATTCTGAATTGTTCCTGCTGCTGCTACTATCCGGGCAACCAGATCCTCTTCTGATACAACAGGAGTTGCAGAAACAAGGTTGCGCATCTCTCCCCACACAAAAAAGTCCAGAGAGGATATATCTGGGGATCGAGCAGGCCATGGTGCAGGACCACCTCTGCCAAACCACGTTTCTGGGAACCGTCGGTCCAGGAATCGAAGCACACGACGGCTAAAATGTGCCTGCGCCCCGTCATGTTGGAACCACACACGTTGTCTTGTAGGGAGCGGGACGTCTTCCAGAAATTCTGGCAATGCTCTGGCGAGAAAATTGTAATAGTGCCTGCCATTTAATGGCCTACGTAGCAGATACGGCCCAATTAAACAGTCCCCAGCAACACCGACCCACACATTAACGGAGAACCGCACTTGATGGGCGATAGTAACCCACTCCAAACATGCGAATTGTGAATGTTGAAGACTCCATCTCGCCCGAACGCTGCTTCATCGGTAAACAACACAGAGGATGGAAATGTGGGATGCATTACACACTGTTCTAGGTACCAGTGCGAAAACTGTGCTCTGGGTGGATAATCAACTGGTTCCATGCTGTGGGCACGCTGTAAGTGAAGTGGACGTAACAATTGCTCTCGAAGGACTGTTCTTACATTCGTCTCATTCGTCCCCATGTTACGTGCAATTGCACGAGTGCTGATTGAAGGCTCCCGCTCCACATGTTGCAAGGCAGCTTCCCCAAATTGCAACGTTCTTACCGTGTGATGGTGTTGCTGTCCAAGTAATCTGCTAAATGACCCGGTCTCACGCAGACGTTGGTACACAGCAGCAAAGATCGTATGATGCGGGATACAGCAATTAGGATATTGTTGTTGATAAACCCGCTGAGCAGCTCGTCCGTTTTGTGCGCTACGTAGTACGCACCAATCATATCAGTGTACTCACTCCAGGTGTATCGCTCCATTAGTGAACAGAGACAATGCACTACTACACTGGTGGACAGCAGTTGCCTACAACTGAAGAGTGTAATTCGCCCTCTAACAACTGGAGATCGCAATATGGCTTCTCTAACGACTGAGAGAGTAATATGGCCTCCACCGGTTTAAATAATCCTCATAGGAAAAAATGACATTAGGGAAAAATATTTGTTTTGATGTCCCCTACAACCTCCCAGAGTTTGTCGGTTTAAATAATTTTTACCCTGTATAAGTGATACAACATGAAAACAAAGCAGCATTGTTACAAAAAACTTTCAAGTACTGGCATAACTATAAACAAGGTTAATCTATTTTATTAATCTACTCTGCAGCGTTACAGTTGTGCCAGTTCATATACAAACCTACTGTTGTGGCCTGCTCACTGTGCTAACCCCTGTGAGCGTGCCCCTGGCACTGGGCTGGCCAAGTTACACTATTGACCATTAAAATTGCTACACCATGAAGATGACGTGCTACAGACGTGAAATTTAACCCACAGGAAGAAGATGCTGTGATACGCAAATGATTAGCTTTTCAGAGCATTCACACAAGGGTGGCGCCGGGGGCGACACCAACAACGCGCTGACATGAGGAAAGTTTCCAACCGATTTCTCATACACAAACAGCAGTTGACCGGCGTTGCCTGGTGAAAAGTTGTTGTGATGCCTCGTGTAAATAGGAGAAATGCGTACCATCACGTTTCCGACTTTGATAAAGGTCGGGTTGTAGCATATCGCTCTTGCGGTTTATCGTATTGCGACATTCCTGCTCGCGTTGGTCGAGATCCAATGACTGTTAGCAGAATATGGAATCGGTGGGTTCAGGAGGGTAATACGGAACGCCGTGCTGGATCCCAACGGCCTCGTGTTACTAGCAGTTGAGATGACAGGCATCTTATCCGCATGGCTGTAACAGATCGTGCAGCCACGTCTCGATCCCTGAGTCAACAGATGGGGACGTTTGCAAGACAGCAACCATCTGCACGAACAGTTCGACGACGTTTGCAGCAGCTTGGGCTATCAGCTCGGAGACCGTGGCTGCGGTTACCCTTGACGCTGCATCACAGACAGGAGCGCCTGCGATGGTGTACTCAACGACGAACCTGGGTGCACGATTGCCAAAACGTCATTTTTTCGGATGAATCCAGGTTGTGTTTACAGCATCATGATGGTCGCATCCATGTTTGGCGACGTCGCTGTGAACGCACATTGGAAGCGTGTATTCGTCATCCCCATACTGGCGTATAACCCGACAAGATGGCATGGGATGCCATTCGTTACGCGTCTCGCTCACCTCTTGTTCGCATTGACGGCACTTTGAACAGTGGACGTTACATTTCAGATGTGTTACGACCCGTGGCTTTACCCTTCATTCGAGCCCTGCGAAACCCTACATTTCAGCAGGATAATGCACGACCGCATGTTGCACGTCCTGTACGGGCCTTTCTGGATACAGGAAATGTTCGACTGCTGCCCTGGCCAGCACATTCTCCAGATCTCTCACCATCTGAAAACTTCTGCTCAATAGTGGCCGAGCAACTGGCTCGTCACAATACGCCAGTCACTACTCTTGATGAACTGTGGTATCATGTTGAAGCTGTATGGGCAGCTGTATCTGTACACGCCATCCAAGCTCTGTTTGACTCAATGCCCAGGCGTATCAAGGCCGTTATTACGGTCAGAGGTGGTTGTTCTGGGTTCTGATTTCTCAGGATCTATGCACCCAAATTACGTGAAAATGTAATCACATGTCAGTTCTAGTATAATATATTTGTTAAATGAATACCCGTTTATCATCTGCATTTCTTCTCGGTGTAGCAATTTTAATGCCCAGTAGCGTAGTTTGAGTCGCTGCAGTCCCTACTTCGTTAGTGTTGTTGGTATTCTATTCTACCTAACACTACTACAAATACCTAGTACTTAAATTGATAGTGCAGACTGTTTGTTGTCTGCGATATGATGCACCCCCCGGCCTAATCCTGTAACAGCGTAAGAGCGACTGGCCAATTCCGCGCCCGGCGATTTGGGCTGGTACACCTCAGTCTTTATCGGTTTTGCAATTAACCATTTTGGTTACTAATGAAATCCCTCATGAACTTTTGTGATACCCCGTTAGTCATACTGTTGAGGACATTGAAGGCATCGGCTCCTCGTGTTAAGGTTCAAAATGGTTCAAATGGCTCTGAGCACTATGGGACTCAACTTCTGAGGTCATCAGTCCCCTAGAACTACTTAAACCTAACTAACCTAAGGACATCACGCACATCCATGCCCGAGGCAGGATTCGAATCTGCGACCGTAGTGGTCTCGCGGTTCCAGAGTGGAGCGCCTTGAACCGCACGGCCACTCCGGCCGGCTCGTGTTAAGGCGTAAGTGTCATTGTTCGGTAGTTGAGTTTTTAGATCATGCGCCACACCATCATATAACGGACAGTGATAGATTATGTGCTCAGGTGTACCGTCTTGAGCACCACAGTCACTCGCTGGTGTAGCTCGTTTACCAAATCGACACAGATACTGTATGTCGGATATGGCCCATGTCCCGTGAGAAAGTGCAGCAGTCCCCTGCTTGAAATTACTCATCCCAAGTCTTTCCTTGATGTTGGGCAACAGTTGGAAGGCCCTTCTCCCTGTATCTTCATTTTCCCAGGATTGCTGCCACAGCTCCTACCCCCTTCTTCCGACAGCAAACGTGTCCCCTACCTGCACCACCAAGATGTCTCTGGTCCTGTCTACTTTTCCTTCAGTAACCCAATACCAAGCAGCCTGCTCTCGTATCTTTATGTCTAGTAGACATAACCCCATTAACACTAGTAGAGTCTCCCCCCGCCCAGGGGTTGTTCTATCTATATGCTCCGACAGATCGTAATATCATGTTTCGCTGCACCCTTCTCACAGAAATTGCTGGCATCACCCTCGCGAACCTGTGTGCTCAGACCCCACACGCATATCCTAATATTGACATTAAAATGCTGTTGTGGCAGAGCTTGATTAATGCAGGTGGCAGATGAAATCTCTTGTGTCCTATGTTGATTAGACTGCTTAAGACCTCTAGGGCTCGTTGCGTTGTGATTTCTATGTGAGATGTATAATTCCATTACTCAACAATTACGACTCTTAGATATCTTGCCTCGCGGCCCCGAAGAACTGCTGTTCCTTCTATTCTAACTGTAGGATTCCTGATCAGGCTGCCTTTCAGTAATAGGTATGTACTTAGCGTACCACTGTCGTTTCCCCCTTTCCCTGTTCCCCTGCCGTGCGGGGTAGCCGCACGGTCTAGGGTGCCTTGCCACAGTTCGTGCGGCTCCCCCCGTCCGAGGTTCGAGTCCTCCCTCGGGCATCGGTGTGTGTTCTGTCCTTAGCGTAAGTTAGTTTAAGTTAGATTAAGTACTGTGTAACCCTAGGGACCGATGACCTCAGCAGTTTGGTCCCACAGGAACTTACCACAAATTTCGGTTTTTTCCCCTGTTCCACTAGTGAACGCTCCGCAGATAGATTGATTGCTGGAACCCTTCACGTGAGATCGAATCTCTCTGTTTCACCTTTATGTTCTTTCTGCGAGATATACGTTGGACGAAGATATATACTGGTGGACTCTCCTAGGAACGTACTTTTTAATACTAAATCACACCGTGATGCACAACATCTCAGTTGCAAAGTTTGCCTCTGGAGTTGGATGGGCATAGCCATAGCGCTTTCTCGTTTACTGAACGAAACTGTGGCGAAACGCGGTGCTCTTCTTAGTCTCTCCTCTGTTTCCTCTGTAAGCTCTATATGGTTCAGGTCACAGACTGAAGAGCAATATTCAAGTATCGATCGAACGATGATTCTGTAAGCCATCTCCTTCGTAGGTTGGCCATATGCTTCCTGGCAATTCTTCCAATGAATCACAATCTGACATCTGCCTTCCTTCCAATTAGTTTTGTGTGGTCATTCTACTTTAAATCGGTCAATACAGATAGAACGAGATATTCAGCACAGGCGACTGCTTCCCATGCTTGTTCTGCAATCTTGTAACCTTAAGATAATAGGCCTTGTAATGACCAGAGGAAACTACAATCATCTGGCCAAATCTGTGTGTTTTATGATTGCTCTATATGGTTCAGGTCACAGACTGAAGAGCAATATTCAAGCATCGGTCGAACGACGATTCTGCAGGCTAACTCCTTCTTAGGTTGGCCGTACTCTTCTTGGCGATTCTTTCAATGAATCACAATCTGACATGTGCCTTTCTTCTAATTAGTTTTGTGTCGTCGTTCTACTTTAAATCGGTCAATACAGATAGAACCAGATATTCAGCACAGGCGACTGCTTCCAGTTCTTGTTCTGCAATCTTGTAACCATAAGATAATAGGCCTTGTTATGACCAGAGCAAGCTACAATCATCTGGCCATAACCGTATGTCTTATGATTGCTCTTGGATCACTGGAACAACTACATATGAAATATTATTTTCTTTACAAATAGAGATTCACTTAACTTGGTAAAGCTCTTTGCCACACGAGTGTTTGATAATTTACAACTGTCACTGACTGTGCAACAATCACAAACTCTTCTCTCTAAGTTCAATATTCAACACTTAAAAAATACATGCCCATATGAGAATTGACAAACAATAGTCCTACTCGATGATGCTGACTGCTTCAGCTGAATTCACGAATTGGGAATTGCTCCATTGCCTCGGTAGATGGCGCTGACGAAGATCATCTGACTACGTGCTGAGTCTGTAGTCTACAAATGACGATTATGGACATTGATGACGCCAGTTCTGGTAAAAGGTCTTTCGTCGATAAAGAGGACTGATGAAGAAAGTCCTTAATTGTGATGATCTGGTACAAAAACCATCGACAAAGTCCTTCCCATAGAGGGAAACCCTCTACCGATAATCCTTGCAATTATTGCAGGTGATAGGGATAGTAGCGGTTGTCACGCAGGATATAAACACCAAGAAAGGGCTTGAAACATCGTGTGATGTTGTTGGTGTCTGTGAAAGTACTTACTTTGGTGTAGCCGTGCTGCCTCTCAACAGTTTCCATCTACTTGGCCGTACAAAAACACCATCTCGGCTTGTTCCCGACTGTTGCTTACAGTACGCTGCATCAATCACACAGCCTGCAACACGCAAGAAACACACTGCACATGGTCGAAGGAACTTTCATTCGTCAGCGTCACTTAGCGTGGCAACGACACATCTCCATACACATGTCCACAGGACCGTTTTTTCCTCCATCTCTAGTCAGGAATCCGTCCCTCCAGTTTGTCGGTTTTATTAATGCTCACCCAGTATATGGGTGGTGTCTGTTCTGTCGGAGATATCTACCAGAATACACACACACACACACACACACACACAATCAAAGTTGAATTAAAGGTGGAAAGTGCCAGAGGCGCGCTGCTAGATTTGTATCGGTCGGTTCCATCAGCATGACAGTGCCCCTCGAGCTTAGATGGGAATCCTTGGAGTGAAGAAGACGATCTTTTCCCGTAAGGCGACTTACGTAAGTTTAGAAAACCAGCAATTGCATTTGACTGCAGAAAGTTTCTACTGCCAGCTGCGTACATTTTGCGCAAGGACCGTAAGGGCTAAATAAGGGAGGTTAAGGCTTCAACAGAGGCATACATTTTTCGTTCACTTCTTTTGCGACTAGAACAGGAAAAGGTATGTCTAGCAATGGTACAAAGTACCGTCCGCCATGCGCTGTACAGTCTTCCATCCTAGATCTGTTTTTTGTGTAGGTTATATGGGGATCAATTGGGGTCGTAGAATTTGTGGAGAACTATTTCGAAAGGAAAAGAAGGAAGGTGAGAAGATAGAGAGCACCATTTCTGGAGAGACAATAATGCGGCAGGAAATCGACGGCGGATTTTACAAGGAACCATCCTGATGTTTATCTGAATCGTATAGATAAACCATGGATACCCTAAAACTAGATGGCGACAACGACTTCCAGATTTTGAGTCCAGTGTCTCACCCGCAGCGTTACTTGAGTCAAGGCATGTTGGAATGATGAGCTTTGTATATAACGAGGCGCACGTGAAAGGCAAGCCGACTGCGTACGTCACAGCACGTAACACCGCAGATCCTACGAGTGCCTGCAGCCGTCCCGTATGTTAATGCAGCATCCAAGCAGCGTATGGCACAGCAGAAAGATACAGAATGCAAATCAGAGGATCATGGGTCGAGTCTCTGTTTGGAAACTTTTTCTAAATTTTAACATTGCGTCACTTACCGAAATAATGCTGAATGTGTTGTATTTATCAACATTTTCATAAAAAGTATGAAAAGAATAGCAAACGAAAACTGGGAAGTACAAATAAATTTCGAGAACTTTTATCATCAGGTAAAGAATTGCATCAAAAAGCTTCAAAACTGCTGTTATTTCACCGAGAGAGAAAAAGAAATTGAATCCCCAAAAGACTGCAACAAAATACATTCCGCTGTAAATCATCAGCAATCTACACCTATATTTAGCGAGATGATGCGTTTAGCGAGGTTTGCTGCCAAACTGTGTGACGAGAAACAACCCTTTGTGAATGTAAATCAAGTTCATGTTTTGTATATAAAATTTAAACCAGACACGTAATTATAAAAATGGGACATGGCATGGTGCCAAGAAAACTACTGCTTCCGCTTCTTTTTACGAGAAATGTAACCCCAGCACCTGTAAATCATCAGCTGTAAAGTGATGACAATATTAGGTTTATGCACGAAGTTCTCATCTATGCCTTGCAAACCCTTCCTGAAAATTTATTTGCAGCCCTAAATTTCCCTTCTTTTCTTTTCATGCCTTTTGTGTAAACATTACTGGCCACAGCTCGTGGTCGTGCGGTAGCGTTCTCGCTTCCCGCGCCCGGGTTCCCGGGTTCGATTCCCGGCGGGGTCAGGGATTTTCTCTGCCTCGTGATGCCTGGGTGTTGTGTGATGTCCTTAGGTTAGTTAGGTTCAAGTAGTTCTAAGTTCTAGGGGACTGTTGACCATAGATGTTAAGTCCCATAGTGCTCAGAGCCATTTTTTTTGTAAACATTACTAAAACTAATATATACAGCATTATTTTGGTTTATTTGCAGTGAAAGAAAGGAAAAACTGAACATAACATTTCCGCAAAGGGAATCTTTCCGCTGCGCCAGCCGCTGCCTTAAAATTACGCTGACATACACTGAAGAGCCAAAGAAACTTGCACACCTGCCTAATATTGTGTAGGTGGCGCAGTACGACGTAGCTTGGAGTCGACTAATGTCTGAATAATGCTGGAGGTAATTGGCACCATGAATCTATAAGACTAGGGAAAGCAGCGATCTCTTCTGAACAGCCCGTTGCTAGGTATCCAAGATATGCTCAATAATGTTAATAGAATGAAATTTTCACTCTACAGCGGAGTGTGCGCTGACATGAAACTTTCTGGCAGATTAAAACTGTGTGCCCGACCGAGACTCGAACTCGGGACCTTTGCCTTTCGCGTGCAAGTGCTCTACCGACTGAGCTACCCAAACACGGCTCACGCCCCGCCCTCACAGCTTTAATTCCGCCAGTACCTCGTCTCCTACCTTCGAAACTTCACAGTAGCTCTCTTGCGAACCTTGCAGAACTAGCACTCCTGGAAGAAAGGATATTGCGGAGACATGGCCTAGCCACAGCCTGGGGGATGTTTCTAGAATGAAATTTTCACTCTACAGCGGAGTGTGCGCTGATATGAAACTTTCTGGCAGATTAAAACTGTGTCCCGGACCGAGACTCGAGCTCGGGACCTTTGCCTTTCGCAGGCAAGCGTTCTACCGACTGAGCTACCCGAGCACGACTGACGCCCCGTCCTCACAGCTTTTGGAAGGTAGAAGACGAGGTACTGGCGGAATTAAAGCTGTGAGGACGGGGCGTGAGTCCGTCGGAGTGCACAATGGACATGAATTGATGCAGGTGATCAGACAGGATGCTTACGTACGTGTCACCTATCAGAGTCGTTCCTAGACTATCAGGGGACTAATATTACTCCTACAACACAAACCTCACACCATCACACTGCTCCCACCAACTAGAAAAGTTCCATGCTCACATGCATGGTCTATGGATTCATGAGGTTGTCTCCATAACCATACACGCCCATCCGCTCGATTCAATTTGAAACGAGACACGTCTGACCAGGCAAAATGTTTCTAATCGTCAGCAATCCAATGTCGGTGTTGACGGGCCCAGGCGAGGCGTAAAGCTTTCAAAATGGTTCAAATGGCTCTGAGCACTATAGGACTTAACATCTATGGTCATCAGTCCCCTAGAACTTAGAACTACTTAAACCTAACTAACCTAAGGACATTACACAACACCCAGTCATCACGAGGCAGAGAAAATCCCTGACCCCGCCGGGAATAGAACCCGGGAACCCGGGCGTGGGAAGCAAGAACGCTACCGCACGACCAGGATCTGCGGACGCGTAAAGCTTTGTGTCCTACAGTCATCAAGGGTACACGAGTGAGCCTTCGGCTCCGAAAGCCCATATCGAAGGTGTTTCGTTGAATTGTTCGTACGCTGCCACTTGTTGATGGCCCAGCGCTGAAATCTGCAGCAATTTGCGTAAAGGTTGCACTTCTGTCACCTTGAACGATTTTCTTCAGCCGTCGTTGGTCCTGTTCTCGCAGGATCTTTTTCTGGACGCAGCGATGTCGGAGATTTGATGTGTTTCCGGATTCCTGATATTCACGATATACTCGTGAAGTGGTCGTATGGGAAACTTCCCACTTCATCGCTACATCGGAGATGCTGAGTCTCAACACTAGTAACACTAGTGCGCCGACTATAACAACACGTTCAAACTGACTTAAAACTTGTCACCCTTCATTATAGCAGCAGTAACCGTTTTAACAACTGTTCCAGACGCTTGGTGTCTTATAC
Source organism: Schistocerca americana (assembly GCF_021461395.2). Lineage (NCBI taxonomy): Eukaryota > Metazoa > Arthropoda > Insecta > Orthoptera > Acrididae > Schistocerca > Schistocerca americana. The sequence goes on from NC_060119.1 coordinate 193,845,465, forward strand.
AAGCGTATCCGATCGCAGCGCCGTATTCTGTTCACACATCTCTGTATTTGAATACGCATACCTATACCAGTTTCTTTGGCGCTTCAGTGTAAATTGGTCTTGGTCATGTATCGCCCGACCCGCGCCAAAAATGCTACGTTTTTCTAACCGCTTGGCCATCTGGAGCTCCCATTACTGTTATTTTCGTTTCTGTCCAAGCCCTGTTCATACCACAAATTTGAACTATATTGGTGATGATGAGTAGGCGCGGTCCCCTTCTCTGACACACGCCTTTCCAGCCCGTAAAGTAGTATACGAAACGCTATTGACACATGTGGCTCTGATCACTGGTCCAATGCCCAATACTAAAACAATTCGATACGGCCTTCTCTGAAGAGACCGAGCGAGGTGGCGCAGTGGTTAGACACTGGACTCGCATTCGGGAGGACGACGGTTCAATCCCGCGTCCGGCCATCCTGATTTAGGTTTTCCGTGATTTCCCTAAATCTTTCCAGGCAAATGCCGGGATGGTTCCTCTGAAAGGGCACGGCCGACTTCCTTCCCCATCCTTCCCTAATCCGATGAGACCGATGACCACGCTGTCTGCTCTCCTTCCCCAAAACAACCAACCTTCTCTGAAGATGGATACCAACTTGTAATTTTTTTGCCGTGCGAGCATGTCTGCTACCTTTGGTTATTTTTAGTGTGCAAACCGTCGATTAAAAACAACAATTATTCTCTTAAACATAAAGGATAAACAACTACCTAACGTCGACATCGTCGTTTTTATTAAAAAGAGGACTGCCTTGACGGACCTTTTTGAGCTACTTAACATATTATTTAGTTCTTAATTGTGCATGACAGTGCCCACAGATCTGCTTCTGTTGTGAGATTTACTGACTAAAAATACAAATAATTCAGTCTGAAAAGTGTTGTTGTTTTTGTAGTTAATCTTTGACATGTTAATCTTCACAAGTATACAAAATGTTAATATAGGGAAAAATGGATTGTGCTCTAAAATAACAAGAAATCATGATTCGAACTGTAGGCGGATTGGATCCTTCATATTTAGTGAATATAAATCATACACAGGTCCAATAACAACCTCTATGCGTAAAATTAAAAATTGCTGCTGTTTGCTTTGTCATTTACTAGTATTTAACATCTTGTTAACTGCAAGGAACCATGGCTGTCTAAACAACTGCTAATTGAAAATTTATGACATCATAATTTAAAATTTTACTGTGGTACTACTGCTACTTCCACTATGGCCAGCTGTTTTTGTTGTGCTAAGCCTATAGTGTCCTCTGACACTTTATGCCCTTAGACAGTATCTACCAACGGAGTAAGGCAGCTTCCCCCACTTCAAACGCAGTGGCGCTGGTATGCAAAACAAGGGTGAGACGCATAGCGTGAGGCTGCCGAAATCGATGGAACAAACACAGAGAGGACTGCTGTAGTATTGTACAGTACAGTACAGTACAGAAGATAACTGAAAGAAAAACGCAATGAGACTAAAAGAAATAACACTGTCATTCAAATCAATAACATAAATTTGTGATGGTTCTCTGGAGATTACAAAAGACGAGATATGGTTCTTAATAGAGTGTGTGATCACCACGGACAGCACTCCATGCTCTGCAACGTGCTGTCATGCTGGCCACAAGGTTGGTCAGGAGCTCTTGTGATAGGGTGTTCCAATTCTCCAACAGCGCTTTTCACAACTGCTGGGTAGCATGTGCTGTAATACACGACTGGCCATTAAAATTGCTACACCAAGAAGAATTGCAGATGATAAACGGGTATTCATTGAACAAATATATTATACTAGAACTGACATGTGATTACATTTTCACGCAATTCGGGTGCATAGATCCTGAGAAATCAGAACCCAGAACAACCACCTCTGGCCATAATAACGGCCTTGATACGCCTGGGCATTGAGTCAAACAGTGTTTGGATGGCGTGTACAGGTACAGCTGCCCATGCAGCTTCAACACGATACCACAGTTCATCAAGAGTAGCGACTGGCGTATTGTGACGAGCCAGTTGCTCAGCCACTATTGACCAGACGTTTTCAATTGGTGAGAGATCTGGAGAATGTGCTGGCCAGGGCAGCAGTCGAACATTTTCTGTATCCAGAAAGGCCCGTACAGGACCTGCAACATGCGGTCGTGCATTATCCTGCTGAAATGTAGGGTTTCGCAGGGATCGAATGAAGGGTAGAGCCACGGGTCGTAACACATCTGAAATGTAACGTCCACTGTTCAAAGTGCCGTCAATGCGAACAAGAGGTGAGCGAGACGTGTAACGAATGGCACCCCATGCCATCTTGTCGGGTGATACGACAGTATGGGGATGACGAATACACGCTTCCAATGTGCGTTCACAGCGACGTCGTCAAACACGGATGCGACCATCATGATGCTGTAAACACAAACTGGATTCATCCGAAAAAATGACGTTTTGCCAATCGCGCACCCAGGTTCTGTCGTTGAGTACACCATCGCAGGCGCTTCTTTCTGTGATGCAGCGTCAAGGGTAACCGCAGCCACGGTCTCCGAGCTAATAGCCCAAGCTGCTGCAAACGTCGTCGAACTGTTCGTGCAGATGGTTGCTGTCTTGCAAACGTCCCCATCTGTTGACTCAGCGATCGAGACGTGGCTGCACGATCTGTTACAGCCATGCGGATAAGATGCCTGTCATCTCGACTGCTAGTAACACGAGGCCGTTGGGATCCAGCACGGCGTTCCGTATTACCCTCCTGAACCCACCGATTCCATATTCTGCTAATAGTCACTGGATCTCGACCAACGCGAGGAGCAATGTCGCGATACGATAAACCGCAATCGCGATAGGCTACAAGCCAACCTTTATCAAAGTCGGAAACGTGGTGGTACGTATTTATCCTCCTTACACGAGGCACCACAACAACGATTCACCAGGCAACGCCAGTCAACTGCTGTTTGTGTATGAGAAATCGGTTGGAAACTTTCCTCATGTCAGCACGTTGTAGATGTCGCCACCGGCGCCAACCTTGTGTGAATGCTCTGAAAAGATAATAATTTGCATATCACAGCATCTTCTTCCTGTCGGTTAAATTTCGCGTCTGTAGCACGTCATCTTCGTGGTGTAGCAATTTTAATGGCCAGTAGTGTATGTCTCCCCAAGGCATCCCACACGTGCCCGATGGGACGGAATTCGGAGGTACGAGCAGGTGTCTCCATTCGCTGAATATCCTCTCTTTGCGAGAGCTGCTCCACTTAAGCTATTGGAACGATAGATTATTCGTCAAATGGACTGACCTGCTGTTGACGGCTGCGTTGGGGAGACATAGTTCAGTACCCCCACATGCACCACATGCTATCCAGCATCTGTCAACCGCTACGGTGGAGGAAAAGGACGTCCTACCAGAATAACTTCTGACCAACCTTGTGGCCAGTTTGGGAGCACGTAGCAGAGCATGCATTGTCGTCAGTGATGACCCCACCCGATTATGAACCATGTCCCGATTTCTGCAACGTGGAGTGGACCATCATAAATCGCGGTCACTTCGGTATACGTAAATGTTGTCTTAGAATAAAAGTATCATTTCTTTTCGTCTCAATACGTATTTCTTTCACTTATTCCTGCACTATACGCAAAGGTTCTTCTATGTATGGTCCCAGTTTCATCGTGTTATGTTACTCGGTAGTGACACATCATGCGAAAGTTACTTTCGTTCTCAAGGTTTGCACACCAGTGTATTTACGTTGATCTTTTGTCTTATACACTGAAGGGCCAAAGAAACTGGTATAGGCATGTGTATTCGTGTTTCAAAAATTTGTGGAAAGTTCTTTGGCCCGAAAAAAGCATGTTCTTTAAGAATATTTTTCTCGGGATGTGTTATAGATATCAATGGCAAATCTCGTCAAAATGTGTATTGATATTTCCTCTAAAAACCGGAATTTTTTCGGCCGCAAATGTCGAAGAGCAAAGGCGGAAGTGCCGTCGGAACGAAACAAAATTTCGATGTAGACCTCCACGAGCGCTATGTCACAGGTCAGCCGGCTGGTCTGAAATCAAAATTTAGTTGACATTAGCGAAGTATATAAGATTCTTTAGGAGTTGTACCTTGTTTAAATTATTTGGACCATAGGAAACAAAATTGCGGCCATTTGAAAAAAAATAGGGTTTTTTTTCATCGATTTTTCGACTTCGTCGGCCAAGAAAAAATATTTATAGTTGATGGACCGGAATAAAAGTGGTACAACTCCTATACAATTTAGTTAGCTTCGTCGGAAACAAAGAATCATGCCAATCGTTTCAGTAGATTTGAAGTTACCATACCGCGCGATAAAAAAAAGTCATTTAGAGAAAAACACGTTTGAAGTTTTGACTACATATAAATTCAATATTATGCAACTTACGTTCAATCTGCTATTCCAGGTCCATAAACTAGTCCTTCCTCTTCCTCATAGAGGGCGTTCTGTTCGATCTGGGCCATCCTGTGCTCCTCCAGAGCCGCTCGTACGGCCGGTGACAAGCGTTTTTCGGCCGCTTGAATCCGGTGGTCGTCCGAATGCATGGCGAACTGCGTCGAATACAGTTTCAGGGTGACTTCCATCGTTGTCATGGCCTTCAGAATTGCTGAATACCCTTCGTTGAAGCTGCTCACTGCAGGAAAGTCGCAATCTCCACAGTCTTCGCACCAGAATGCAAATGCTTGGGGGCTAACTTCCAAACACACGCTTTCAAATTTTCATTTGAATTTTGTGTGTTTCCTCCCAAGCACCGCTACAATAACTCGTCCTCCAAAAGAAAAAAAACTGGTGCGTAAAAGGGCCGATTTCAGGCAGGTGCATTTTTTTGTTCAACCGCGAATAAGAAACATTTCCGTTCCGTATCCGGAAAAACAGTTTCAGGGGTGGATTCTAAACACTTTTATGGATCCAAAAATGCAATTTTTAAAAAGTCGATTTTTTTTCAGCCAATAGATAGTAAACCTCCCCTTAAGGGACATAATTGCTGAGGTCATCGGTCCCCATGCTGAGGTCATCGGTCCCTAGGCTTACATACTATTTAATCTAACTTACACTAACTTACGCTAACGACAACACACACGCTCATGCCCAAGGAAGAACTCGAACTCCGACAGGGGAAGGGGGGGGGGGGGGGCGCGTGAACCGTGGCAAGGCGCCCAAGACCCCGCTGCATGCATATTCATATACGGAGATATATGTAAACAGGCAGAATACGGCGCTGCGGTCGGTAACGCCTATATAAGACATCAAGTGTATGGCGCAGTTGTTAGATCGGTTACTACTGCTACGGTGGTAGGTTATCACGATTTAAGTTAGATTGAACGTGGTGTTACAGTCCTTGCACGGGCGATGGGTCTCAGCACCTCCGAGGTAGCGATCAAGAGAGGGGAGCCATTCACGAGTGTACCGTGAACACCAGGAATTCGGTAAAACATCAAATCTCCGACATCGTTGCGACCGGAAAAAGATTCTACAATAACGGGACGAACGACGAGTGAAGAGAATCGTTCAATGTGACAGAAGTCCAACCAATTCTAAATTGCTGTAGATTTTAAGGCCTGACCATCAACAAGTGCCCGCGTGCGGACCATTCAACCTAACATCTTCGATATGGGGTTTCAGAGCCGAAGGCCCACTTGTATACCCTTGGTGACTGCACGATACAAAGCTTTACACCTCGCCTGTGCAGCTCAACACCGACACTGGACTGTTGATGACTGCAAACATGTTGCCTGGTCGAACGAGTCTCGTTTCAAATTGTATCCCGCGGATGAATCCATGGACCCAGCATGTCAGCAGTGGACTGTTCAAGCTGGTGAAGGCTCTGTAATGGTGTGGGGCATGTGCAGGTGGACTGATGTCGGACCCCTGATACGTCTAGATACGACTGACAGGTGACATCAATGGAAGCATCCTGTCTGATCACCTGCTTCCATTCATGTCCATTGTGCATTCCGAAGGACTTGGGCTATTTCAGCAGGACATGCGATATCCCATACGTCTAGAATTGCCACAGAGTGTCTCCAGTAACACTTTTCTGAGATTAAACACTTCCGCTGGCCACCAAACTCCCCAGACACGAACATTATTGATCATATCTGGGATGCCTTGCAACGTGCTGTAGAGAAGAGATGTCCACCCCCTCGTAATCTTACGTATTTATGGACAGCCCTGCAGGATTCATGGTGTCAATTCCCTCCATCACTACTTTAGACATTAGTCGAGTTCAGGACCGTCGTGTTGCATCACTTCTGCGTGCTCGGGGGGCTCTACACGATATTAGGCAGGTGTACCAGTTCTTTTGGCTCTTCAGTGTAGTTTACGTTGAGTTGCTAATAGTTACCAAAAATGGTTCAAATGGCTCTGAGCACTATGGGACTTAACGTCTGTAGTCATCAGTCCCCTAGAACTTAGAACTACTTAAACCTAACTAACCTAAGGACATCACACACATCCATGCCCGAGGCAGGATTCGAACCTGCGACCGTAGCGGCCGCGCGTCTCCGGACTGAGCGCCTAGAACCGCTAGACCACCGCGGCCGGCAATAGTTATCACTACCATAGTGAATATCAGAACAAGCACCACGTCTGTTACTAGAACTGCATCACAGCATAACACCCTAAATTATAAAATGACTTTTCCTTTTATGAACCTTCAGGTTTTTCTGTTTACGGACGATTGGATGTTATCCGTTTTTACTTAATTTTCCCTACAGTTGAAATAGATTAGGGGAGAGAGATATACTATCTCCACCTTTTGGTAAAGAGAAGAGCAAACGGGTTACTGTGCAGTAGCATGTCCACCTCGTCTATTATCAGTTTTATGAGTAGGCTGATGCGGTCCACCGTCATTTCTTCTTCACCTTAGAATAATGGTTACACCCAACTTCTTCATATACTCCTACATTACGATCTCTGTCTTCCACTGCCTCCACTGGTCCGTCCAGTACTATGAAGTTTTCTTCCCGGCCGCTAAAGATGTCCCGTCATCCTGTCCTTTCTTTGAAAACAACACGATCGATTCTCTCTTTTAAAACAAGAATGTTGGTTCCCCCTGAACGGCACGCTAAATCCTACTCTCCATTCCTTACTTTTGGAATTTATCCTAATTATTATTGGTACTATTGCAATGCCTGTTATTGTACGACCTGTAAAGGAACTGCAGGCATTATTTACAATGCGAAACAAAATCTCCTGTCATCATTTTCATTGTCTTTCTGATTATAACGATGAACGTCGACCAAAGTGAACTGATTCCGTGATCTCTGCAACACCAAAAATATCTGACGACGTCTCTAGAGCGCATTTAAGCACGGGAATTCAACGTGGTCGTATGTATTTGGCGTGGTGGGCGACTCCCTTCGTTATTCCGTTGCTGGGCTCAGTGACTGAATGGTTGTAGGGCTTCTTCTCCTTTGTTCCTTGGTCTCCTCTCAAGGGCTTCCTAGCCCTTACTGAGGCAACAGTGGTGCTGATAACCTGTATTAAACACGTGCGCTTGCTGTTTTCTTTTCCAGAAACTGCAGCAGCTAGAACTTTCAGAGTATGAGTCCCACCTCTAATTTAGATTCTGTCAGTTTTAGACCCTCAGTCTTTGTTACAGCAGGAACCAGATAACTTTTCCATGGATATTTTTTCTTAGTCATAATTACACTGGTCGCTGAAGTGCCTATGAGGTATCTATTTTTAAGTGAATATCAATTTTAAACGTGGTTAATGCAGTGCTGGGTGGGCTACATTTTTGACTTCCCACAGACGCTATTAGTTTCTGATAAAATAAGGGGTGAAACATGCAGTTATCATACTCTTTGACAGTCTACCCATGCACATATCAGAATTGTTTTCAAATGTAGATAGAAAATGGTTCTCCTTAATAATTCCTTCTATACTATGAAAGCCGGCCGCTGTAGCCGAGCAGTTCTAGGCCCTTCAGTCCGGAACCGCGCTGCTGCTACGGTCGCAGGTTCGAATCCTGTCTCGGGCATGGATGTGTTTGATGTCCCTAGGTTAATTAGGTTTAAGTAGGGGACTGATGACCTCAGATGTTAAGTCCTATAGTGCTTACAGCCATTTGAACCATATACCGTGGAGGAATTCCTGAGTAGAGATAATTAATCGTTTTTGAGAAAAGAAATTTGTAAATTGTCAGCATTTAGCGATGTAAATATTATTATTTTTTTAAAATTGTATATAAACGTTCAATATTTGTTCGGTTGACACGATCCACATTATAATGTTTATAGTGTTTTTGATCTATAGAATAGGTAACAAACTAACTAACTAACTCTGTTTACTCAAACCGTTTGACTGAAAATTCTACTAGGTTAGAAGCATACGCTAGTGACATATTTGTTGCGTGCGAAAGACGTGAAACCGGTCAAAGTTGTGCGACAATTTAGTGAGGTTTATGAAGAAAATGATATGAGAGATGGAATGGCAAGAAAACAAAGCGTAAGACGGCCCTTCTAATTTGTATAATGAAGCATGAAACAGAAGATCATGTATCACCACTGAAGACTTGGTGCCGAAACCTGATGCAAAAGTTCAAGAAAACGGATATCTTTTTGCTTTACCCTTCTGTAATGAGTTCCTTTAAATTAAAAGAAAGAATTTCATGCCATTTTTACAGAACACTTAAGGAAGCGAAGTACTGCTCAAGCTGGGTACTAAAACAAGCTCCCTGACGTGCACAGAAACAGTCGAGTAATCAGTGCTCTGAATTTCTGTGAGAGGTGATGAATTTTAAATTTTTAAGCCCAACTGTCTCTCTAGATAAAACATACATAACTTATTTTACATCAGAAGCGAAAAAACAATCAAAGGAATGGAAGAGTTCAACGTAAGAGAAAGTAAGTTGAAGTAAACACTTTCAGCCAGAAAACCATGTGTACTGAGTTTTGGGAGACGTTTATGATTTTTTTTTACCCCAGCGTAAGTAAGTTAATTCTGAGACGTACTGTCAGACATTCAGTAAACTGCATCCAGCAGTCCAAAACAAAATTTATGGGCAGCTCAGTAAAGAGATTTCTTTGCTTCACAAGTATACCCGTCCACATACGGCCTAACGAACACGAGATCTCGTTACGTCATACGACTGGGAGCGTCCTGGTCAGGGTCTGTACAGTCCTGATCTAACCCCCACTTACCGTTGTGCTCGATAAAACATTTAGACGGTCAGCGCTACGACAGGTACGATGACGCGAAAACGACCGTTGGCAGATCAGCCGGCACATCTTCATGAGAATGGAACTGAGAAGGTGGTTGTGGGTTGTGATAAGTGCCTTCATATTGGTGAAAATCAGATCAATTTATAGGCTTTCATACAATAATAGTGTGAATTTTAAAATTTTCCCGGCGAATTGACTGTTCAAATTTCGGGCTTGCATCCGGTCGTCGTTCAACACTTCGCACGATATTTCAACTGGGCACCTGCCAGTCATCTTCAGGTGAGCCGTCGCAGACTGGCGAAAACGTTCTCCGTTCCGCAGTATATAGCATACTGTAACCTGTGCGTGCGTCGAAAACTTGATAGATAAACCACACTGCCCGCCGGCAGCGCCCTCGCTGGTGGAATAGCGGAACTCAGTCGCCCTCTGCGTTGCTGTTTGCCGCAGCCGTCGACGCACTCTGTCGTCTCCGATTAGAGCAAATCGTGGAGATGATGGGATTACATTCACTGTCCAGCTGGTAGCCGCTGTCAAAGTCCTACAGTTTTTCTGCCAGTCGTATTTCTACGGATTCTTTAATAATGGAGTCCCAGAAAGACGTTGCTGTGGACAAAATCATTGTTTTCTCATGCTCCATTGAATGTCTAGTAGAAATACAATGTTCAGCAATAGCGAACTTGCTTGGCTGCAAAAGGCGGGTGTAACGTTGATGTTCAGTGCAGCGTTCTTTCACGGTGCGTGTGGTTTGACCTATATAAGCCATACCACATTGGCACGGTATCTTGTAAATTCCGGCCTTTCGTAGTAACAGATTGTCCTTAATTGATCCCACAAGGTCCGCAATCTTCGATGGTGGGCGGAAAACCACTTTTACCTGAAATTTTCGGAGGATTCTTGCTATTTTAAACGAAGTGTTGCCAACGAAAGGAAGAAAAGCTAAAGATTGTTCCGGCATGTTCCCCTCTTTATTCACTTCCTGCTTTTTAGTTTTAACTGTTAGTGCCCTGTTAGTCTGCCGGATGGAATACCCATTTTCGCTGAATACTGTCTTTAGATGGACGAGTTCTTGAGGTAAGCTATCTAGGTCTGAGACAGTATGAGCTTTATGAACAAGTGTTTTAAGCAAACTCATGGTTTGCGATGGGTGATGGCAACTCGATGCTCGCAGGTACAAATCAGTATGAGCTCATATCGAAAACGACAGAGTGCGTCGACAGCCGCGGCAAACAGCAACGCATAGGACGACAGAGTTCTGCTGATCCACCAGCGACGGCGATGCCGGCGGGCAGTGTGGTTCATCTATCAAGTTTTCGACGCATGCGCAGAATAGTTACAGTACGCTATATATTGCGGAACGGAGGACGTTTTCGCCAGTCTGCGACGGCTCACCTGAAGATGACTGGCGGGTGCCTAGTTGAAATGTCGTGCGAAGTATTGAACGACGACCGGATGCAAGCCCGGAATTTGTTTGAACAATAATGACAGTGTTTCGAAAGCTTACTTTTTAGGTGAAACGGTACGTATTTCAAACACACGCCTCTTATCTTACCCAAGAAAAGTAGAACATGGATACCTGTAGAAAGATTGTCGAAGCGTGTTATCTAAAGCATCTGATGGACCAGAGTGAAGTAAACATTCTCCTTCCCATGTTTCAGGAATACCAATTCCGCTACAATTCTGAAATTCAAACACTGGCAATCCCTGCAGCGACTGGGATAGAGATGCACTCGTATTGTGGAGCACGTGGTTGGAATCTCCCCACACCAATCCAGATTTAGGTCATACGTGAAAGATCTAAATCAGACTGGATGGCACGCGTATCTCAACGGTACAGATAGACGTAACGCAGGTGCAACCGCAACAAAGCGGAGTACCTGTGGAGAGGCCAGACTAATAATGGTTCTTGAAGAGGTAACAGCCTTTTCAGTGTCGCAGGGAGCTCTGGATGATTGAGCTTACCTTGTAACATTAACCAACATGGTCTTGCTATATTTAGTGGTGGTTTTACGTTCTTGTCACTTGCCGGAATGTAGTGGTATTGGTTTGCAATCTCTCTTCGAGAATGCACTATGTTGGTTCAGAGAGGTCACTGTTCAGAGATGTTTTTTACTGTAAACAACTGTTACAGTTACACAATGGCGGAAAAAATAAAAACACCCTCAAGGACTGTGTTCAGTGGTACCTGTGCACATATGCATACTGAGGGGTCGTAGTGTTAGTGATCCATTCGTCAAGGCCATCGACGATCAAATGGGGATCAGGACACCTGTCTGTGCAACTCTTTTTAGACTCTGCAGACAGTAACTGTGCTGAGTTTAGAGGTGAATAACATTTGCAACATTCAATCTAGGGTAAAACCATGCGTCAGGAGTATGTACTTCTGTTGGACAGCTTCACCCATTTGAACAGGTTGACGTGTTGAGTTGTGGGCCTGTGGGAAGCTGGGTGGACGTATCGACGGATTGCTACACATGTCGGGCACAATATTGGTGGTGTGTCGCTGGTTTCCGTAGTGGCCTATGGAACATTTCCACACTTACAGACCAGGTTCTGGACCTCCGCGTAGTACAGGCGCGCGTCAAGATACATGCATTATGTGAGCATCAATTGCCCATCTAACATGACCCTGCTGTGTCATAAGGGACCGTCGGCAACCGCCTGCTTGCAGCAGAACTGAGATCACGTGTGTCTCTGACCAGGCTACCACTGACACTACACCACCAAGCACGGCTACTCTGGTGTCTTGAAAGAGTCGACTGGAGAGTGGAATGGCGCCCTGTTGTCTTCAGTAATACGAGTAGGTTCTGTTTGTATGCGAGTGATGGACGTACACGTGTGTGGCACAGACCTGGTGAGATGCCTTGTCCAGAGAGCATTCGCCTAAGGTCATCAGTCCCCTAGAGCTTAGAACTACTTAAACCTAACTAACCTAAGGACATCACACACGTCCATGCCCGAGGCAGGATTGGAACCTGCGACCGTAGCGGTCGTGCGGTTCCAGACTGAAGCGCCTAGAACCGCGCGGCCACACCGGCCGGCAGAGTACGCAGTGCCCACTACATTGCACAGGCTGTTATCCCCGTGATACCTCAATTTCTTCGACAGGAAGGTGATGTGCCTTTCCAGCAGGACAATGCACGACCACATACGGCTGCGGCGACGCAACGCGCTCTTTGTGATGCAAAACAGATGCCCTGGCCAGCAAGATCACCAGATCCCTCGCCTGTGGAACATACTCGTTCTCCAGTGATTGCAAGAACACTTGCCGAATTGCAACAAAAGGCGTAAGATAATTGGAACAGTGTATCGCAGCTTGCCATTCGGCACCATTATGATCGTTTCCAGGTGAGAAAATACCCCTGCGTTGTCACCAGAGGAGGGTACACTGTGTACTGATGCATCTGTTTGACATCCTTTACTGTGACATAGTGTTTCACTTTGAATTTCCCATCATATGCTACTAAAATGATGAATTAACTGTCACACCACTTTTCAATTAAATGATCTCGTCCTTGAGAGCGTTGCATCTTTTTACCAGCAGTGTATTTGTGAGCTAATTCTCTTCACCCATAACTGTTCTCTCACAGAATTAAGCTAATGGGAGGAAATACCATGTCGACACAGAGTTCTTTCCGTCATATGAGATTACTGAAGCTATGGTGTACAGGTATATAGACGCTCTGACTTTGCTGCTCCAGCGATATTCCATGGAATCTGTTTTACAGCCGACATATTACTAATCTAATTTTGAAGTATACAAGTTTTAATACTGCATACACATACTGTTAATGTTCGCAAAACAGAAAGAACGCGTCACTTCATATTAAGAAACTTCCCCTTCGAATGTAAAGAAAGACTGTGCTGGTAAACTTCTATGTTATATGATACCGATACACCTGAGTAAATCAGAACGTACTCCGACAGCTTTCTCTTTACTTATTCTGATCATTTCTAAACTGACACACAATATTTTAGCGCAACGCAGTCTGACTTTTAATAATCAAATGGTTCAAATGGCTCTGAGCACTACGGGACTTAACATCTGAGGTCATCAGTCCCATAGAACTTAGAACTACTTAAACCATACTAACCTAAAGACAGCACACACATCCATGCCCGAGGCAGGATTCGAACCTGCGACCGTAGTGGTCACGTGGTTACAGACTAAAAGCGCCTAGAACCGCTCGGCCACTCCGGCCGGCTTTTAATAATCCCTACAAAAGAATAGCCCTGACTAACAATAACCTACACGCTTCATGAATCGCTTACCTCACAAAAATCTTCCTTACGCGAACTACTCAATGCAGCGAGCGCCAATACTGCCAGCTAAATAAAAGATTCTAATTACTGAAGGCACTAACTACTGATAGGCATATAGTTGACAAATGGAAGATTCTGATAGAGAACAAACAATGTATTTACCTTAATAGTTTTTACCTCAATAATTTTGATAAATTTGCTTTTTCTGGCGGACAAACGTCCAGATCGTCCGCTCATATTAACATCTCAAAACTCTGGCATCTCTGTCCCCACATCCACCACTGCTGGCGGCTCACCTCCAACTGCCCAACGCTACGCGCTGTTCACATCCAACTGCCCAACACTGCACTAGAGAATATTCCAACAATGAGTCCAACCAGCCACAGACTGCACACACCGCAGTCAGCGATTTTAATACAGAGCGCTACGTGGCGTCACCAACATAAAAACCTAAACAGCCTACTTTCAATATCACCGGTTGAAATTACTTTTATCTTGTAAAAATCACTTCACTGTTCACTCCGATGTATGTAAGATCGGCTTTTCAGCTATATTCTTACGATCCTTTACACGTCAACACAGCTTTCTCTCGTCGTATATAATATAACAAAAAATTGTTGAGAACTGACATTATTATTATAATATTCTTCTCAGTGATGCAGACGATTCCAGCGGCATCTTCGGTGGGCTTGCTATTGGCTGGCGTGTTTCCCGTGACGGACGCCATCAACGCCGTCGCAAAGAAAGATGCTGGTCGCTCTGCTCTCACTCAGCGCCATGGAACAGGAAACATAAACGCAGGCATGAAGTTTAATCAACGCAGTTCGCTCCGGGAAGCGAAAGAGACAACATCAGCGCGCTACGGTGTAAACACTTCCTGGAGCTCGCGTGGTGTATACACTGATAATTCGTTCCGGTATTTGTTTTACTTCCATAGGCTCTGGCAAATCGTTAAAACGTTTGCTACGCTGCGACCACCACCATCGAAGGTGGCGATTGCAGCCCCCGTGCTCCACAGACTTCACAACACCATCCGCACAGTCTCGTAATGAATACTGAAGCACTTCGTGCACTCATCACTGAAGTGATTAGCGACGCAATCATCGCATCCCACAATGCAGACACACATCAAAGCGATCCACCTGTCAATGTAATTACAGCAAGAGACCTGCAACCCTCACAGAAACAGCAACGGGACGCACAGCCGGCCGATGTAGCCGAGCGGTTCTAGGCGCTACAGTCCGGAACCGCGCTGCTGCTACGGTCGCAGGTTCGAATCCTGCCTCGGGCATGGATGTGTGTGATGTCCTTTGGTTAATTAAGTTTAACTAGTTCTAAGTCTAGGGGACTGATGACCTCATATGTTAAGTCCCATAGTGCTTAGAGCCATTTGGGACCACACAGATGAGGAAGGACAAGACGACCAACGCGACAAAATGAAGAAAGCGCTACGTGTCAACTCGACACATACACATACACAAGAAGGAACCTTCACTCAACAACATGTAAGCTGCACTGCTAACTTAGACGCAATTACCTACGTAAGGCCGTTCATCTCATTTGTTGAAAGTCGAGACAGAAACATAGGCTGGCTCCACTCTATGGCACTAGGCTAACTCCTTAGGCGGGACTGCGAGATATTATTCTAGCACATAATCAGTATTACGGCGGCAGGCAAACTTGAGATTGTGTCAGAATTAGGTGCCTGCACTTAAGTTCGATACTCTTTCTTAGACAAAGAAAATTCGGGGAATTTCTTCACAACTATACAAGGCATCATCAGTAATGTTGAAACTTCCCTTACGGAGGACGAATTACTAACGGAAATGATATGTTGCTGCGAAATTATTAGCGTCAGGCGATTCTATAGAATTGTGATTGTCAACGGGCAAAAGGTAGCAAAAGCATCTCCCGTTTGTTTTGTGACATTACATCACATCGGAAAAATTAGATCAGGAAATGGGACAATGAAAGTAGTAGAAGAGTTTCGTCATTTGGGCGGCAAAATAACTGGTGATGGCCGATATAGAGAGAATATGAAGTGCATACTGGCAATAGCAAGAAGGGATTTCTTAAAAAAGAAACATTTCCTAACGAATATAAATGCTAATACGTCCTGAAGGTATTTATCTGGAATGCGGCCTTGTACGGAAGTGAAAAGTAGGTGATGACAAATTTAGACAAGTGATACCGATTTAGGGCAAGAGCAGAGAGAAATACATCAATACAAAATAGGAAAAGAACAGCCATAAATAGGTTGAAAAACTACTAACGATACAAATGGATGTCCACATGTATAAAAAAATAGGTTGAAAAACTACTAACGATACAAATGGATGTCCACATGTATAAAATGAGTTACGGAAGTTCTTAAACTGGAGTGAGTATGCAGGTTGGCTACCACGTTGCCGGACGGGTCTGCCACTGGAGACAACTAATGTTGTGATCAGTCCTGAGGTAATTGTCCACAACTACATTTGCTGGATATCCCAAACTGTGAGAGAAACAATTAGACTGACGTTTGACGTATCTGTGGTGCGTGAATAACTAATTGTCGGAAACGATTATTTACTTTTTTATTGCCATTAGTAACTTCACACCATGGCAACAACTTAAACTCATAGTAGGAAAATCTTCAAGGTAGTAGTACGTTGGATATTCTATTGACAAATCTGAACTGCGAATTCACCATCATTTGACACCACTGCTTGCACACTTTAGTTATCAGAGTCAAACTAGTCCCATACTCAGGGAATGGGCGTAGAAAAGCAGCTACAGAAATACTGCAGCGTCGTTCTAGACAGCGTCCTGGTGGAGGCGGTTTACCGTTGTCTTCCGCTGACATGTTATTAGGGGGCAAGGGTGTATCTGTGCCGTGTGGATGACTGTGGTATTTATTGGATTTGTATTATTAGGCATGGAGGGAGGGAGAGCCTGAAAGCCGATGCCGGCACATAGGATGCTCCTCTCCAATAGGACCCAGGTTAACGTTCCCATCCGACTGATGGATCACCATCAAAAAATGGTTCAAATGGCTCTGAGCACTATGGGACTCAACTGCTGTGGTCATCAGTCCCCTAGAACCCAGAACCACCCAAACCCAACTAACCTAAGGACATCACACACATCCATGCCCGAGGCAGGATTCGAACCTGCGACCGTAGCAGCAGCGCGGCTCCGGACTGGAGCGCCTAGAACCGCACGGCCACCGCGGCCGGCAGGATCACCATCAACGATGTCACACGTCCTCACCACATAAGAAACTACGATTTGGAATTTAACCCAGAACATTAGCGCAAACAGTGGTGATCAGCAACTGTACGCTACCACATCTCCTCCCCCTAGTGGCCAAATACTGGTAGTGGAAATTTTGCACCACCGCGACTCGAACCGGCTTTTCTCCGAGTCGAGCGCCACCGCATGGGCGTGCGTTGGCGACCTCCATTACGGAGGCTGGTAGCCTGTTTATGGTTGAGTATAAAGAAGGGTGTAAGACAAGGCTGTAGCCTTTCGCCCCTACTCTTCAATCTGTACATCGAGGAAGCAATGATGGAAATAAAAGAAAGGTTCAGGAGTGGAATTAAAATACAAGGTGAAAGGATATCAATGATACGATTCGCTGATGACATTGCTATCCTGAGTGAAAGTGAAGAAGAATTAAATGATCTGCTGAACGGAATGAACAGTCTAATGAGTACACAGTATGGTTTGAGAGTAAATCGGAGAAAGGCGAAGGTAGTGAGAACTAGTAGAAATGAGAACAGCGAGAAACTTAACATCAGGATTGATGGTCACGAAGTCAATGAAGAATTCTGCTACCTAGGCAGTAAAATAACCAATGACGGACGGAGCAAGGAGGACATCAAAAGCAGACTCGCTATGGCAAAAAAGGCATTTCTGGCCAAGAGAAGTCTACTAATATCAAATGCCGGCCTTAATTTGAGGAAGAAATTTCTGAGGATGTACGTATGGAGTACAGCATTGTATGGTAGTGAAACATGGACTGAGGGAAAACCGGAACAGAAGAGAATCGAAGCATTTGAGATGTGGTGCTATAGACGAATGTTGAAAATTAGGTGGACTGATAAGGTAAGGAATGAGGAGGTTCTACGCAGAATCGGAGAGGAAAGGAATATGTGGAAAACACTGATAAGGAGAAGGGACAGGATGATAGGACATCTGCTAAGACATGAGGGAATGACTTCTATGGTACTAGAGGGAGCTGTAGAGGGCAGAAACTGTAGAGGAAGAGATTGGAATACGTCAAGCAAATAACTGAGGACGTAGGTTGCAAGTGCTACTCTGAGATGAAGAGGTTAGCACAGGAAAGGAATTCGTGGCGGGTCGCATCAAACCAGTCAGTAGACTGATGACCAAAAAAAATAAATGATGATCTACTATTATCATTCTCCACACTGTTTTCTTGATAACTTAAATTTCATGGGCAAATTGATAGATACTTCTCCACACGTTTTCTTTTTCTTTTTTTTAAATTTTCAGTTCTCCACGAAGCGGCGGGCTGGCGGCGGATAAAACTGCTTTTTAGTCAAAGACTACACAACAGAAAAGATGTTTTAAAATATGTAAAAGCAGATGACAATAAACGATGATTTTTTAAAAATGTACAATATATACGATTTTTACCTAAAAACGAATTATAGTAAATGAAGATTTATTAAAACACACTAGTAGACAATAATTTTTGAAAATTTTATAGGCGATTTTATATTACAGATATAGTTACTGATGATAACTCGAATGATGAGTGGTGTAATGGTGATCATGGTGATGCATGAAAATGATCATGGTTATGATGGAGACGGAATAACGTGTTTGAATATAGGGCCCCGTGGAATCGAAGGTAGCGACTTCCCACAAGTTCCAACATTGTCGCCGCGCGGGGTAGCCGCGCGGTCTTGGGCGTCTTGTCGCGGTCCGCGCGGGTGCCCCCGGCGGAGGTTCGAGTCCTCCCTCGGGCATGGGTATGTGTGTTGTCCATAAAGTAAGTTAATTTAAGTTACATTAAGTAGTGTGTAAGCTTAGGGACCGATGACCTCAGCAGTTTGGTCCCATAAGACCTTATCACAAATTTCCAAAATATTTCCAACATCATCTTCTCAAATTCTATTGTGCGAACAATACTTAATCGATGGTATTGGCGAGTTATCTGCGGCTTGAACGAGACGCGATTTCTTGTTAAGTTTCTTATATCGGAGAAAAATGAAATGAAATGATCGTGTAGCATTGTTGGCCGGGAGGCCCCATCGGGTGAAGTCCGGATGCCGGGTTATTAGGATGAGGGCTTTTGCGAGACTTATCCCGGTGGTAAATTCCACCGTGGACACATCCGAGACGATTGTGTGCTATTTTTTAAGGTAGCGCCAAGCGCCACCAGCATCGATGCGGTTGGTAGGCTGTTTTTAATGAAAGCCAAGCGGTTTAAGTCGTAGAAACGATACTGACGAAAGTATAATTGTGAGGACGGGTTGTGAGTCGTGCTTGTATAGCTCGGAAGTGGTGGAGAAATGTTACGTTATGAAACCACAGCAACTACGCGGAGGCTTTTGACCAGCGTTATACGTGAAGGAATGCTGCATGATTTTCAAACAATATACTAGACGCTTTACAGACACTCGCTGAAGTTGCCTTTTCAAAAATGCAAAACTCATCTAGGTGCATAAATAACACACAAAATTAACGCGCAGCATGCAAAAGGCGTTTTTCTTGTAAATTTCTGCAATTTAAATCCTTTTGCTTTTCTAGCCAATGCTGTGGTAATGCTGCTTTTTATGTTGTGAAATGCTAATGTTAAAATGAAAACATGTTGTTTGATGTTGTTAAGCTGGTGTTCTAAACTAAAACCTGACTACGCTGATTATATGAGGTACAATACTCAGGAACTTCACTCTTACGAAACATTACATTGAAGAAATAATGACGCCTACTCACAACAACGAGGCGGCTATAGGAAAGATTATTGTTACACAATGCCAAAGAATATTGAGCATGGCTTCTCTAACAAAATATCACCAAATTCTCTCGCTTCATTATTATGAGTAAAGCTATTATAAATATGAAGGTTGGTTTCAACTCCAAAGTGCTTTACTATAAATGGTTCTAAGGTAGCGATATGATTTATCCGCCAGTTATAGAGGACCTACCATTTAAAGTGGACTTTAGAACCAACTTAGTGCAACCGTGGATTTTTCACAATAACAAATCACCGTCCGAGTGAAAAAAAAACCGACAAGCAAGAGAAAGGATCGTAGGACCGAAAGGGGACGGAGCTCCGGCCCTGGGATACGTAGTCCGGCATTTAATCTTCTTTTTTGCTTTTAGTTCCACTAAACCACCGATCCACTTTAGTATCGTCGCTGTATGTTTGGTATTCCTGTCATTTGAACGGTCAGATAAAAATCTTTGGGCAAGATCATCAGCGGTAGCATTTACCTGCATAATTTTAGTTCACGGCGGTATGCCGCAGTTGGAGGCGCGTGTACTTGAGTCATTATTGCCATAACTTTGCGCCACATCACTGTCAAGCGTACACTGCCAATGATCAAAAGTATCCGGACACCTGTTAGTGAACACTGATATGGCGTGTGTCCAGCCATCGCCTCTATGGCGGCTTGAACTCTGCTGCGGACACTTTCAGTGACGCATTTGCAGGTCTGTGGAGGAATGGCAGATCATTCTTCGTCAACCACAGAAGTTAGTGACCTTGAAAGCTGCAGTCAGGAGTGAAGTCAACGTTCTAACTCATCTCAAAGGTGTTCCATTGGGTTCAGGCGGCGGCTCCTGGCAGGGCACTCCATTTCAGGTATGTCATTGTCCACAAACCATTGCCCCACTGACGCTGCTTTATGAAAGGGTACATCATGCTGATACAGTCAGTCATCGTCTCCGAACTGTTCCTCTACGCTGTACACAATGCTGTAAAATGTGTTGATAATCTTTCGTATTTAGCGTTTTCTTAAGCGCAGTAAGGAGGCCACACCCTAACTACCAAAAACACCCCCGCGGCCTCCTCTGTTCTACGCCGTTTGCGCTACTCAAGACGGCAGTTACCTTTCACCAGGAATATGCCAAACTCAAACCATCCCATCGGATTGCCACAGGATACAGCGTGATTAATCGCTGCAAATCGCTGCAAATCCACCGTTCATTGGCGTCGCCCTTTACACCGTTTCAAGCGTCGCTTAGCACTGACGAGAGAAACGTGTTGCTTATGGAGATATGCTCGACTACTGTACTCCAATCTTTTTAACCTCCTAAGCGCGGTCAGTGTACTGTCTGGACAGGTGGTAGCACTCTGGAACTTACAGGTGATTCCTTCAACTCCTCCCGAACAGGCCATGAAGGCTCAACGGTACCGACCGGCCACCGTGTCATCCACAGCCCACAGGCGTCACTGGATGCGGATATGGAGGGGCATGTGGTTAGCACACCGCTCTCCCGGCCGTACGTCAGTTTCCGAGACCGGAGCCGCTACTTCTCAATCAAGTAGCCCCTCAATTTGCCTCACAAGGGCTGAGTGCACCCCGCTTGCCAACAGCGCTCGGCAGACCGGATGGTCACCCATCCAAGTGCTAGTCCAGCCCAACAGCGCTTAACCTCGATGATCTGACGGGAACCGCCTGTTACCACGGCGGCAGGGCCGTTGGCATTCCTTCAACTAGTTTCACGCAGTTTTTTACATCCACTCTCGACAATGTTCGACAGTGCCTCTCCATCAGTACAAGATGTCTATGTGGTCTTGGTTTAGCTATTGCTGTTCCTTTGCATTTCCCCTTCAGAATCACATCACCATTTACATGTTCCATAGACTGATTTTTGATGAATGACTGTGCTCTTGTAGTTAATTTTACGAACTTTGTTAAACTTCAAGAACAGCTAATGCATACTGTGACAATACATTCCGACTATGAGCAGTGACATTTCCAAGTAATACTTACTACTGTGCGCCTCGTTTTCGTGCTGATATGAGTGTTATACATCAAGTACAGCGAAGAGAACTTTATTCAGACTGTGTTATCGTTTTACATGCTACGCGTTAATAACTGTGTTTAATTAAATCACTGTTAAGTTACTGCACTCGAACAATCGTATTATATAGGATGTCGACCGAGTGTAGGATGTGGCTAACCGTTTAGCTATACATAAATTATAATAAAAGAGACTCTGTCTGGCCATAAACCGTAGGGTATTCAACATCTAAGTGCAAATAAAGCGTTTGAGCTGCAAACCTGACGTAGCACCTATCATTGACAACAGTCAACTTCTGACAACCACCTTTCAGCCAGATTTGACAGAGGGGTAATCACCGATGGCAGATGTGTACCTGTAAATACGATTGTGTTACATTGTCTTGCCATTTAACTTCAACAATGCCCCAACGATACTGGTCACGTACATGTTTGTGAGTATAGAGTCATAGTTGGGGTTCTGCAGCAAGCGGTCGCGTGCAGCCGTGTCGCGCATAAATAATCTGAAGAATTTGTTAGAAAGTATAATTACAAATTGAAGATATTACTGCCGTTCGTAGGGTAAAAGTATTTTAGCGATTCCCTTTATTTACAGAAAAGTGCGTGAAATGATTCATGAAACTTATGGACGAAACAGCATCGTAGTTGTTATCCACAGCATTTATGAGAAGACTATGTAACATCAGTATAATCTTATCGTGAAATTGTTTTCGTAATGCCATTTAGCCTGAAGATGAGGTACCCCCCGAAACATGTCGCAAATTAACGCAACAGTTAACAAAGTTTGTGGCTGTTCGCGGTAATTTAAAAAACCTTTACATATTCCTTGAGACAGTCGCGGTTGGAAAATAGTCAAAATGACTTCAAATTCAAAAGATAATAAAACGGATAATATTGGTCTGCACTGTTATTATTTCGAAATGGATTTCTTCCATTAGAACTGAGAAACTTTAATATTTGCAGGTATAGGAGACACTTGTTCGTAATAGACGACTTGGTCAGGTTTACCTCGTGATGAAGCATCTTCTCTCTAAAGCTCCCATACTCGAGTCCGACAGCCACAAAATTAATGAACTAAGCACGTTAGGACGAGCTTTACACCTCTTAAGATTTTTGCATCAAAATATAAAACACAGTTTTTAGTCCTAGATAGAAAACCATGATCTATACAGTAATTATTTTTAGTTTTAGTTTTGAGGTTGTGGCTTTCATAGTTCATCACAAAACCGTTTTTATCATTAATCTCAAATATCGTCAACGAGTAAATTTTTTGATTTGCCTGTTTAAGAGTACCAAGATACCCGACGATGATTCTGCTTCACATTACACTGATCAGCCAGACATTATGACCACCTACCTAACAGCCGGCAAGTCCCCAGATAACAGCGTCGTGGCATGGAAGCAGTGAGGCCTTGGTAGGTCGCTGGAGGGAGTTGGCACCACATCTGAGTACACACAAGACACCTAATTCCTAATATTCTGGGGAGGGCAGCGCTGAGCTCTGATGCCACATTCAGTCACAACCCAGATATGTACAAACGGGTACAGATCTGGCAAGATGGGGAGCAGCACATCAATTGGAATTCCCCGATGTGTTCCCTGAACGACTCCATCACACTCCTGTCCTTGTGACATGGCACATTATCTTGCTGAAAAATACCACTGCCATCGGGAAACGTGGTCGTCGTGAAGGAGTGTATGTGGTCTGCGACCACGTACGACAATCCTTGGCCATCATGATGCCTGCATGAGCTTCGCTGAACCCAAGATGCCCACGCGAATATCCTCCAAAGTATAATTGAGCAGCCGCCAGCTTGTCTCTGTCCCGCGTATAGGTGTCAAACACCTGTTCCCCTGGAGAACGACGGATTCGCACCCGCCCATCAGCATGATGAAGAAGGTATGGGGGTTCATCAGACCATACAATGCTGAGCCACTGCGCCAACGTCCAGTGCCAATGGTCACGTGCCCATTTCAGTCGTAGTTGCCGATGTCGTGGTGTTAATATTGGCACATGCATGGGTCGCCGGCTGTGGAGACCCAACGTTAGTTCCGCCATAGTTCGCCGCCTGTCCTGCTTTACCGGTCTGCCTAGCCCTACGAAGTCCGACACCTATAATGTCGTATGGCCGCCCAACTCCACGACGTCTGTAGGTGGTTTCACGTTGGTTTTGCCACGTGTTGAAGACATTCACCACAGTAGTCCTCGAACACCCGACAAGTAGGAGTTTCCGAAATGCTAGTGGCGAGCCTCCAGGCCATCGCAATCTGCACTCGGTCAACTTCAGATAAATCGTGCGCGTGCCCCATCCTACACCACAGATAGCAAGCGTGTGTCTGACTAGCAGTAATTCCTCGCCAGGTGATGCTGCTATCGCCTGGACCGGTTTATGTCGATAGTAGGTCGGTGGTCATAAGGTTCCGACAACAGGCTTCTGTGTAGCAGATATTTTTTACTTATGCTGCGTTGCCCCACAAGATATGCCAGAGGAAAGTATTGAGTGAAAGTGTACCGTATATACAAGCTATCTCGTCTGCTGGTCAACGCCGTGAGTAAGATTTCGTAGTACTGTAACGGGAGAAAACTATAGGAGAACTTGGAGCAGAAGTCAGAGCCCAGAACTACAACGACACCGCAGCCACATAGCAGATCCTCATCGTTGATCAGCGCGATCGGCTCCCGTGTCGTCGGACTACGAGCCACGGACATCGGTCGCAGCCGGCAGTCCGCTCCTGCTTGATCAGCACCCTTTTGCAGCAGCAAGACTTCCTTTTGCAGCAGCAAGACTTTCGTGACTCCGTCTCGGGTGTCAATGCCCTGGGGCAGCCTTCGAGAAACCACTCCGGTTCGACTGACTCCAGTTTACGTCAGACGCCGGTCATTGCTCTGAGTGAGATGGTTCACAGTGGTCCACAAACGCAGCCCTTCCGCGAATTCAGCGCTGGGAACCAGCTGGCCCAATCGAGTAGGTCACGTGCGGCACAGGAGGGCCACACCCGACGCCTGCCGTGTGTCACACGGGAATCCTCGGTGTGAACTCTACCGCCACCGGACTGCGGAGGAGGGACCGCTTCCAGTCTGCCCATCCCAGGCAGGCAAAACCGTGCCATCCGCCGGTCCCTGCTCGTCACCGTCGGTCCAGATTTCGACTACAGGCACCGCCATCGCCGTGTCATTGGAACATTGGAACCATCCGCTTTAGAGAAGACCTGGCGGCCGGCCGTGCCCTAAGCGCGGGCGCATCCTGCCGTCTCAGCTCGCCTTGCATGCCGGAGACGCCGACACAGCGCGTGCACGCCGGCCGACATACGTCGTCGTCTGCAGCTGTGACACCGGAATATTACGAGGGAATTCAGAACCACGCCAGAGAATGGAGCCCAATTCGAAGATTCTCTGAACTGTATGAATCAGTAAAGGACTAATAAAGAGTTGTTGTATCTTAGCCGGAACCCGCCTCTGCTGCCGTTCACATCCACCATCTTCAGCGGAGAACCAAACTCACACCCAGCCTACCTACGAGAGGCGTTCGAAAAGTCCGTGCAAAAATAAAAACTACTTACGTGTTAGGGGTAAACCTTTTTTATTTTTCGACATACTCTTCTTTTAGACTTAACACTTCGTCCAACGCAGTTCTAATTTGTTGATCCCTTTCGAATGACAGGAATTGTCCAGGTCTGCAAAATAGCTATTAGTTGCTGCAATCACCTCCTCGTTTGAATAAAATCATTGTCGCGCCAGCCATTTCTTCAAATTGGGGAACGAATAGGAGTCCGAGGGAGCCAAGTCTGGAGAATAGGGGGGATGTGAAACGAGTTGGAATTCTATTTCCATTAATTTTGCGACCATAACTGCTGAAGTGTGTGCTGGTGCATTGTCGTGATGGAAAATGACTTTTTTGAGGTCCAATCGCCGGCGTTTCTCTTGCAGCTTGGTTTTCAGACGGTCCAATAACGGTGAATAATATATACCTGTAATAGTCTTACCCTTTTCCAGATAGTCGATGAGGATTATCCCTTGCGAATCCCAAAAGACAGTCGCCATAACCTTTATGGCCGAAGGAATGGTCTTCGCCTTTTTGGTCCAGATTCTCCCTTGGTAACCCATTGTTTAGATTGTTCTTTGGTCTCAGGAGTATAGTAATGTGTCCATGTTTCATCCACATTGACGAAACGACGCTTAAAGTCCTGCAGATTCTTCTTGAACAGCTGCAAACCATCCTTGCAACACTTCACACGATTCCGTTTTTGGTCAAGCGTGAGCAATCGCGGAACCCATCTTGCGGATAGCTTTCTTATGTCCAAATGTTTATGCAAAATATTATGTACCCGTTTATTGCCCACAGCACTAGCAATCTTACGCACCTTAACTCTTCTGTCATCCATCACCATATCATGGATTTTATCAATGATGTGTGGAGTCGTAACCTCCACAGGGCGTCCAGAACGTTCAGCATCACTTATGCCCATATGGCCACTCCGAAAATTTTGAAGCCAATTATAAACTATTCTAATCGAAGGTACAGCGTCACCGTAATGTTTATCAAGCCTCTCTTTAGTCTCCTGAGACGTTTTGCCTTTTATCAAGTAATCACTTTTCAACGTCACTTATGCCCATATGGCCACTCCGAAAATTTTGAAGCCAATTATAAACTGTTCTAATCGAAGGTGCAGCATCACCGTAATGTTTATCAAGCTTCTCTTTAGTCTCCTGAGGCATTTTGCCTTTCATCAAGTAATGTTTAATTACCACATGAAATTCTTTTTCGTCCATTTTTTGACAATCACTACACTTCCTTAATTCAAACGAATGTCAAACACAAAGAAATAGACCAACATAGCTGAAACTTGAAGTGCGTTCTTTCCAAAGATGCTACTAACTAAACACGACTTCGAGACGCGCCGGTAGTGACATCTCTCGGACTTTGCACGGCCTTTTCAAGAGCCCCTCGTATCTCACCTCTACAGTACGAAACAAGCAGAATTCAGAGTTTTGCTTAACTTACCCGTCGTTGCCAGCACCAATATCGCACACACACTGCCAGCCCGCGAGAATGGATGACACTTGCTACTCAGCTTCATACTCTGTAGACTACTGTGAAGTGCAAGGCAAGAAAGTTGTAGTATACTTTTAAAGATCATTTAATGCTGGCTCTTGTATCTGTAAGTAGTTTATCTCGGGATGGTTTGCGTCTAGCTTCAAGTATCCGCCAGTTCATTTTCTTCAGCGTCTCTGTGACACTCTCCCCCGTATCAAACAAACCTGCCGCCCTTCTTTGTATACGTACAATATTGCGAGCTAACATCCCAAAGATGTTCGGGCTCACATGCGGTTCCTCTTCGTCGAAATGTAGTGGCTCAAACTCGTCAAGGGGTTGAACCGCACGTGTCGCAATACACGCACTAAGTTAGACACTTGTGACCGTTTGGTTAAATTGTCTGGCTGATGAAAAGTTTGCGAAATACAAAGTTAATATAACATATAATAACAGTAATAATAATATCGGGAACTAAATTAACGATCCATAAATGATGTAGCCCACACAGTTGCGATTTGGTTAGAATAATGTTTGTTCAAAAAGCAAACTAATAGCGAAAGTGGAAGTATTTAGAGTTACTGTTACACTCGAGCGCATATCCATTTGACACAGTTCGATCATTCACAATCCCATCGCAAGTTCGACACTCCACCTCGTGAACTATGCGAAAAGTCCGAGTTCACACCAGGCACGCCGCTGCTCACCGCTCAGAGACTAAGTCCCGCGATAAAACACAGCGCGAAATTTTCGAATTCGTTTCACTTCCTAGCTGGCTTAAGACCGACTGTCCGCTTTCGCCTATCAATCTGAACTGTCCCTTTTGTTGTCTCGACCAGAACTGTCGTCTGCCCGTCTCCGACCGCGTTTCCCGCACGCCGAATATCTTCGCTCAACTCATTAGCGCAGTTCCCTTTCCTGAAGCCGTCCATCTGATTGGCTACAGCTTATTCTACATTACTTTATATTTTAACATATTTAAACAATCAAAGCTTGACCACTTTCACGTCCTAAATAAAGTAACAATAATATCCATTACAAAATAAACGTTACATTCTTTTACATAAAACCAAAACAATTTCCTTCTTAGCTTTGAATACCACGACCAGTAGCCTTGCACCAATGTACTTTCTGATAAATAAGTAAAGAACAAAAGTAACTATTATGCAGTAAGCTTTACAAAGCCGGGCGGTGTGGCCGAACGGTTCTAGGCGCTTCAATCCGGAACCGCGCGATCGCTAAGGTCGCAGGTTCGAATCCTGCCTCGGGCATGGATGTGTGTGATATCCTTAGGTTAGTAAGGTTTAAGTAGTTCTAAGTCTAGGGGACTGATGACCTCAGGTGTTGAGTCCCATAGTGCTCAGAGCCATTTGAACCATTTTGAAACTTTACAACAAATAATCTATTACCTAATGATTCAATAAGGTGGCATGCTGTCATCGTTCAATGTGTTTTGTGTGGAGAAACTCATGATCTGATGCTTAACAGAAAATACTGATAATTTAAATTTACTATATCTTTTAAACAAATAAAGTTACAGAATTGATATTTACATTTGTCATTTTAACGATGTGCTTCTATATGAAATGTCGATCGTTAAGATCGACTAAAGCGTTCAGATTTTAGCATTCAGGTCTTTGTTGCAAAACTTCGGAATTTCGCTTTAACGCCGGACGGGGTGGCCGATCGGTTGTAGGCGCTACAGTCTGGAACCTCGCGACCGCTACGGTTGCAGGTTCGAATCCTGCCTCGGGCATGGATGTGTGTGATGTCCTTAGGTTAGTTAGGTTTAAGTAGTTCTAAGTTCTAGGGGACTGATGACCTTAGAAGTTAAGTCCCATAGTGCTCAGAGCCATTTTTTTCACTTTAACAGTAAATCCTAAACTGTTATAGATATGATCAATATTCAAGTTTTATTAGGATCACCATGAAAATTTATGAAGGATGGTAGATTAAAATTTCTGTGACTTGATTCCCTGCGTTTCTACAGAATTAAATAGTTGTCGTACATGTTTCCCTTTACGGCCGACCTGAGGCCCGTCACATCTAACACTGCTACGTCTCCTTGGCCACAAATGGCTTCTACTGGGTTTCCCTGTGACGTAGGTTCTCGTCTATCTCGCTCGCACACTACAGCGGTTAGGCCTCAATAGACAATAGATGCCTGTGAATTTTCCGGTCTCGTGTTGAATCTGCGACCTTTGTGGCACGCGGTCCTGGACGACAGGGTTCGTTTCACAATTCCTGTGCCGGCCCGGTGGCCGAGCGGTTCTAGGCGCTTCAGTCCGGAAGCGTGCGACTGCTACGGTCGCAGTTTCGAATCCTGCCTTGGGCATGGATGTGTGTGATGTCTTTAGGTTATTTAGGTTTAAGTAGTTCTAAGTTCTAGGGGTCTGATGACCTCCGACGTTAAGTCCCATAGTGCTCAGAGCCATTTGAACCATTTTTGAACAATTCCTGTAGGCTGACTCTTTCGGCCATATACTTAAATGAGAGCGAAATGCTCGTTAACTCACAATATCCACTGTTAGTTCTATTTGGCACGAATATCCACACAGTTGTGCAATGTTCTAGGACGGATCGCATGAATAATCTGTGAATTGTAAGCAATCACCATCGTAGACTAAAGATATTCTCTTGTTCTTCAAATAAACTGACATCTGATTTATCTACGACTGATCCAATATGATCATTCCATTTCATATCCCTACAAAGTGTAACACCCAGTTATTTTTATGTGTTGTCCGATTCCAACAGTGCTCGTTGATACTGTAGTCGTAGGGTAGTACGTTCATTTTTCGTTTTGTAAAGTTCACATTTTACATTTTTTAGCATTTAAAGAAGTTGCCAGCCTCTGCATTGCTTTAGTTTAATGAAGATCTAACTGTATATTTCTGCGGTTTTTTTTTTTTTTTTCAAACAGCATTTCAGTACAGATAACTGCAGATCTGTGAAAAGTCTGAGATTGCTTCTAATATTGTGTGCAAGGTCAGTGACCTGCAACATAAACAGCAGGGCTCCCAACACACTTCTCTGGGACACATACGAAGCAGCTTTTCCATTGTCGATGACTCTCCATCCAATATGCCATGCTGCGTCCTCCCTATCAAAAGCATCCTCAGTCCCACCAAAAATTTCGCTTGATATCCCATACAGTCGTAGTTTTTATAACAACCGTAGATGCCGTACTGAGTCATATGCTCTTCTGAAATCGAAAAATACTGCAGCTAACTGACTGTCTTGATCCACTGCTTTCAGGATTTCATGTGAGAAAAGAGCGTGTAGGGTTTCACATTATTGATGATTCCGGAGTCAATCCTGGTTGGCATGGAGGAGGTCATTCTGTTCGAGACGCCTTATCTTGTTTGAGCTCAAAATATGTTCTAAGACTGCACAACAAACGGAGGTCAAAGACACTGGTCGGTACTTTTGTGGATTACTTATGCTATCCTACTTGTAGATGTGTGTCACCTGTGCTCTCTCCTAACTACTGGGTACTGTTTTTGTTCTAGGGATTTACCGTGATTAAAATACTGGCTAACTCCGCTGCAGATTCTGTATAGAATCTGATAGGGATTCCATTGTGCCATGGTCTTTTTAGCGATTTCAGCCATTTCTCATCATCACTTGCACTGATATCTACGGCATTCATCTTTCCAGTGGTGCAAGAATTAAATTGGAGAATTCCCCTGGCTTTTCGTTTGGAAAGTCAGTTTGGCGCTTCTGGTTTTACTTTACTACTCTCAGTTTGAGTCCCTGTCTCGTCCGTGAGTGTCTGGGCACTAACTTTGGTTCCAAAAAAATATGTGTGAAATCTTATGGGACTTAACTGCTAAGGTCATCAGTCCCTAAGCTCACACACTACTTAACCTAAATTATCTTAAGGACAAACACACACCCATGCCCGAGGGAGGACACGAACCTCCGCCGGGACCAGCCGAACTTTGGTTCCACTAACAGTTTTTACAGATGACCAGAATTTCTTTGAGTGTTGTGAGAGCTCGTTCGATAATATTCTGCTACGGTATTCCGAAGTTGAGGTCTACGTGGAACTGAATTCGCTTTGTGACGGTTTTGCAAGCACGCTTGCTGAGTGTTTTCGATTTTAGGTCAACGCTGCGCGGAAAGAACATTGTTTACGGCTGTGAGTTATGAAGCACTTTGTACTTCACATTGGCGAGCGAGGGCTGTTGTGCTGCCTCGGTCGTGCTGCCAATTTTTTGCGCTCGTAGTGTTGAGCGACATGAAATGTTTGGGGCTTGCGTGTCCATATAGAGAACACTTAGCGTCCACAGCTGGAAC
This sequence comes from Schistocerca americana, assembly GCF_021461395.2. Taxonomy (NCBI): domain Eukaryota; kingdom Metazoa; phylum Arthropoda; class Insecta; order Orthoptera; family Acrididae; genus Schistocerca; species Schistocerca americana. The sequence continues at coordinate 193,876,214 of NC_060119.1, forward strand.
TACAGGAGCGTGAAAATGTAAGTACGCGAAGTTCTGTACTTCTGGAGCTCCACTACTTGTTGTGCGTCATTCGGAAAGAGATTGCGATGCTTTAAAATTTCTGCTCTGTTCCATCGTCTGCTGTATTTTGGATAATGGCATCGCCGAGAATTTCGTTCCGAAATGATGGCCCACAAGTAGAATTAAATTTGCAGTTTCTTGTCATTACTTTAAGTTTTACTGTTCATTCTTTCTAGGTTGTGTACGCAAAAGGAAAAATTTATAAGGAGCGGCAGTCACTTGTATCCGAAAGTCATAATCATTATTCTCTAGATCAGCGCAGGACAACGTCTGCGTCTCTACTCGAGGAAACAACTTTCTAAAAACTCTAAAGGTTTTTCTACCCCAGTCCAAGATAAGAAAAATGGACGACGAGGTTCACCGAGAATGTTGTACGCAGAGAACTGCTGGTCGAGCCGAGTCTTACATTCGAACCATTCTTCTACTTTGGCGTCTAATGACAGAAACCGTGGAGGTGGCACTCAGCCTTCTAGATCCTGACCTTCATTAGGTGCTTTTTGCGCTTCTTGTTGCTTTTGTTGTGCTTGAGGGAATCGTGAAATTAATGTCAGCCACTCATTAAGTTGACGACTCTGAAACTGATCAAGCGTCGTGAGTGACTTCTCTCCACTGGATGCTATTTTTACAATAAAACTGAACAAAGAACGTCCGGTGTAGGTAAAGTATTTAATTATCTAATGGCAGCACAAAAAAGGACAAAATAAAAAACTGTTCTCTTTGAAATATGACGCTCCTATTTGAGGATAAAAATTAAATGCTTTTTCCGCCTTCTGAAAGAAAAGAAATTAGCAATTTCAGGGATTAGTTTCTGCCGACTGCTTTCTGGAGAAAAATATATTTATTACTGTAGGGTTCGTTTCCCGCTACGCGAGCTTGGATTAATTCAATTGCGCCCCGTTACGGTTTACAGTTTCATGGGTAAAATTGACATACACTACGTGATCAAAAGTATCCGGACTTCCACAAAAACATACGTTTTTCATATTAGGTTCATTGTGCTGCCACCTACTGCCAGGCACTCCATCCATATCAGCGACCTCAGTACTCATTAGACATTTTGAAAGAGCAGAATGGGGCGCACCGCGGAACTCACGGACTTCGAACGTGGTCAGGTTAGTGGGTGGAACTTTTGTCATACGTCTGTACGCGAGATTTCCACACTCCTAAACATCCATAGCTCCACTGTTTCCGATTTGATAGTGAAGTGGAAACGTGGAGGGACACGTACAGCACAAAAGCGTACAGGTCGACCTGACTGACAGAGACCGCCGACAGGCGAAGAGTGTGGTAATGTGTAAAAGGCGGACATCTATCCAGACCCTCACACAGGAATTCCAAACTGCATAAGGATCCACTGCAAATACTATGACAGTTGGGCGGGAGGTCAGCAAACTTGGATTTCTTGGTCGAGCGGCTGCTCATAAGCCACACATCACGCCGGTAAATGCCAAACGACGCCTCGCTTGGCGTAAGGGGCGTAAACATTGGACGATTGAACAGTGAAAAAACCTTGTGTGGTGAGACGAATCACGGTACACAATGTGGCGATCCAATGGCAGGGTGTGGGTATGGCGAATGCCCAGTGAACGTCATCTGCCAGCTTGTGTAGTGCCAACAGTAACATTCGGAGGCGGTGGTGTTACGGTGTGTTCGTGTTTTTCATGGAGGGGACTTGCACCCCTTGTTGTTTTTCGTGACGACAGCACAGGCCTACATTGATGTTTTGAGCACCTTCTTGCTCTCCACTGTTGAAAAGCAATTCGGAGATGGCGATTACATCTTTCAACACGATCGAGCACCTGTTCATAATGTACGGCCTGTGGCGGACTGGTTACACGACAATAACATCCCTATAATGGACTGCCCTGCACAGAGTCCTGACCTAAATCGTACAGAAAACCTTTGGGATGTTTTGGAAGGCCGACTTCGTGCCAGGCCTCACCGACCGACATCGATATCTCCCCTCAGTGGAGCTCTCCGAGAGGAATGGCTGCCATTCTCCAAGAAACCTTCCAGCACCTGACTGAACGTATGCCTGCGAGACTGGAAGCTATCGTCAAGGCCAAGGGTGGGCCCACTCTATATTCAATTCCAACATTACCCTGGAGGGCGCCACGAACCTGTCAGTCATTTTCAGCCAGTTGTCCGGATACTTTTGATCACATAGTGTATAAGGGGCAACCAAAAAGTTTCTGTTCGAAGGCCGTACACTCCAGAATACGTCAGTCAAACAACATCGACGTGAGCACTGAGGCAATCATCGCACTGGCGCAGCAGGTTGAAGACATTTTGCTAAACACCGTGTCCTGCTATGTTAAGAAGTGCATAACTGCCTGCTGCACGTCATCGTCCGACAGGAATCGTCATCCCTTCAAGATTTTTTTAAGCGGCCGAAGGCGTGGGGAGAAATCAGGACTACAAATCAGATGTTCCTAGTGTCTTCCATCTGAGCTGGCTTAACTTCTGCCTTACGACATTTGCCACATGGCGTCGCGCGTTATCATGAAGCGACAGCACCCACTGACACGCCATTCCACGTCGGTGGTTTCCAAAACACCTGCTACCCCATGCACATCCTTCATTTTCCGAGGGCTGTCTATCGGTGTTTGTCCTTGGGCAGCTAAGAAGAGAATAATAACACTGTTGTCCTGTTTGGACGCATTTGGAAATAAGGTCGCGTTCACGTTCCACATTTACCGCACGGAAAGACACGAATGCCACCCCAATCCCTCCCCGAAATGTCGGTGCTTATATACACGCATGAGAGTCACGATACGTTGCATATACGTTGCGGAAACGCCCTCAAACGACAAATTTTTGATCGCCGTTTACACTTTTATTTACAATAATTAGACGTAGCTCAGATAACAAAGGCAAATAATTGATATAATGTACTTAACTTCATCTGTTGCATTCACAAACGTTCGTATGACTGAATTCTGTCATTGGTTCACTGACTACTCGCGTCTAGTAAGTGATAAAGAGGGGCGCAGGCTTTGATAGGAGTCTTACGAGGTCTTCTTCCGGATCTATGTCGGCGTCAGCTATCAAAGAGACGTGGAAACATACTGTTTGCTGAGGGCGTGGCCTTCAGCGGTAACATCTATCTGCATACTTCGCGTCACTCAGCGCTCTTGCTGCCAGTAACAGTGTTACCAAAACGAGCGAAATTCCCGCTGGTGGCTAGTCTGGATGTACTACATATATTGGGATGACTTAAGGCTGGCGCAGTGGCAACATCGTCTTGTGCAGTGGCCCTAAACGCTATCGACCCAAGAGATACCACCATCATTAAGCCATACAACAGAACTGCATGCCCTTGGGAAATAAATAACGGCTGTAGTTTCCTCTGATTGTATCCGCTCGCACTATGAGTACAGAAAAGCTGTATTAAATAATGCTACAATGCCAGATCCGTCAACATTGTTTCACGTGAAACTACAGAAAATATTGCTGCTTTTCAGGGGCCACGGAGCTGACTGGCCTTTCCACAGGCACCATTCCATTGTAGTTGTAGCTACGTAACAGCTATCTGTATCGTTGAGGCAAGTAAGCCACCCTACTATAGCATCGTCCAGGGGTCACACTTCTCTTGTAAATCACAAAACCGGACGTCCTTCTACGTTGCCAACTTATGCGTCACTGTTTTTGTACTCCTGAAACCTTGACGAAGAGCCAAAATGAGTACGAACTACGAAAAGGATAGCCTCCAACAATATTGTAGATTTTTTCTGCTCGCTTGTTATTATATCCCATCACCCCTCACCAAAGGGGGAGGGGTGTTACCATCAGCAACGCTTTCAACCGAAGATTTGACAATATATGTAACAGTTATATAAAAGTATTATCATCCGATCACGTAAACTTTGCCGTTCCTTAGAATGCCAGCCATTTTTATGGGTGTTTTAGAAGCTATGTGTCCATCGCAACACAATAAAGATCCATCGAGACCGAAAGTATACGCGATTTCGCATTCAAAAACGGAAAAAATTGCCACCCGTCAAATGACCTAATGGCCAGTCTAAAAAATTTTCATGTCTCTTCAGTTGACAGGATTGACACTCAAAATGTTGAAAGATGTAAAATTACATAACTTTATAAGTTTAGAGTAGATCTTCTACAGGTGAAAGTTGATTTGTCTGATGAGTAGGAAGTGAACAGTAGTTTATAATGAGCTCTTTTTTGTGGTAGAGTGTTATACAAGGATATAGGATGTAGAAGATGGGGATGAGGACCACTCAGTTAAGCTGTTGGAAAGAGGAACTAGCATGGAGAGTATTTTCTGTTAGCTGGAAGGATGAGAATATGTCCGAGCAGATTTCGCGGTCAATTGGGTTCAGTGGCAGGGCTGTCGGCTCACATTTAGGAGGACGGCGGTTCCAATCCACGTACCGCTACCCAGTCAGGTTTCCTGTGGATTTCCTACATTGCTTACGGCTAATTCAGGGCTGGTTCCTTTGAAAACTGCATCGATTGTTTGCTTCCACCTTCCTCCCCTGTCAGTGTTTCTGCTCTGTCTCTAGTGACGACAACGTCGACGGCGTCTTGGTGTGTTGCACTCTAAACTCCCTGAAAAAAAGAAAAGTAGATAAATGTTCATCGGAGAGTATTTTGGGCAAAGAATAAACTTTACAACAAATATTTTATATTTTACTTATCTATTAGGAGCAAGGGGGTTAAAATTTTAAGAATTCTGATCAGTGAAAACACAGTCGATTTAGAACGGGGGCATCAACAACGCACAACATACTTGTTCTATTCCAGATGAAAAAAGACGGTTTTTTAACCTGAAGCGTACATAGCTTTTGTAGATTTTTGAAAAGAATTTAAGGTTGATAACAGATATAAATTTTGGTCTTTAATGAAAAATAATGGTTGTTCCAGCAATTTAACAGAAAAAAAAGTCTGTTACAGGAATAGAGGATTATAATAAATTTAGATGAAAAAAAGTCTGGTGAAATTTAATAAGTAAAAGGGCATGACAAGACTGTTCAACGTCACCTACTCTACTAAATGACATTATTCGAAACTGGAAGCATAGTTTATAAATACAGTGCCTTAATATACTGAAAGAGAAATAATACCTTTACATTTGTTTTACACCCTGGATCATCTATGTAAACAATATGTTATAGAAGTCGCTGAAAATAAGACTTGAGCAAAGATACAGTCTGAACGAAAATCTTTGTAGACTATACGATTTTTGAAAAAGTATCATCCTCGGGCTATTTGAGAAGCCAAACTAGACCAACAGCTGTAAAAATCTAGACGTAAAACTAACTACAATTTGAAATACATGTAGTGCCATCCATAAAACACTTAACATTTGACGAAATAAGGAAAAAGACTGAAATTTAAAAAAAATAGATCTTCAGCAATGTTTCATTGAATATTCAGAAACAACAAAGAGAACTTTAGGCAAGGTTCAAAGGGCAGAAACGGAATTTCTGATAAGAACAAGAAATTACTCAGTAGCTGACACCGAGCTGGGTAGCGCTATGAATTGCACAATTGACTCGCATTTGGGAGGATGACGGTTCAGACCCGCGTCCGGCCATCCTGCTTTAGGTTTTCCGTGTCTTCCCTAAATCACTTAAGGCAAATGCCGGGATGGTTCCTGTGGAAGGACACGGCCGCCTTCCTTCTCCTTCCCTTACCCAAGCATGTGCTCCGTCTCTAATGACCTCGTTGTCGACGGGACGTTAAACACTTGTCTGCTCCCTCCTCCTTCGATAGGTGACCACGTAAGAAATGTAACAGTTCGACAGGTTTTACTAGACCTGAACTAAGGTAGAATAACTGAACACCGCAACAGTTGGTGCGAGCACCACTGGAAATACGAATTCCTAAGTTAGTATTAACTTATGAATCAGCACGTAGATGATATGAAGCAAGACACTAGAGGAGGACAGACTATTTGTGGAGACGGAGCAGGTTTATATAGCCTAACTTAAGTGATGAAGACGATAAATAAGATAACGGTATTTTAATTAGCCAAAAATTGATCGTCGCCTTCGCGAAACATGCTTCAAGTCGAACCAAACATAGTGGAAAAAAACTTTCAAGACCTTTTTTACCCAAAGGCGTCTTTAGTAGGCTTGTATCAAGGTAGTATTTGTGATCTCGCATCTGAAGTAACGTCAGTCGCTTTAAAAGTCTCTGTGCCACACCCGCTGCTTCTACAAAATCGTATGAGCATAGGGCGGTGATATTTTGCGACCTTTCGTTGCTCACCCCTGCGGTTGCGTGCGCTTTTATCTCTCGCGCGATAGAAGCAGCGGCGTCACATTGCTGCCGATAAAAGCCGGAAAGTCGGAAATGAGCCACGCCATGCAGCGGGAAATGGGCCATCTGGTGCGCTGTTTCCAAAGCGGAGACTTGTAATTGCTACATGCAAGTTAGAATGGCTTGGGGGTCTCTGTGTCTGTACGACAGTGAACATGCATTAAATATCCAGGAGTTGAACTCCATAAATCGTTTCGAGCTGTAGTTTTATATCCGTCTGTTCACGCTATATTTTGTTGTGTTCACGCTGTAAGTCCAAAAAAAGGGAATGGTTCAGGTGGTGATGTTAATGCTCCATGTGTTTCACGTAGTCCCTCCCCCTGCCCGCCCCCGCTACATCAGTACAGCAACAAACGCACCGTACATTTTTTTTCTTTTTTAGTGAGTTACCAGTCTTTAGTTTTCTGACAGGTTTGATGTGGCCCGCCACAATTCTTCTCCGCTGCCATCCTTTTCATCTCTGAGTAGCACTTACAACCTGCGCCCTAAATTATTTGTTGGATGTAATTCAATCTTTGTCTCGCTCTACAGTATTTACCCACTACAGATGCCTCTAATACCATGGGAGCTATACCTTAATGACTTAACAGATGTCCTATCATTCTTACCCTTCTTCTTGCCACAGTTTTTCATATATTCCTTTCCTCGCAGATTCTGCGGAGAACTTCCTTAGCTTATCAGTCCATCAAATTTTCAGCATTCTTCTTAGCACATTGCACATCTTCTGTACCAAATTTCCCACAGCCCATGTTCCACTGCCATAGAATGTTGTGTTCCAAAAGTACATTCTCAGAAATTTCTTCCTCAAATTAAGGCCTATGTTTGGTACTAGTGACTTCTCATGGCCAGGAATGACCTTTCGCCAGTGCTAGTCTGCATTTTATGCCAGCCTTCTTCCACCCATCAAGGATTATTTTGCTGCTTAGGTAGCAGAATCCCTTAACTTGGTCTACTTCATGATCTTCAATTCTGATGTTAAGTTTCACGCTGTTCTCATTTCTGCTACTTCTCGTTACTATGGTTTTTCTGAGGTTTACCGTCTACCCATATTCTACATTCGTTGGAATGTTCGCTTCATTCAACATACCTTGTAATTCTACCCCACTCTCATTGACTTTAGCAATGTCATCAGCGAATCTTATTACTTATATCATTTCACCTTGAATTATTTTAATCCCGCACTTGAATCTTTCATTTCCGTCATTTCTTCTTGATTCTATACATTGAACAGTAGGAAACGAGAGACTACATCCCTGTCTTAAGGGCTTTTTAATCCGAGAACTTTTTCACGGTCTAACAGTCTCATTGTTCTCTCATCGTTTTTGTACGTGTTCTGTATTACCCGTCTTTCCCTATAAGTAACTCCTATTTTTCTCAAAATGTCAAACATCTTGCACTGTATTACATTGTCGCACGCTTTTCCCAAGTCATCAAATCCTATGAATGTATTTTGATTTTTCTTCAGTTTTGCTTCCATAATCAGTCGCAATGTCAAAACTGCCTCTCTGGTTGAGCCGTACTGCGACTCGCGTTGGTGCTGTTTGTGGGTTTCTGTCCTCTGTTGGAGGCCAGACCGTATCGTTGAGTTGACATGGTTGCGGTTGTTTTCTTCTCGTGTTGACTGGCGCCACTTGGTTTCGCAAGCGTTGCCTGTCCGCTAGTGGCAGCAGCGGCGGTTATCGATATGTAGTAACTGTGGCGCTATCTTTGGGGCGACGTCGTGGTTCTTCCAGGTCGTGTCAGTGTGCAGTTCGGTTGGGCAGGTCCGTGCAGTGCCAGAACACGCCGGGACCTCTAGCGTGTCGAGGGCCTGTGGTCACGAGGGTGCACGATCTCGTCGTAAACCGGATCCTGCAAGTTTTAAGTTGAGTGCATTTAAATTCAAGCAGAGAAACCTCCACCGTCGTGAGACCTTGCGATTCTCCAGTGACTTGGGTTCGTGTTGTTCTCGTAGTGTTGCCGAAGCGAAGAGCAGCGGGTGGAGTGATTGGGGAAGGCGGAATCTGATTAGCTTTCCTGGAATTCTGATTACTATTTATTGCGTTCAGTTTGTTACTATTTGTTAAGTTCAACCAGAGGTATCTTTCCTGTCTCGTGGTCGTTAACGCCCCAGTTTCCTGCCCTGAAGGTTAGTGTATGTAACGGCAGTGTACATTTCCTCGCCTTGCCGCTGCTGTCCGGTGAGGCGTGTAATTTTGACAGCTTTCTTGATTGTAGGTTGGTTGGCGATTCTTCTACTCTGGTGGTAGTGATTCCTTTCTCGTTCTGGGCGCTCTAACCACAGTATTTTTCGGGCAGAGTTCAGACTGCCAGTTCAGGCTTTGGCGTATTTTTACATCTTTGCATTTGGTTTATCGGACGTCAGGTAGCCTCAGCAAGATTATCATTAATCATTCGTTAGACTGCCACTAGTCTCAGTTACCATCTTGTGAAGTGAATGCAACTCTTGCATGCCTATCTAATTGGCATCACATTGGCTTGTTTTTAAAACATTATTTCGTAAGTCTGTATTTTATGCGCATTTGATAAATTGTAACGCACTGAAAGCACTGTTAATTACACAGTTGTTTATTCCTTCTTTAATAACGTGTGATACCTTTATTTATTGCCGATTCTGGAATTACCGTTTTAAAGTAAATGTGTGTAATTGCGAAAGGGAACCAGCAGTAACTGATTATGGCCCCGTCGACAATCGTAACCGAATCCTGCCTTCCTTAACTACCACGTTCCACTGGTGCCTTCAATTTTCCTAAAGCCAAACTGATCGTCATCTAGCAGATCCTCAATTTTCTTTTCCGTTCTACTGTATATTGTTCTTGTCTGCAACTTGGATGCATGAGCTGTTACGCTGATTGTGCCATAATTCTCGCTCTTGTCAGCTCTTGCAATCTACGGAACTGTGTAGATGATGTTATTAAGGAAGTCAAAAAAAAAAAATGGTTCAAATGGCTCTGAGCACTCTGGGACAGTCCCCTAGAACTTAGAACTACTTAAACCTAACTAACCTAAGGACATCACACACATCCATGCCTAAGGCAGGATTCGAACCTGCGACCGTAGCGGTCGCGCGGTTCCAGACTGAAGCGCCTTGAACCGCTCGGCCTACGGAAGTCAGATGTCATATCACCAGTCTCATAGATTGTACACGCCAAGGTAAATAGTCGTTTTGTTGGCACTTTCCACAATGATTTTATAAATTCCAATGGAAAGTTATCTATCCCTTCTGCCTTATTTGATTTTAAGTCGTCCAAAGCTCCGTCAAATTTTGATTCTAATACTGGGTTCCCTCTCTCTTCCCTGTCGACTTCTGTTTCTTCTTCCATGACGTCATCAGACCTCCTCCTCATGAAGGCATAAAGGCATTCAGAGTACTGTTTCCACCTATCCATTCTCTCCTCTGCATTCAACAATGGAATTCCCATTGCAGTCTTAATGTTACCGTCCTTATTTTTAATTTCACCGAAGGCTGTTTGGATTTTTCCATATGCTGAATCAGTCCTTCCGAAAATCATTTGTTTTCAGATTTCTTCGCATGTATCACGCAGCCATTTCGTCTTAGCCTCTCTGCATTTTCTATTTATTTCATTCCTCAGCGCCTTGTACTTCTGTTTCCTGAATTATGTTGAACGTTTTTGTAGTTCCTTCTTAAAGTATTCTTCGTTGTTATCTTCCTTGTACGTCTGTTTTTCTTTCCAACTTTTGTGACTGCTATTTTTAGAGATGCCCATTCCTCTCCAGCTGAACAGCCTACTGAGCCTACTGAGCTACTCATTGTCGCAGTATCTTTAGCCTCAGAGAACTTCAGGCATATCTGTTCATTCTTTTCGTACCCACTGCTTTGCGCACTGATTCTTCCTGAGCAGTACAACTTCAGCCCATTCTCCATCATTACTAAATTGTGATCTGAACCAAACAAGCCTTCATGAGAAATGGCGAAACGCGCACACGCACACGGGGACGGAACTCAAACACACATGTGACCGCAGTCTCTGGCTGCTAAGGCCAGTTGGTAGCCAGAGACTGTGGACACGTGTGTGTGAGTTGTATTTGAATTAGTGTGTGTGTGTGTGTGTGTGTGTGTGTGTGTGTGTGTGTGTGTGTGTGTGTGTGTGTATGCGTGTGTGCAATTTTTATCTCCCCTTAAGTACTGTATTACCCGTTCAGTATCCTTTTTCAGTCTATCTATCCATTCATCTTCTGCTTGCGATGTCGGCGTGTGTACATAAACTGTTGTTGTCGGTGTTGATTTGCTGTCGTTCTGATGAAAACAATCCTATCACTGAACTGTTCGCAGTAACTCACTCACTATCTTGCCTTCCTATCCATAACGCGTTATACCATTTCTGTAATATTACCCTATACTCACCTGACCGGAAATCCTTGTCTTCTTTCCATTTCACTTCACTGGCGACCCACTATACCTAGATTGAGCCTCAGCATTCCTCTTATAGTGGTTTCCATCGCCTTCTGCATCCTCATGCTGTTGATCGTTGCTGTTTCTTCCGCCGTTTAGGGAGAGTCTCCCACCCCAAGGGCAAGAGAGTGCCTTGAACTTCTGTCCGCTCCTCCGCTCTCTTTGACAAGCCCATTGGAAAAACAAGGGTGACTTCTTATACCGGAAGTCTTCGGTCGCCGTTGCTGATGATTTTTATTCTAATTTAAGCAATGGCGAGGTTCGAACCCGGGACCCAGGACGGTTTGCGAACAGTTAAAGATATTACCACAAAATTGTTAAGGCTTTCGTGACCACTTGTTGACAAATTGGCTGTTGGCTTCTGTCTCGGGTTCTTCGAACGAAGTTTGTTTGATAATTTTTTCTGGTGCTTTGCCAGCACGAGTAGCTGGGGCTGCCAAAGCATCAACCAACAACAATGGAGGATGAACTTTGACAATGACAGCCACTCGCGCTAGAGAAATCGTAAGAAAAAATAATCAGACACACGTCTGCCGAAGAACCCGAGATAGAAGCCAACAGACAATTTGTTTAAGACACTATCCCTGGCCCACGTGTGTGGAAGTTTACGTATATAAAAACTGGAGAATAAGATCAAGGTTTCAAAATAGTAAGTAGGTTCAAACGCGTGTAGGACGCAGATGTTTCTCAGAGATGAGGGGACTTGTACATTGAAAAGTTGCGTGAGATGAGTGTTCAAACTGAAAAGTACAATATTTGCTAGCGTTCCTTCTGTAGATCGTAAGAGAGATTATCCTGAAGGAGGCGGAAAAAGTGAAAAAGAAAATTGTTCTTCCCTTAGTTTACATGTTAATAAAAAGGTTTACTTATACAGATCACATTACAAGCCCACAGCAGTGCCAAAGTCAGGTTTTTACATAGCATTCATGAAACGTGGCATTGTTATTAATAAGCACATTGAATGGTTCTGCCAAGAAATACGTTAAGTGGAATGGAAGTTGGCTTCCAGTGAGTTCTTGGGGTTGGAACACTGTGTACAGTGCCACTTTTGCGACCAGAAAGTTCTGCAACGCCACGGGCTCTGGCTGGGAAAAGCAGCTTTTCCCAGGCAGCATATAGGCTCACTAAGGATTTGTTTCTGTCTAGTAGCGTAGCACAGCACGCAGCAGTTTGCGACACATGTTACTAAGAATTAGTTTCACTTTATGTTGGGAAACTGCGACCGCTTTTTAATGATAATATATTTTGCCTTCACTAGTAACAGGCTAGTTTGCCCATCTTAGTCTAGGTTAGGTTGGAATGTGACAGTTTGGTTGTGAATGAATGTGAAAGCATGAAACGCTCCAAGTACACTGATCGAGCGAGTTGGACTGTAATCCAGCAGGATGTCGGTTAAAGTGCCTTCCTGATACAGGTTTTCCGTGATATCCCTAAATCGCCTGAGACACGGATATTCGAATATATGTATTCTAGTATCCGTGGGTTAAGGCGTACACTGGTACCGTTACAGTTGCTTTGAAAAGGACACTAGCAATTCCTTGCCCCACCCTTTCGCAGTCGGAGATAGTCGTCGACGGGATATTTAACACTAACCTTGCTTCCTTCCACTTAAACACTACTCTGTCAGAAGCTAAACATATGACAGTTGCTGGCTAGCTATTTAAAATGTGTACGTGAGTAGTGAACACGTTTCTGAACCAAACTGAGTGACTTTAAATCTTTATGAAACTGATACCATGAAGTGAACTGTTGGTTTGAATGAGAGATACGTAACTTATGACTAACTACATAAGACAATAAGTACTTTGAGGTGGAGAAATACGTGCAGCCAGTTCTTTGGCAGAACATTCTTCAATTTACACGACAAGTAATTTGTACTGCATGCTTATATACCTTGAATTCTTTCCTTGGCTTGATGGTTCAAATGGCTCTGAGCACTATGGGACTTAACTTCTATGGTCATCAGTCGCCTAGAACTTAGAACTACTTAAACCTAACTAACCTAAGGACAGCGCACAACACCCAGCCATCACGAGGCAGAGAAAATCCCTGATCCTGCCGGGAATCGAACCCGGGAACCCGGGCGTGGGAAGCGAGAACGCTACCGCACGACCACGAGATGCGGGCTTGGCTTGATGATTTGGCTCAGAATATGATAATGTATGATCGTGTCAAATGAAAGTCAACAAGGTATACTTTTTTTTTTATTTCCACTCCAACTGTGTCTGATAACATTTTGATTCGCATCGTGGTTGATCACGTTATCCGTGAATGAATATAACTGATTAGGTCATAAGACAGTTTGTTCAAAAATGGCTCTGAGCACTATGGGACTTAACTTCTGAGTTCATCAGTCCCCTAGAACTTAGAACTACTTAAACCTAACTAACCTAAGAACATCGCACACATCCATGCCCCAAGCAGGATTCGAACCTGCGACCGTAGCGGTCGCGCAGTTCCAGACTGTAGCGCCTAGAACCGCTCGGCCACTCCGGCCGGCTAAGACAGTTTGTGATTGTTCATTAGACTTATAAATCTCCATGAGAATAGGTTTATTTAATATTTAACTGAACTACGTAATATTTTATGCTTCAGTTTCCCTGTAATTCTAATTGCTTATGGGTACAACGATAACATGTATGATGGCTTCGAGAGTAAAGAACTACAGCTGCGAGAGATACAATGTACAATAATTTAAATATTTAATGCCCACCCGTAACACACAGCACTCGCATTCGAGATATCTAATGTAAAAGCAAAAAAGGTGCTGATTATTTCAGAGGAATGCACCCCTCCTACTGAATGTTTAAGAGTACAATTTTTTCGCGCGGCATTTCTAACGATCACAACGTTCAAACTTTAGTCTTTTGAAGGAACACATCGACCTGGATCTCCTGTGCACTGGTTTGCAAGTAAAATGCAGTCGCGTGCTAACCTGGCCGGGTGCCCGGCGAGAACCCGCAGGAGCTAACCCTACTCTCGTTTTCGCTGTTGCAGAATAGGGTACTTCGTTAGTTATTTTAATCCAAGGAAAATTGTACACTGATACTAGACATGTCAGCATAATACAATAATAAAACAAAATTAAGACTCAACAAACGTGCGGAGATGTAATCACTTACAGGTCGAGTTAATTTCAAAATCACTGTCACGTTATTTATTAACATCTCATCATGAATGACTGCACAAACTGCATTCACTACACACACACACACACACACACACACACACACACACACACACACACACACATCCTTTCAGGTAGCGTAAAGGCCATGGTGAGATCTCTCCTCTCCATTTCATTATTTGTCGCTTCGCATTTGTTCGTCTGAAAATCTGAGTCAACGTCCCTCCACAATGAACAACGAGAAGAACTCAAGAAGATCAAAGGATGTTAGCATTTTCCGTCACAGATTCTCAGCATACAGTTTCGCAGTAACATACAGTTTACTGTGGGATTACAGTGATATTGCATTTATCAATTTTTCCCGACCGTAACACTTTAGAAAACCCTGCTTTGTTTTATTTAAGTAATCTTTTACCGTAAAATACTTACTGTTTAAGAGAGATGATTTAATTGTATTTTGAACATGCTGGTTTTAGTTATCTTTCATTTTCTTCGAAAATTTATCGTACACTTTGAAACCATGATAGAAAATACTGTTTCAACTTTTTGTTTAAGTGTCTAGGTATAGGGTTTGGATAAAAGTATGGAAACATTGCGAAAAAAGCGTGCTTTAACCCAGAGTGGAAATGGAAGAGGATGTAGATGAAATGGGAGATATGATACTGCGTGAAGAGTTTGACAGAGCACTGAAAGACCTGAGTCGAAACAAGGCCCCGAGAGTAGACAACATTCCATTAGAACTACTGATAGCCTTGGGAGAGCCAGCCCTGACAAAACTCTACCATCTGGTGAGCAAGATGTATGAGACAGGCGAAACACCCTCAGACTTCAAGAAGAATATAATAATTCCAATCCCAAATAAAGCAGGTGTTGACAGGTGTGAAAATTACCGAACTATCAGTTTAATAAGTCACGGCTGCAAAATACTTACGCAAATTCTTTACAGACGAATAGAAAAACTAGTAGAAGCCAACCTCGGGGAAAATCAGTTTGGATTCCGTAGAAATGTTGGAACACGAGAGGCAATACTGACCTTACGACTTATCTTAAAAGAAAGATTAAGGAAAGGTATACCTACGTTTCTAGCATTTGTAAACTTAGAGAAAGCTTTTGACAATGATGATTGGAATACTCTCTTTCAAATTCTAAAGGTGGCAGGGGTAAAATACAGGGAGCGAAAGGCTATTTACAATTTGTACAGAAACCAGATGGCAGTTATAAGAGTTGAAGGGCATGAAAGGGAAGCAGTGGTTGGGAAGGGAGTGAGACAGGGTTGTAGCCTCTCCCCGATGTTATTCAATCTGTATATTGAGCAAGCTGTAAAGGAAACAAAGGAAGAATTCGGAGAAGGTATTAAAATCCATGGAGAAGAAATAAAAACTTTGAGGCTCGCCGATGACATTGTAATTCTGTCAGAGACAGTAAAGGAAGAGCAGTTGAACGGAATGGACAGTGTCTTGAAAGGAGGATATAAGATGAACATCAACAAAAGCAAAACGAGGATAATGGAACGTAGTCGAATCAGGTCGGGTGATGCTGAGGGAATTAGATTAGGAAATGAGACATTTAAAGTAGTAAAGGAGTTTTGCTATCTGGGTAGAAAAATAACTGATGATGGTCGAAGTAGAGAGGACATAAAATGTAGACTGGCAATGGCAAGGAAAGCGTTTCTGAAGAAGAGACATTTGTTAACATCGAGTATAGATTTAAGTGTCAGGAAGTCGTTTCTGAAAGTATTTTTATGGAGTGTAGCCATGTACGGAAGTGAAACATGGACGATAAATAGTTTGGACAAGAAGAGAATAGAAGATTTCGAAATGTACTGCTACAGAAGATTGCTGAAGATAAGTTGGGTAGATCACATAACTAATGAGGAGGTATTGAATAGAATTGGGGAGAGGAGGAGTTTGTGGTACAACTTGACTAGAAGAAGGGATCGGTTGGTAGGACATGTTCTGAGGCATCAAGGGATCACCAATTTAGTATTGGAGGGCAGCGTGGAGGGTAAAAATCGTGGAGGGAGACCAAGAGATGAATACACTAAGCAGATTCAGAAGGATGTAGGTTGCAGTAGGTACTGGGAGATGAAGAAGCTTGCACAGGATAGAGTAGCATGGAGAGCTGCATCAAGCCAGTCTCAGGACTGAAGACCACAACAACAACAAAAAAATGGTTCAAATGGCTCTGAGCACTATGGTCATTAGTCCCCTAGAACTTAGAACTAGTTAAACCTAACTAACCTAAGGACACCACAAACATCCATGCCCGAGGCAGGATTCGAACCTGCGACCGTAGCGGTCTTGCAGTTCCAGACTGCAGCGCCTTTAACCGCACGGCCACTTCGGCCCGCCACAACAACAACCAAGACGCAGATGCTAGTGCAGCGTGCAGGTCGAACTTTTGTATTTCACAACGAACGGCACCTGTGTAGTGCCCTGAATAAGCCGCAAGTATCAACACTGATTATAACACTTTCTGTGAAGTTGTGCATTATGTCTGAGCTAAGTGAATTCGAACATGGGCAAATTGCTGGTTTTGAATGGTGGGCGCTTCCGTAACCAAAGCATCCGTAGTTTTTGATGTCTCGAGGCGCACCATACTGAAGTTTTATACCGCAAACATGGAAAGCGGGACAACATCATCCGCTAAGTTACAACGCGAACGAAACCGTGTGTTGACTGATAGTGACAGATAGTCGTTTAAGAGGACTGTGACGAAAAATAAAAGGAAAGACAGATGTAAAAGTCACTGCAGAACTTAATATCCCACTCGCGAAACCTGCCAGCATCCAAACAACACGAAAGGATCTCCTTAAGCCCGGAACTGTAGGAGAGCTGGAATGCCAGAACCACTAATCAATGATGCAGCTGCCCATAACAGAAGAAAGTGGTGACGAAGCCATAAAACTTAGACTATTGAGCTATAGAAGAAAGACATTTAGTCGGATGAGTCTTATATATACTGTTTCGAACTTATGACCGAGCTTACGTCTGGTGCATGGTGTCGTAAGCGTACGATTTGGACTGCTTGCTGCCAAGACTGAAATATGGCGAGGGTTCGGTGATGATTTGGCTAGCCTATCATGGTATTTCATGATCCCATGATTCCTCTGCAAGTTCGCATTTCTGCCAAAGGCTTGACGGATGATAAACTGGTCGAGGTGATGTACGTGAAACTGCTTTTGCCTTCAAAAATGATTGAGATTGTCTGTCCAAGCTTTCCGTATGGTAACGTTCAGCGATGAAGAAGTTTAAAATTTCGAAAATCTACGTCTCCTCCATGAAAAAGCCTTGTACTGTCAGAAAACTGCAACCTGATTTGCTGTATTATGTCGCCGAATAGTGAGCCCTGTTTTATTTGAATCTACAGTGAACAGTGTTGTAAAACCAAGACTGTGTCTTTTCTATTCTTGAAACATGTGCCTGTTATTGCTGGATTCATCTGCACGGTGCCACTTTTCAAGCTTGTAATAACCCCAGTTTATTTCCTAAGTGAAATTTTTGGTTATCGAATTGAAACTTCCTGTCAGATTAAAACTGTGTGGCGGACCGAGACTCGAACTCGGGACCTTTGCCTTTCGCGGGCAAGTGCTCAATCATCTGAGCTACTCAAGCTGAGTAGCTCAGATGGTAGAGCGCTTGAAGCGCCAAAGGAACTGGTACAGGGATGCGCATTCAAATACAGATATACGTAAACAGGGAGAACATGGCGCTGCGGTCGATAATGCTTATATAAGACAACAAGTGTCTGGCGCAGTTGTTACATCGATTACTGCTACTACGATGGCAGGTTATCAAGATTTAAGAGGGTTTTAACGTGGTATTATGAGCGGTGCACGAGCGATGGGACACAGCATCTCGGACGTGGCGATGAAGTGGGGACCCGATATTAACAGCATCACTGTCAACGTCCTCTTATAGGTGATCATAAACATCGTAAAACGAGTTCGTGCATGCATATATGTACACTTAGTTCACCTGTATGTCTAGCGAATTTCGTTCTGCAGTTTCGTTTTTACGCATCTTAATGTTTATGACATCTTATCTGCTGAACTATGGGTCGCACAGTGACATAATTTTGCAGATACATTCAGCAGAATATTTGGATACTGTCTGCAAAATGTGCTGCGAACGGATTTAGCGGTAAAGAAATAACAAATTTAAACGTCATGCACGACGCGACGGTTTCTCACTCCTTTCAGTGTTTATGACGTCATTTCTCCTGAACTATCTATCGGACAATTATATAATTCTGTAGGTACGTACATTCAATGTTATACGTGAATACGGTCTGTGAAGTGTGTGACGAATACATTTAGCTGTAAAGAAGTAATGAATTAAAACGTCATGCCTTTTGCGGCAGTTTTTCTTCATGAACAGCGAAGATGTAGTAGGTGATAAACTTTTTTCTTTTCATCATTTTGTGAGGGTTGTCAGCGAGAAAAATTTCGTGAATATTTGTAATTATGTGTAAAGTTTGTTGTAGGTCACAAAGTGCTTTCATTCTCAAACACTGGACGAATAAAGTCTGGGTATTCGGGCGTGGTGAGCTACATTTCTTTTTCATCTCACCCTACCCCTTTGGTAGGTAAGTGGTTCTTATTCCCACAGCGATACTTTTCAGACTGTAAGTGCTATGTGTACCAGTTTTGATTGAAATTGGTCCGGTGGTTTCGGAGATGTGGAACATACGTGTGTACATACAAACATTTTTATAATATGTGTGGATAAAAGTCTAAAATAATTATTTATTTATTTACTGTTACTCCAGCTTGTTTTTCAAATACCTACTAGCCACCCAGCCAAGACAAGTAAACACTAGATACCTAAAGTAATTCGTATATAGATTATTCTGTGTTTCAAACGTTAGTAGTAGCTATACGTGACTATATTTTTGAGCCTGATATAACCGTAAGAGTCTAACCAGCAACGGTAGACAATACTTTTTGCTGTTCTGTTTTCCATGCTGTAGCCGCTTTTCTCTTTATACGTGTGTGAACATCGAGCTGGAGGATAATAAAATATGCTGTTACTTACAGACTATACGGAGCTACCTGAACTTTAATCTCAGTTATTATGATTACTCGAGTAATAGAGTTCAATCTGAAGTATGTGCACCATACATTCAAATTTTGGTCGTCTGTATTATATATCATGTCATACATTGATATATTGTGGAATCAGTTGCTAAAGCCAATGCTTCATATACTGACTGCGCAAGAAGCGGCATAATATTTATAAAAAGCTATCCCACGAACATGAGCTGGAACCACTGTTAAAATTCCCACGTGCAGGCAGTTGCTGCAGTCTGTATAAAAAACAAAAATGGGGGAATGAACTGCTGCTGCTGCTAAGCAAAGAACTGAAGGAAGGAGAATACGTGTTTACTGACGATGTGTGTGACGCCGTTCTCACTCAGATTGGCCAACGCTTTGATTTTAGAGGGCAACGCTACGCCGTGAATTTATTCTGATCTGATAAGTTCGTTCAGTATGCAAGTCAAATCCACCACAAGTTGCTGCACAGGTCTTGGAAATACCGGGTGTCTCAAAAAGAACTTCAACAGCTTCTGTGTGTTAGGGGCACTTGAGCTAAGTAAGACTTGGGAACAGTTTTTTGCTTAGTGATTCACGGTAGAAAAACGAGAGGCTGGATAAGCGTCGCGCAGACTTTGTAGTACTCTTAGAATTTGCAGCCGCGCGGCGATCAAGCCCTTTCGGTCGACTATTTTTGGTTGCTCCTGACACATTTCCTGTCTTTTGAAACGTGAAGTCCAGTCGCATGTATAACTGTCACATCTAATGTAATGGACGACGATCATTACTTTCTGCTTAACCCTACCAATACCAACGCATCTTCGGTAACACATACTACCAACTTCCTTCCTAACGCCGGCCGAAGTGGCCGAGGCGCTTGAGTCTGGAACCGCAAGACCGCTACGGTCGCAGGTTCGAATCCTGCCTCGGACATGGATGTGTGTGATGTCCTTAGGTTAGTTAGGTTTAAGTAGTTCTACGTTCTAGGGGACTGATTACCTCAGATGTTAAGTCCCATAGTGCTCAGAGCCATTTGAACCATTTTTTTCCTTCTTAAGAAAAACACAAATGTCGTCAATTGTTTTTGACTTTTGTTAACATAATACATTTTAAAGAGATACTTACGTGTAATTAGGGTCCACATGCAAATATTTAATATGACATTCGTTGTGAAAACTCGCATCTACTACTACTTAAATTTTTGGATTAACTTTAACTGAAAAAATTGAAAGCAATTATAGAATTTCGTAGAAGTGTTCATTAAAACAGTAAATGATATTTTAGAAATTTTAAAATATAAAGTACAAGACTAGATTACAGTATTTACGAAAGGTGGCCACGAAGTACCTCTCCCCTCCCTACCCCTCCTCCTACGTATCGCTTGGGTTAATGCGTTATCTTTACCTTTCTCAACTGAACAAGGATCTTAGCTGCAACAAAAAGGAAACGTTATTCCATAAATTGGCGTGACTTATTCAATATCTCGCTATTCCGGACGCAAAACAATTGAAATTATGAAACTGATCGTCATCAAATAATGACAATGATGCGGAACGACCTCTGGAGGAAAGATTTCTGCTAAGTGCTATAATTCAAGAATGGTAAATAAGAGAAACAGTGCTCACCATCGAACTGACTTCGTATGGAGCGCCACAGTTCAACGAACGTATGATTGTCAAAACCGCTCCCTACTTAAGAGTGTGATGAATTTTACGTTTAACTTTTCAGCATAATGTAGGCAAAGGTATTTCAGGACACAATTATATATGTAGTCATTTTAGCCATTTTTGTTTAATAATTTGTAACATAGTTACCGACTCTGGTAAATAGTTCCTCGGAGCGACACTAAAGGAATCGCTGCTCTCAGGTACTGTAACTATCTAGTTTAACCGCATTCAGGTGCCAGGTGATAATTTTGTATGTTGCAGTTGGGTATGTGACACGTAAACGTAAAGAGTTAAGAAGATTCCAAGAGAACTTACAGTTTGTCGATTGGAGCTGTGGACAAGGATGAGGCATGGAATCTCGGTGGCCTTGTTGCAGACTCTACCCTCGCTATTCAATTGAAGTAAGCCACGACGAACGTGGGTACATTAAGCCAAGACGACCACACAAGGATTTGAGTCTTACCCCCTCCAGTTGTGAACTAGCTTATTAACCTCTGCGCCCTATGCTCGACTGATATTTCTACAGTTTGTGTGCTACTGACCGCTGAGTTCATGCTTGAATATGTCTGAGTTGCATTGACTTTACTTGAGTTACACTATAAGTTAAAAATCTTGATGAGCTATGAATTTCTTTTGATTCATGCCAAAAAAAAACCTTCGTACGCCTCGCGGAGGAACAGTCATATTTTATTAATTACCGACAAGTTCATGAAATTTGACGTTCTCTCGTTGCGACTGCCGTCACAGAACTCAACTCAGTATATTCTGCGAGTCTAATTCATAGCCTAACCATTTGCAAGTGATAATCAATTATCAACTCTGAAGTTCCGTCTCAATTTTACAGTACTCTTCTAGAATGAAAGAAGTTACAATCCCATCGATGTCATGCTCTTACAGCTAGGTAATGCATAAGGTGATTCAGCAAAGCCGTGTGCCTCAAATATGATGTGATTATTCAGTTTTTACGCGGGTGAATTGTTGGAAAGTCATCACTAAACAACACAAAGTCTCTTTTCATATCGACATTAATTACAGAGATATCGGCATCAACGACGGTTCTTCAAATGGATCTATAGTAATTTCTGCTGTTAATACTTTAGTTCTAAACGAGATGAACTCAACGGCGGTTTACTCTTCAAAATTTGATTAGGAGCTTCAGAATAATTACAGCATTTACAACTAAGGATATCTTTGTTTTTAACATGAAACTGATTACTGTCTTATGCAGAAGTGTGTGATTTCGTTCCCAAATTAGTAAACACTTCACATCAGATTCGAAAGTAGAGTGTTGCACCGTCGCATTACCGGTAAAAAAAGGGCATAGAGCAAATGTAACTTTCATTCCGTCTGTGTCATTCACATGTGTCGAGTGTTGGATAGTTGGACAAAAAGGTTTTCACAGTCCAAAAGACACCAGGAGCTCCCCGTATGGAGAACGTAGAAGGAACATGAAATGAATAAAAATGGTTCAAATGGCTCTGAGCACTATGGGACTTAACGTCTATGGTCATCAGTCCCCTAGAACTTAGAACCACTTAAACCTAACTAACCTAAGGACAGCACACAACACCCAGTCATCACGAGGCAGAGAAAATCCCTGACCCCGCCGGGAATCGAACCCGGGTGTGGGAAGCGAGAACGCTACCGCACGACCACGAGCTGCATGAAATGAATAGTTGAGCTATACGCGCCAAGGTATCCTGACAGACGACGTTCAGATAGAATGACATTAAGCTAAAGGACAAAAAATTGTTATTCGAATAGCACTGGAATATTATGCAGAGGGTAAGAAGACCCCTGCAACGGGCGGAGCGAAAGATATAAACGTTTTGACGGGATATGTATTGTGGCTTCCTGCGCGAAACTGCAAGGCCTGTCTGCTGTGACGTCACTGGGGAGACGCGGCGGCAGACAGGACGTTGTCACTAGCTGCAGTCTTCAAATACAGTTGCGTGCAAAACTTAAGCACGACGGTCGCGTTAGCAGCATGTGTCATTCCTAAATAACAACTCAATGAAACATGGGCCAACGGACTGCTTTAGTATCGTGCAGAAGGTGACTGAAAGAAATACGCAATGAAACGAACATGAATCAAACTTTTATTCAAAGACAATAATTACATTAAATCAATGTGATTCATGATGGTCCTCTGAACATTACAAAGGGCAGGACATGGTTCTTAATAGCGTGTGTGAACACAATGGACGGCAACTTCACAAGGTTGGTAAGTTCTTGTGGCAGGATGATCCAGTCCTCAACCAGTGCGGTTGACAACCACTGGTGCATGCGGCAGTGCTGTGATACGTTTCCTCGATGCATCCCACACGTGCTTGATGGGATTTAAGTCGGTGGAACGGACAGGCCGTCCATTGGCCCAATTTCCTCTCGTTCCAAGAACTCCTCCACATGAGCAGTTCCATGCAATCGCGCATTGTCATCCGCAAAACTGAAGTCGGGGCTGAATGCACCTCTGAAAAGACGCGCATGCTGAAGGAGTACAGTCTCACAACAATGTCGACCAGTGAGTATACCGCATTCAAAGATTTGGAGGTCAGTTCGCCCATGCAACATTTATTTCATTTATTTATTTATTTCATTAACAGCACAGAGTAACCCACCGCCTTGAAATGTAAGGTGGGTCGGATGCTTCTGAATCTAATAGCAAAGACTTCTCATTGTTACAGTCTTATTGCTATACAGTTGTTAATGCTTTTCTTAAATAATATAAAGAACATAATATATAAAGATTTCTCTGAGGTTACAGAGAATTGAATGCATAACAATTGTTAAAATGGTTCCATGTAATTTGTTATTACCTAGTTGATTAGAATATAATTTATACAATGCAAATGTCAAAGAAAAATAAAAAAAGGAAAATGTAACACAATCAGCGTGGTTAAGAATAATTTTTTTTCATATAGAGAGAGCATGTTAGTTAGTAGTGGCCTATTTCTATCTATTTAAGATGAGAAGATCTCGGTACAACCTCGAGCTATTCTTATCTGAAATGGTTTGCGCTAATGTATGTTTACACAGATTGTGCAGATTAAATGCTGTTTGAGCACTTCATTCATGGAATACATTAATTTTAGCTTCACATGAGAAATACTCTCATGTTTGTAGCTTGTTAGTTGAAATACACTCCTGGAAATGGAAAAAAGAACACATTGACACCGGTGTGTCAGACCCACCATACTTGCTCCGGACACTGCGAGAGGGCTGTACAAGCAATGATCACATGCACGGCACAGCGGACACACCAGGAACCGCGGTGTTGACCGTCGAATGGCGCTAGCTGCGCAGCATTTGTGCACCGCCGCCGTCAGTGTCAGCCAGTTTCCCGTGGCATACGCAGCTCCATCGCAGTCTTTAACACTGATAGCATGCCGCGACAGCGTGGACGTGAACCGTATGTGCAGTTGACGGACTTTGAGCGAGGGCGTATAGTGGGCATGCGGGAGGCCGGGTGGACGTACCGCCGAATTGCTCAACACGTGGGGCGTGAGGTCTCCACAGTACATCGATGTTGTCGCCAGTGGTCGGCGGAAGGTGCACGTGCCCGTCGACCTGGGACCCGACCGCAGCGACGCACGGATGGACGCCAAGACCGTAGGATCCTACGCAGTGCCGTAGGGGACCGCACCGCCACTTCCCAGCAAATTAGGGACACTGTTGCTCCTGGGGTATCGGCGAGGACCATTCGCAACCGTCTCCATGAAGCTGGGCTACGGTCCCGCACACCGTTAGGCCGTCTTCCGCTCACGCCCCAACATCGTGCAGCCCGCCTCCAGTGGTGTCGCGACAGGCGTGAATGGAGGGACGAATGGAGACGTGTCGTCTTCAGCGATGAGAGTCGATTCTGCCTTGATGCCAATGATGGTCGTATGCGTGTTTGGCGCCGTGCAGGTGAGCGCCACAATCAGGACTGCATACGACCGAGGCGCACAGGGCCAACACCCGGCATCATGGTGTGGGGAGCGATCGCCTACACTGGCCGTACACCACTGGTGATCGTCGAGGGGACACTGAATAGTGCACGGTACATCCAAACCGTCATCGAACCCATCGTTCTACCATTCCTAGACCGGCAAGGGAACTTGCTGTTCCAACAGGACAATGCACGTCCGCATGTATCCCGTGCCACCCAACGTGCTCTAGAAGGTGTAAGTCAACTACCCTGGCCAGCAAGATCTCCGGATCTGTCCCCCATTGAGCATGTTTGAGACTGGATGAAGCGTCGTCTCACGCGGTCTGCACGTCCAGCACGAACGCTGGTCCAACTGAGGCGCCAGGTGGAAATGGCATGGCAAGCCGTTCCACAGGACTACATCCAGCATCTCTACGATCGTCTCCATGGGAGAATAGCAGCCTGCATTGCTGCGAAAGGTGGATATACACTGTACTAGTGCCGACATTGTGCATGCTCTGTTGCCTGTGTCTATGTGCCTGTGGTTCTGTCAGTGTGATCATGTGATGTATGTGACCCCAGGAATGTGTCAATAAAGTTTCCCCTTCCTGGGACAATGAATTCACGGTGTTCTTATTTCAATTTCCAGGAGTGTAGAATATAGTTCATTGCTATTTGAATGCATTATTCCTTAAATAACTTAATACATTTCTGATATATGAAATTCACTTATTATACCTTTGAATAGAGAAGAGAATATACTTATGTCTGCACACAATAAGACTAGAAATACATTACTGCTTGTGTGCAGTATACTTTAAACACTATGCAGGATGCCATTGGGGAGGAGGAGCCTCGAAATAAAAGTTCTTCGAGCCTTCTCCTCTGGTTCAAATGGCTCTGAGCACTATGGGACTCAACATCGGTGGGCATAAGTCCCCTAGAACTTAGAACTACTTACACCTAACTAACCTAAGGACATCACACACATCCATGCCCGAGGCAGGATTCGAACCTGCGACCGTAGCGGTCACGCGGTTCCAGACTGAAGCGCCTTTAACCGCACGGCCACACCGGCCGGCCCTTCTCCTCTCAAGCGACATTTCCTTATTCTACAGTTTTAGTATGTGGTGCCGGTGTTCATTTGTTTTATGATTGTTGTGTTGTTTGTGACTGTGTTGTGGCATGCAGTGTCATACATCGTTGCTTTTGGTCCCTCACATGTTGATCCCTTCTGAGTTATGTTCACTTAGTGTTCCTTCCTCTGTTTCGGAATCTGTGGTCGTGTTTGTGTCCTCCCATGTGGTTTGTTGTGTTGTTTGTGCTTGTCTACGCCTCCTTCCATATGGGTTTTGGCGCTTGTATTCTTCGTGCAGAGTGTTCGATACAATATCGGCTACGCTATTTATTGTGTTCCAGTCATCGGGATTACGTATTATTCTGGCGATGTCATTGTCATTGTGCTAGCGTGTTGCACAGCAGTGTGACATGTTCTGGTGTCCCAGTTTCTCCGCGTACGCACAATTAATCGTTAGTTAGTCCCATACGGCTTAAATGTACCGGATACGGCCCGTGGCCTGTCAGGAAATGCAACATTATGCATCCCCGCACCGTAACGCATGGACCACAAACGCGATCATGTTCGACAATGTTCCTGGGAGGATTACATATCCCCATCTCTCGCCGTGTGAGGGATAAGCTCAGGATCACTGCTCATACTGAATTTGCTCTCATGTGACAACCACACGCGGTCCCACTCGTTCTTCGCCCAGTCCCTATGCTCTTGGCACCATCGCAAACAGTGCTGTATTTGTATAGGTGTCATCCGAACGTCGTCGGGCAAAGAGGACACCACCATGCAGTCGCCGTGCTACCGTGGATCGTGAGATTTCGTAACTTGCAGTCCTGTTAAATGTGGCTGCAATTGCACCCCTCTTTGAAGTAGGTCCCTTTCTTGCCTGTTGCACAAGGTAGCGGTCGTCTGCTGCAGTAGTTGACCATTGTCGACCACTTACTTTCCTTCGGACAGCAGCGCTTGTGGTTCAGAACACTCGCCATTGACGCGTAACAACGCAGTGAGCAGCACCAAATTCCTGGGCTACACTCGCCACACTTCGTCCTTCCTCCAGTTTCCCGATGATTCCTCCCTTTTGGAAATCAGCCAGATGTTGTCTTCCCGACAATGTAATGAAGAAAACCAGCACAGCGAACTTGTCACTACTTGACACACACCGTCTTTCTCCTGTTCCTTTAACTGCCTCGTGTTGTGAGGCCAGTCACATTTGGCGCCATAGTCACGCTGACCTCAGGTCATGTGACGCAGCCCTGTGGCGTACGTCACAGCACGTGAAACTACAGGTCTTACTAGTTGCAGCGACCATCTCCGCCATGGCACGTGTTACTATTTCACACCAATTTAATACTTCGTAGCTGCATGTTTCAATACAATCAAGTTCTCGAATAACAGATGACAAAGTTAAGGACTTAAGCGAGTACCTTTTCATTCACATACTGAATGTGACGTCCAACTTTCTGTGACCGCCAGAGTGACCACTGCCAACATTCTTCCACATTTTCATTCATTCCCACCAATTAGTCAATATGTCATGCTGCTTTATCAATCTCACCCTTACGTTTAGCGGATTAGTGTAGTTAATGGTTTCGTGTGCGGTTAGTGCTGCGGTTCAGGTTGTCATAGTTACTTTTCTAGTGCAAAATGGTGCATAAAATAAATAAGACCAGGTTTAGTTGTGCTGTCACTCATTGCAACATTATGGTCCATAAAACACTGGTTGTTATATTTAATCATTTTCAGAAAATACTGAATCTGTTCCAGATTCGGCAATATTAGTTACAGACAAAAAAAAAAAAAAAAAGGAACTCAGGAAACAATTAATGACTGTAAAATAAAGGCTAATTATCATGTTACGTTTTACAGAAGCATAAAATGAAACTAAAGACTGTAATCACGTACAGGCTACTTTGTCACGACATTTCAAATCAGGGCAGACACGATGCCTACTAAGAAAGGGAATGCGTTTTATCTGGAGCACAGTCTTCGGCCTTTCTTAAAATAGCAATGAAAGTAGAGACAGATGGCTGAATTCTGTCCTTAGCAACTATATCCCAACAGACGAAGGTTCAAATGGCTCTGAGCACTATGGGACTTAACTTTTGAGGTCATCAGTCCCCTAGAACTTAGAACTACTTAAACCTAACTAACCTAAGGACATAACACACACCCATGCCCAAGGCAGGATTCGAACCTGCGACCATAGCGGTCGCGCGGTTCCAGACTGTAGCGCCTAGAACCACTCGGCCACCCCGACCGGCACAGACGAAGGAACAGCGTTCGCAATTCCTGTGAGCGTTATGAGAAGCAGCCCGTATTTTACTTTGAACGTTCTGGAATTGTTATGGCATGCACCAAGATCGCAAACGCTGGAAAAAATATCTATAGGTAGTACATTAACCTAGTAGTCAACATGTAAGATAGGCCCACGTTTCTTATATCTCTAAAGAGACCAATGGCTGAATTTACGGATGTCGAAACCCCTTTCTAAATGCTTGGAAAGTCACCCTGCTTCTTACAACCATAGCCGAACAGGCTTCCAGAAGCCTTCCTATATTGTTCTGTTTTTAAGGTTGAGACCGCATCCGTTTTTCAGAGAAATCGTACCAATTTTGGGTATCTCGAGATTAATACGTACCGTGTGTTACTTCAAGAAAACACCTTCACATTTTCTTCAGCAGATATTTCACAAAAAACTCGAAACGCGTAGTTAAAAAATTAAAAAAGCGGAAATTACAACCAAGATTGTTTTCATCCGATACTGTTTCACAACATTTCACAACTTGCGCAGAGCTGCGTGATACAAATCGCACAATTATCCTCACACCTTGAAGTACACGTCCAATAATATCAAGTTGCTCCTGAAGAATATGAAACACAACTGAAAGATTGTCCTTCTGATGACCCAGCACAGTTTGTATTAATTTCATGACATCTGGCAAAAGAGGTCCTTCGTTAAATATGCGGTTTCTTGGCAACTTCAGCAAGGGGTACATCTGGATCCTTGGTCATCCTGTCAAGATTCGCGTGGTTTGAGAAATATGATTTATTTGTGGATAACCCAAGCTGTTTCCGTAATCTCAAATTTTTGAAAAAATTGTTCAAATGGCTCTGAACACTATGGGACTTAACATCTGAGATCATCAGTACCCTAGAACTTAGAACTACGTAAGCCTAACTAACCTAAGGACATCACACACATCCATGCCCGAGGCAGCATTCGAACCTACGACCGTAGCAGTCGCGCGGTTCCAGACTGAAGCGCCTAGAACCGCTGGGTCACAACGGCCGGCCAAATTTGTGACCCCACATCGGAACAACAGGTACAATGCGCAGCCCAGCTCCTTCCGGTTATTTATTCTTTCTATGATCTCACTAGTTTTTGTGACGTCGAAGTCGTAATATACTCGCCGTTTGCATGCGGCAAATAAGCTGCGTGCAACCATTAAGTGAAGTATCACATCGGCAGGTGTAAAATTATTCGACTATCAATGTTCATCCTATCGAAGATGAGAACACACACCTCTTCGAAGGTTCTCCTTTAGCTCTAATTAAGCTACCTCGTCCAGGTTTTGAGTGCTGAACTGCAGGCCAAGAGCATTTCTGTCTCTTTCTATAGTTGAATGCTCTGGCAGAAACTAACGCAGATTATGAAATCTGTCTTTCCAGTCAGTTTTGCGACAAACTAGGCGCCTATTTAACCGGTAATTAATGTTGCAGTACTGGCAAAGGTAGAGTCGAAGATAACTTGCTTGTAAGTGTTGTGTTCAATTTTTCAGCAAGGTCAACTTTCTCATATAACGTTAAAAGTAACATCATATTTAGTCGTTAACTTCCGCAACGTATCTGATGTACAAAAGTTAGATCGTTTTTTAAACATTTTTATAACATGTTTCACCTGTGACTCGAGAGAAAAAGGGATGCTGTTGTAGGACATCTACTTTTCAGTAAGAAATCCAAACTAAGAACTATCTGGGACTAGCACAAAGGACTCATTTGGAGGAAATAATCACTTTTATCTGTCACCTGACATATACGAGGCGTGTTTTTTAAGTAAGTACCGTTTTGAAATTAAAAAAAGACGTACTAAGATATCTCAATAATTTAATTTTTACACGAAAGCCTGTACCTTAATCTACGCACTGACGCCATTACAGTCTAATTCTTCCTTGTTTACGTTGTGTACTGAGTGTTTAAGATGCCCCCGATAATCGAGTCCCGCCGACTGTGAACTACGGGCTGTTATAAGATTTCTTAGTGGTAAAGGCCTAAAAGCGATCGATATTCATAGTGAAATCGGTGCAGTTTACGGAAAAAACATTGAGTGATGGAATGGTAAGAAAGTGGGTGAGAGCATTTAAAGATGGCCGCACAAATGTGCATGATGAACAACGGAGTAGGCGTCCTTCGGTCATTAATGAAAGTTTGGTGCAGGAAGTGGACAATAAGGTAGAGAAAACAGATGCTTTACGATTTCCTCCTTGCGGGATGACTTTCCTAATGTTTCTCGTAATGTTTTGCATGGCATTGTGACCGAGCACTTGAATTACTGAAAATTGCGCGCACGTTGGGTGCCGGAAATGGTGACGGATGTGCACAAAACCAAACGTTTAGACAGTGCACTGACTTTCCTTGAGCGGTACCACAACGACGGTGATGATTTCTTAAGCCAAATTGTTACGGGCGTGCAACATGGGTGGCCTACGTCACACCAGAATCAAAGCAACAGTACATGGAAGTTGAGCAAGGGCATCGTTTTGCTGCAAGACAATTCCCGTCCGCATGTGGTGAATCAGACCAAAGATCTCATCACATCTTTCCGATGGGAAACTCCAGATCATCCTCCGTTCAGCCCTGATCTTGCGCCCAGTGACTACCATCTGTTCCTCCACTTGAAGAAATACCTGGGCAGTCAGCGTCTTCAAGACGATGACGAAGACAAAACAGTGGTGATGCAGTAGTTAACAAGTCAGGCGGCAGACTTCTATGAGGAAGGTATTCAAAAACTAGTACAACGTTATGACAGGTGCCTCAATATTGGCAGAAATTATGTAGAAAAGTAGATTAAGGTACAGGCTCTCATGTAAAAATAAAATTACTGAGATATCTTAGCACGTCTTTTTTTAATTTCAAAACAGTACTTACTTAAAAAAACACGCCTCGTAATTTACTTTGTATAACGCTCTAATTGGAACAGCAGCTGTTTTAAAATTTTTCTTAGCTGAAGTGTATCCGCCTGGCGCAGCGAAAACTCAAGTCCGCGACATTGCTGCCTCACAAGTGACGTAGGGGGCGCTGGCCAGTAGCAGCGTATCAGCCGGAAGTGGTCTATCTGATAAATTTTACGTGCTGTGGCGGCAGAGAATGCGCGTGGCAGGAATGTGGCCGCAGGCAGAGCGACATGGTCTACACAGGATAGTATCTGCTGTTCTAAAAACATTTTCATGAATGCAACTACGTGAAAATTGTACAGTGAGTCCAAAAAGTATTCGTCCAGCTGTACTTTTTAAGAATAAGTCAGTGGCATGTAAGAAGAAGCGAATACGAAATCTGAATGGCCAGTCGTATGGAAAGAGCCTCAATAAATCATATTTATTGAAAAACAAGAAACAAAATGCAATCATAGAGATAATAAGGTGAACAAATAGAAAATTTCGTATAAAAGCTAATTCA
Organism: Schistocerca americana; assembly: GCF_021461395.2. Taxonomy (NCBI): domain Eukaryota; kingdom Metazoa; phylum Arthropoda; class Insecta; order Orthoptera; family Acrididae; genus Schistocerca; species Schistocerca americana. The sequence goes on from NC_060119.1 coordinate 193,907,454, forward strand.
TAAAGTATTCGTTCACCATCTGTGTATGTCTAAAATTGGTGCCCCGGGTGAAACTTAAATGCCTACCCACGGCACGCTCTAGCGTCAACAGTTCGCGACCACTTTGCCACTTGTTTCGATCGGCGACGGGACAGTGTAGTTTGCAGCAAGAGCCGTAAGGGTAGTGAGACGACCCTAAATCAAAGAGAAATTATTCTACGCTTGTATAATCACTGTGAATCGTCTTATGAGATTGCTAAAGTAGTCGGTGGACCTAGATCAACGGTTCAGTCGATAGTAGATCGCTTTTGCATGACCAAAACATTGAGGAACCAGCCACGGACCGGATCCCTTGCTCGTTGACCTTTGCAGACGTGAGGTTAATCAAGAAAAATTCTAAAATCAGCGCTCCTGTGTAGGCGGGGTAGTTAGAGTCGAGGGGCAAGAGGGTATATACTAACGCAGTAAGAAATACCTGCAAGAATTGGGAATATAATGGCCGGGTAGGTGTCAAGAAATTTTGGGTCAGTGAACAGAATCGGGAGCAACGTCTTGAGTGTGCCCAGAAACATGGAAACAAGAAGGAAGACTTCTGGAATAGAGTTAAATTTTCTGACGAAAGTAAATGTAACATACGCGGGTCGGATGGCAGGAGACTGGTGTGGCGTAAGAAAAATACGCAGACGCAGCTGCAGAATCTTGGGCCTACAGTGATATACTCGGTGGAGTTCCCTGATGGTATGGGGTTTATGAGTGGTGCAGGTGTTAGAAAACTACATTTTATAGAGGTACAATGGATTACAAAATGCCGGCCGCTGTGGCCGAGCGGTTCTAGGCGTTTTAGTCCGGAACCACGCTGCTGCTACGGTCGCAGGTTCGAATCCTGCCTCGGGCATGGATGTGTGTGATGTCCTTAGGTTAGTTAGGTTTAAGCAGTCTCAAACGTCCCCTTAGAAAAATTTATGAATGATTGTGCTGATAAACCCCTTTTTTATTTGATTTTCAAAAAGATGAGCGAAACTGAACGTACTCAGACAATTCTCTCTTTACATATTCTGATCATCACTAAACTGACACACAATATTTTTAGCGCAACGCAATCTGACTTTCAATAATCCCTACAAAAGAATGACCCTAACCAACAATAACCAATAACTTTCATGAATCACTTTATCTCACAATCTTCGTTATTCGAACTACTGCAATAGAGCGAGCGCCAATACTGCCAGCTAAATAAAAGATTCGAACTACTGAAGGCACTAACTACTGATTGGCATAGTTAGCAAATGAAATATTTCGATAGAGAACAAACAATGTATTTACCTTAATAGCGTTCAAAAGTCATTATTTATATATAAATATACACTCCTGGAAATGGAAAAAAGAACACATTGACACCGGTGTGTCAGACCCACCATACTTGCTCCGGACACTGCGAGAGGGCTGTACAAGCAATGATCACACTCACGGCACAGCGGACACACCAGGAACCGCGGTGTTGGCCGTCGAATGGCGCTAGTTGCGCAGCATTTGTGCACCGCCGCCGTCAGTGTCAGCCAGTTTGCCGTGGCATACGGAGCTCCATCGCAGTCTTTAACACTGGTAGCATGCCGCGACACCGTGGACGTGAACCGTATGTGCAGTTGACGGACTTTGAGCGAGGGCGTATAGCGGGCATGCGGGAGGCCGGGTGGACGTACCGCCGAATTGCTCAACACGTGGGGCGTGAGGTCTCCACAGTACATCGATGTTGTCGCCAGTGATCGGCGGAAGGTGCACGTGCCCGTCGACCTGGGACCGGACCGCAGCGACGCACGGATGCACGCCAAGACCGTAGGATCCTACGCAGTGCCGTAGGGGACCGCACCGCCACTTCCCAGCAAATTAGGGACACTGTTGCTCCTGGGGTATCGGCGAGAACCATTCGCAACCGTCTCCATGAAGCTGGGCTACGGTCCCGCACACCGTTAGGCCGTCTTCCCCTCACGCCCCAACATCGTGCAACCCGCCTCCAGTGGTGTCGCGACAGGCGTGAATGGAGGGACGAATGGAGACGTGTCGTCTTCAGCGATGAGAGTCGCTTCTGCCTTGGTGCCAATGATGGTCGTATGCGTGTTTGGCGCCGTGCAGGTGAGCGCCACAATCAGGACTGCATACGACCGAGGCACACAGGGCCAACACCCGGCATCATGGTGTGGGGAGCGATCTCCTACACTGGCCGTACACCACTGGTGATCGTCGAGGGGACACTGAATAGTGCACGGTACATCCAAACCGTCATCGAACCCATCGTTCTACCATTCCTAGCCCAGCAAGGGAACTTGCTGTTCCAACAGGACAATGCACGTCCGCATGTATCCCGTGCCACCCAACGTGCTCTAGAAGGTGTAAGTCAACTACCCTGGCCAGCAAGATCTCCGGATCTGTCCCCCATTGAGCATGTTTGGGACTGGATGAAGCGTCGTCTCACGCGGTCTGCACGTCCAGCACGAACGCTGGTCCAACTGAGGCGCCAGGTGGAAATGGCATGGCAAGCCGTTCCACAGGACTAAATCCAGCATCTCTACGATCGTCTCCTTGGGAGAATAGCAGCCTGCATTGCTGCGAAAGGTGGATATACACTGTACTAGTGCCGACATTGTGCATGCTCTGTTGCCTGTGTCTATGTGCCTGTGGTTCTGTCAGTGTGATCATGTGATGTATCTGACCCCAGGAATGTGTCAATAAAGTTTCCCCCTCCTGGGACAATGAATTCACGGTGTTCTTATTTCAATTTCCAGGAGTGTGTATATATATATATATATATATATATATATATATATATATATATATATATATATATATATCAGTTCATGACATCCAGTCTTACAAATTTACTGTCTCTGATGGACACACGTCCAGATCATCCGCTCTCAAAACTCCATCTCCCTCCCCATATCCACCACTGCTGGCGGCTCACCTCCAACTGCTCAAAGGTACGCGCTGTTCACATCCAACTGACCAACACTACAATAGCGAATATTACAATGCCAACCAGCCACAGGCTGCACACAGCACAGTCAGTGATTTTCGTACAGAGCGCTACGTGCCGTTACCAGTATAAAAACCTAAACAGCCTACTTACAAGTTCTAAGTCTGGGGGACTGATGACCTCAGATGCTAAGTCCCATAGTGCTTAGAGCCATTTGAACCACTTTTTAATTACAAAATATATATTAATATCTTACAGGAAAGTCTAAATGCTAGTGCCGAAAGAAATTACATCTAGACTCGAAAGAAATTACATCTTTCAACAGAACAAAGACCGGACACATAAGGCTAGAAATACAAATTCTGGCTCCTGTTCAGTACACCGAAACACATCAAGAGTCCTCCACAGAGCCCAGATATGAATCCCACTGAATACCCTTGGAAAGTGCTGCAAGAGAACATCAGAAAATTACAAATTTGTAACTACAAAAACTTAAAACAAGCTCTTCGAGAAGAATGAGACGAAATTCCATCCTCTGTGACAACAAACGTAGTTAGCTCAATACCAAGACGACTGCAAGCAGTAATAACTGCAGAGGCAAATCCCATTAAATATTAATTTTTGTAATTTAAACTACTTTTCAGTTCAAAATGGTTCAAATGGCTCTAAGCACTATGGGACTAAACATCTGAGGTCATCAGTCCCCTAGACTTAGAACTACTTAAACCTAACTAACCTAAGGACATCACACACATCCGTGCCCGAGGCAGGATTCGAACCTGCGATCGTAGCAGCAGCGCGGTTCCGGACTGAAGCGCCTAGAACCGCTCGACCACAGCGGCCGGTTACGTTTTCGGTCTTTAACGTCAAAAAACATTATATTAGTGGACGAATGCTTTATGAAGTAGTTAAGGTATTAAATTTTCTGTTTTGTTTACCTTGTTATCGCTATGGATGTAGTTTGTTCCTTGCTTTCAATAAAAATGATTTAGTGAGGTATATTCCACAGGACTGTCTCTTCATATTTTGCATTTGTTTTTTTATACACCACAGACATACTTTTTTTCTCAAAATCAATAAGTAAAATAAAAAACAGCTAGATGAATACTTACTCGCTGCAACTGTGGCAGACTTGAAGACGTTTGAGAAATATAAATGTATCACATCGTCTCACGTCTACAGTGTAATGATATTTCTGACCTAATCATCATCATCATCATTTATTGCATTAACGGGCCTTTGAGGCCTACAGCAGAAAGAACAACAGGAAAAAAACATTACAAACACAAAAACACCAATAAAAGGAATGTCTGTCAGTCACAAGAGAGGAGGTATTTGCTGCAGATGTCTTTTCCGGTCTCTAACATCATCCTCCACGGCCGCCGGCTCCACTTCTTGAAGGATCGTCGTCACTAGAACCCTCCATCGCGTTCGTGGGCGTCATCGCAGGAAGGGATCTGTCTGCTCGTAAGATGTGGCCAAACCATTGTAGTCAGCTCTGTCCCAGTATTCGTCCAATGTGTGGCTTTCCAAACCTCTGGTACAGGTCTTCTTTCTTTCTTCTTTCCCATTTACCTTCTGTGTTGTTGTAGACGGGTCCATACATCTTCTGAAGTACCCTTCTTTCAAACACACAAATTGAACTCCTGTCATTGCTGATGTCGCCCAAGTTTCACAACCGTATAAAATCACTGGCCTCACCAGTGTCGTGTACAGATGGACTTTGTTCTTCTGAGATATTAGCACTCCGTCTTCAGGCCACGAGTGGCCTACCGGGACCATCCGACCGCCGTGTCATCCTCAGTGGAGGATGCAGATAGGACGGGCGTGGGGTTAGCACACCGCTCTCCCGGTCGTTATGATGGTATTCTTGACCGAAGCCGCTACTATTCGGTCGAGTAGCTCCTCAATTGGCATCACGAGGCTGAGTACACCGCGAAAAATGGCAACAGCGCATGGCGGCCTGGATGGTCACCCATCCAAGTGCCAACCACGCCCGACAGCGCTTAAATTCGGTGATCTCACGGGAACCGGGGTATCCACCGCGGCAAGGCCGTTGCCTCTGAGATATCACACGAGATTTAAAAAGAGTGTTCAGATTAAAGAGCACGCGATTAGCACTTGTTATGCGTTGATGCACTTCTTTCATCACTTCGCTGTTGTTGGTTAATATTGAGCCCAGGTACTTGAACTCTTCAACTCGTTGGAAGATATGGCCGCCTACAACAATGGAAGGAGGGAGAACTCGACGACGAGATACTCCAAGATATTTAGTTTTGTCCTCGCTCACCTCCAGTCCAATTTCCTTTGCATTTTGGAGGAATCGGGAAGTATCAGCAACAATTTGCTCTAGAGTTTAGCCAAGCATCGCAACATCGTCAGCAAATACCAGAATTGTGTCTGCTCCCACCACTCCATTTCTTTGATTCGGCAAGTGTCACGGCTTACGTAGGTCACTTCTAACCTAATACCGATAAAATTCTCAATTTATGTATATGGCATCTGGAACCGCTATATTAGTAATTTATTGACACTAATGTAGTTTACGGAATTAGTTCAACATGTTTTCTTCTTCGTTTTATTCAGTTAAAATAGTCAATGGCAGGATTTCCTCGTCTATTTCTTTCCTTTGATGTGCGTGTGTCGTCTATGTTCACGTTTTATCCCCTGTGGCTCTGAAGCTGTAAATAAAAAGTTAAGGAAACTGTAGGACTATAATCGGCGAACGAAGACAAACAAAGCTGTCAATCAAGTCTGTTAGTAAGCCATTTTTTTTCAGACCGCCGGTAACATGAGACGAATAAAAGACAAATACAGACACAAGTCACAGTGCGGGAGAGAGCGAAATGAAGGACTGATCCAGCGCACCCGCCTCACTCCTCGCAGACATTCACCTTAACTGCCTACTGCACCTTGGTTCTCTGGTAGCTGTTGGTTATACTCATCATGTTAGCTTCAGATAAATTACGAGGACCTCTGGAATAAGTCAGTCGAGCTTTCGTTCGTATAATACGTCACTTCAAAAGCAGATTAACCACTGAGACTGCAGAAGACATGATTATAATAGCTCCCTTCTTCAAAGAGTTGTCTTTACCGACGAAGCTACCTTTACAAATCGTAAAAGCTAAATGTAATGAATATGCGTTGAACATCAGACCAGTAGTGGTTCGTGCAGCAACTTTAACCATTGTTCTGCAGTGGTGTAATGGATGCCGACACGGAAGCTCAGCTTGTTCGGTCAGAGGGTTAGCTACCCTTTGTAATAAAAAAAAACTGAGTGAACGGATCAACGAACAAACTGAAGGGGTGTCATCAGACGTCCGCCCTGAACAAATTCAACGAACAATATAGAACAAAATGAAATTTAAAAATTTTTAAAAAAAAGGCAAACAAAAAGACCCGGGTTCGAGTCCCGGCCGCAGCACAAATTTTAATTCATTTCGTCTGCTTCGATCATTATAATGGAGTGAAACGTTTGATGTGCAATTGCTAGAGGATTCGTGATTAGTCCTTACTTCACCGAAGAAACCTTAAAGGGTAAAGGATACGCACAATCTATTACAGAAGTTCTACCGGCTCTCGTAGAGGAAGCACCTCTAGAGATACGTAGATGTATGTGATAGTAGCACTATGAGGGCCCGGCTCACTAATTTGTGATTTCTATGAAAGCGCTTACCCAACTTCTTTCATGGTCGTTGGCTAGGACGTGAAACCATTATAACTTGGCCTGCACATTCGCCTGATTTGACGCCACTGAACTTTTTTATATGAGGTCAACTCACAGACGAAGTCTGTGAACAAGTTCCGACAGCCAAAGAGGATTTAAAAATATCGCACTGTTGCAACATATGCAATGATGTCGAAGGAATCGCAATCTGTCCAACAGTCCTTGCAACAGCGACAGCAAACCCGTATTGCAGTAGAACACATGATGACATAAATGAAGTTTTAAGAAACTGTCCATGACCACATTCTTGTGTGACTTACTTTTGACTGCCGTCGTTGACGTTCTTTTGCGTTGTAGGTTTGTATCTTGAGATAAAACTCCTGAAATGAAGTTATTGTTTAACAATCTACATACCTCACTTCTCCGTTTTACTGGTCCATTCACTTTCAGCCAGCACATATTTCAAAGCTCTGGAAGAAACTAGTGCACGGAGAACATTTACTCTAATAAATCCGCCGTGAGACTCCCCATGGATCATTAGGTTACACGAGTGTGAAAACCGCGAGAAAACTACACTCAGACTGGTCTCTAGTCTCTATGATAGACCAGCGCGAATTGGATCAGTATTTATCTCGAAATTATCTAATACCAGATTCGATATATTTGATATCGATATCAAAGCCTAAGATTATATCTATGCATTCGTAATATTGAAACAAAAGTATCAGTACTGATGTTACGACTGCGTATGTATTTTTGAGGTTCTCTTGAACACACATGGATTTATGTAGAATACAAGGCGATGTGTGGAAATTATGCTGTTTTCATGAATCACAACGGTAAGTAGTAAAGTACAAATATTTCAGAATCAAACAAAATTTAAGCCTCGACATAAATTTTATGCTACCCAGACGTATGGGTCGAGGCCATTTTTACAATGCCTCATTAAAAAAATTTCTTTAAGATACAAATGTGTCATTTACAATAACTTTTTTTAAAAGAAACACACCTCAACACCATTCAATATTTCCGATATCGAGATTCTAAATTTTTTACTAAACTATGATAATATCGAATACTACGTACCGATAAGAATTCCACATTTACCGAGGTAAAATTATCGATACTCATATTATATCGAAATATCCATACCCACGTCTCATGTCCGTGTCTTTCAAATTAGTGCTCTACGCGTTAAGCTGTGTGAGAAACCTTTACGAAACTATTATGGCTCTGAACATAATCCGATTAACTGTATCTTGCCTGATAGAGAAACTTTACTTATCTGCCACGTACGCTTTCTGAAAACACCTTTTGTTTATCGTATGCGATTCGTTAAGGCTGAAGTCCATCGAAACGAACTACGGACGAGTTTGAATGAGAAGCTAGAGTGCTGTGTCAACGTCTCGGGGCAGTGATTCGTTGTGCTGGTATCGATCACTCTGAACGTGAACGTGGGGGACCCGCAGCGGGCAGGAAATATGAGCCATCGTGGAGGAAGGTGGGGGAGCGGAGGTCTGGGAGAGAAACACGTGCTTACCACACGGTGCTCCAAAAGCCGATTCACTTCACGTAAATGCTGCCTCCACACAGAGCAGTTTGCATATGAAAACCATTACTCAGTCTTGCTCAATTTATCTTTGCGTGACTTATTACTCTAAATAACGCTGCACGCGCAAAGAATGACTGTTTAAATGCCTCTGTGCGTGCTCTAATTCATCTAATCCTCACGACTCCTACGGGAGAGATGTGCAGGGAGATGTAGTATAATCCTAGTCATCATTTCAAGCTGTTTCTCGAAAATTCGTAAGTGGGCTTTGTCTGGAGAGTTTGTATGTATCTTCTACTACCAGTTCAATTCCTTTCATCTTTGGCGTCTCCTTGACACTCTCCCGCGAGTCAAACAAACTAGTGACCGATCGTGCTGCCCTTCTCTGTCTACGTTCAATATCCCCCGTTAGCCCTATTTGGCATGGGCCCCCACACTTGAGCAATATTCTGGGATGGGTCGCCCAAGTGACTGATGAACTATCTCTTTTGCGGACAGACTGCATTTCCCCAGTATTCCGCCAATAAATCGTATTCTGCTACATGTCTTATCTACAACTTCACATCCCAACAAGGTTTACAACCAGGTATTTACTCCGCATGCCACCTTCAGAAGTGGTTTAGAGGTTACTTTTGGCACCATTACTATTTCCACCTGTTCCATTCGCGTACGGCGCGTGGAAGCAACAGCTGTGGTTAGCCTCCGAGTTCTCTGCTTTGGAACCATATGGAGGATGATCGATGACAGTGAATCCAAAGCGTCGGATTGTTGCAGATGTTGCAGCTATCGTGTGTCACATAGTGACGTTGCACACTAGAGTGCGGAAGCATCTAGTGACAGAGAGCTGCAAAAATGTAGACATGAAGAATAAAGATATAGAATGGTAATAACATTTGTCTTATTTAAAAAGCTTGAAGAGTTTTAACATAAAAAATTCGGAGGCACTTCTTTTCAGCCCACTGTCGTGCTATATCATATTCGGTTATCTTTGCAGGTACAAGCTTCATATTTTTAATCTTTAAATATGTCGTAAAAGGCAATGTCAAAGATTCACGTTTTTGACCCATGTGAGCTGCAGTGCTGTTTATATGAATATTGCCGATTCGAGAATGGATGACAACGTGCTAATCCGTTCATCATAATAATAAACCTGATGTAAACATTGCACAGTGTATTTTTCCGCGTTTGCTGGAAGCTCATTGGATTTCCGTTTTACGGGGACTGCAGCCAAGCTGTCTCAAGTACTGCCAAGTACGATGATAAGGGTACGTTTTGTGTTGTGCGTTAGGTGCACATCGATTTAGGGATAATAAGGGACAAAAGCTTTACCTGCGCATTTAACTTGGACAACACTGGTTGGTCAGCTGGTACAGCTAGCCTGCAGTGACGTGGCCAGGTGCAGTTCACACATAAAAAGAGACAACCAGAGGAGCAATACAACTTCGAATCTCATTTAATTTTTAAGCAGGGGGAAATAATACTCTGCAAATCTCCCACAATACGCTCCTTAGACGACTAGACGAAAACGGCAACACTTTATCGTTTTTAGCTAACGTAATTAAAAACAATAATGATGAAAATTCCTGACTTAACCACAGGGTAATTTTTCCGCATAAGCTGTGTGCAACGTAAGACAGTATTCAAAGATTTCACCGTATAATTAAACATTGAAGCCACTGAAGGTATTACGTACATTCAGTCGTATGGTAATCTCTTAGCTCGTTCCTTATCCGAATCCGAGAAATGCATTTCAGTTCTGGAAGTGTCACCTGCTACGTTGATAATGAGCCTATCAACAACAGAATCAACGAAGCCAACCAGCCGCAGCATTGTCTCTTCTTTTATGACGAGCCGTTCTACCTCTCGCCAGCGTTCGGCAGTGACGTGTGAAAAAGCGGCGTGCGTTAGTTCCAGTACGTCTGGCAGCTAAACAGTCTTGTTACTTCTCGTGCCAAATCCTGCAGCTTGGCATCAAATCAATTCTGTTGGGTTTATATTGTAATGGTACAGCAGCAAATGTAAAAATGCAGCATTTGTATTATGTGCTCGATGCTGCGAAAATGATCGTTTTTCATCTTTCGACGATACTTATCTACATCTGTGGTATACAACGATGGACTCAGTCCAAATAAAGAGGATTCGGTTTTTCATTTTCGCCTTAAAAATTAAATTATGTTTTCTTAATTTAAGCAACTTTTATTAACAACCTTTCATAAAACATCGATAACTAACAATTTTTATTTGAAATGGAAACAGGAATTCCGCGTCCAGTATGTAATTACAAACAGGAAGACGTGCATTATTCATATAAAATGATGATGAGTTTTATAATTACGAGATGTGAGTATTTCAAGTTGAACGAGAAAAAAAATTGTGGGGAGGAGAATAGATGCAACGCACGAAAAGTTGTATTTGGTTTCGTTCCATTACGCTGCCGACTGCGCTACACCTTCAATCTAGATATATTTAGCAACTGCACTATATATAACGCTTGAGAAACTTCAAAGGCGATGATCTCCGTAAATTTATTAAAAACATTAAGAACAGTCTATTTCTCGGCACTTTTTAACCGTGTTGCACGTGTGTGTTTCACTACGGAACAGAAAGCAGCCTCGGCCATTTTTATGCTGGGCATTAACATCGCGACAATCAGAGGACAAGGCTGCAAAGGCTGTGATTGTACACGATTTTTGAAATAAAAACTGCGTTGCTAAAGCGTGATTAAGACAAACATTAATGGCTGTTAATACATCTGAATATTTTAAAGCTTCATTTAAAGTAACTTAGTAATAAGATATCTAATACATAGGTAGGACCTACTTCCAAGAACGTAACACCACCAGTGTACGTGTGCTACGGCTTCCTACCAATCATCGCGTTTGTGTTCGTTTACATCAGGTTTATTCTTATGATGAACGGATTACAGTCCTTACGACAGTGATATGATCGTCGGTGGAATGCGAAACTGTAGAGGGCGTTGCACCTATTTCAAGAAATGCTGGGCCGTATCCACCCATTTCCTTCGTTGTCTCCTACATTATTTTTAGTCCTTCGTTGTCTCCTACATTATTTTTAGCAGCATTAATGACGACTCTTTCGTTCGTACATGCTTGGGGAAGTAAAAAATTGGATAGATATGTCCTGAAGCTCAATTGCCACCTTGCCGTTCTGTTTAAATTAACGCACTTTGCCGTTGTGTTGTATTCCCGGGAGTCCGGACTAGTTCCTTAACAGTTATATGATCTATTAAAAGATAATTCGTGTTTGCTCATTAGAGCTGCGAGGCTATCAAAGAATCGATCGACTTCTAGCTTATTAAACAAAACAGCTCTTATCATTAAAAAGAAAGCTGATCAAGTGGCTTCTTGACGTCTCCAAGGCAATTCTTACAATTGCACTCATATGATACGTCGATTCTGAATTTAGGAAAGAAAAATTGCAGTATCTTTCCAGGAGCGTGTGAAAGAGGTCTTCTACGGAGGCGCCATATAAATATTTTTTGTGGTCTAATGAAACGGCGAAATGGCGCCACTGCAACTCATCACTAACTCATTTCTGTTTACAGCGGAAGCTTTACATATAGAAAAACTTTGACAAAATGCTACCGTGAATCTGAAGAAGAACGCTAGGAGCGACAGGCCATCTATAGTCACAGTCGCAACAGCCCAAAGGAATGAAGAATAGTTTCAGCTCGACATTATTTCAAGGCATGGAAGTGTTAAGAACAGTTCGCTCATTTCGTGTTACTGGAAATTACGCACATATAGGATGTTGATAAATTATGACTGAAGATCACATACTAACTGTGCCGTTCAAAACAATGAAAGTACGTTGTGATATATACAGTATCTGCACCGAGTTATTCACAGCAGACACTGACAAATGCGCGTGGCACGCAGCGGCTGTTGCAGTCATTCACTGGGGAAGTTTTTATACAGACCAGATACCGCTCCACATTTCTCCAATATGATGAAGGCGTGGGTGGGACATTCACGAAGGATGAGTGTCAAGTTGTTCTGATAAAGTGGATGAATATAATGCGCGTGTGGCATTGTTGACCAGGAGTAATTTTCTGGGAGGTTCAGGAGGATGTTAATGTTTAACGACCCGTCGGCAGCGAAGTCATTACAGGCGGAGTAGAAGCTCGGATTAGGCAAGGATGGAGAAGGATAGCGACCGTGTCCTTTCCAAGGAACCATCCTGGCATTTGGCTTAACCGACTTATGGAAATCATGGAAAATCTAAACCAGGATGGTTGGAGGCGGGTTTGAACCGCCGTCGTCCCGAATGCGAATCCAAGTGTGGTAACCACTGTCCTACCCCGCTCGGTTTCTGGGAGGTTCGGTCGCCTGGAGCAAGTCTTTTTCTACTTGACGACATTTCGACGATTTGCGCGGCGATGATAATGAAATATTGATGAGGACAACACACACACACACACTGTCCCGAACGAAGAAAATTCCCGCTCCGCCTGGGAATCGAACCCGTGGCCCCTTGATCGAGAGTCAGCAACGTTAGCTACAAGACCACTAGAAAATGGCTGAATAATCAGCCTGTAATAACAGGGAGTAGACTCTCGTAATTTGCGATAGTGGCAATCTCTGCTGTGCTATCGTTGAACCCATAGATGCTTCGCGCCGTAGTTTTAAATCTATGTCGTCCTTTTTTTCGCTCGCTCCATTAAGGAAAATACAAAAGAATATTCAGCCACTAACCATTATCCACTTTAATGTTGTCTGTCCGAGAGAGCTAGAAGGGATACAGGTAGGTATTCGCGCCCTTGTATGCCATAGGGTAACACGTTATTATCAATAAATTACAGTTTTGGTTGGCGAGCTAGTGAATGCTAAACAAAATATTTTATTCATTCTACCTGATACAACTTCTTATTAATTCACACCTTTTATATTCTATGGTTGGGAGGTAGAAGTACTCTTGGAACTGTGTGTCTATCTGACGTTAGAACAAATGGAGATGAACTTCGAACCTGCAGCCTCGTGATTCTTATAAAAGGTTATGTTATTGTGACTTACAACGAATTTACTCACACTTCAGTGTTACAAGGCGTCAGTGGACAGACAAATATTTCTCATACGTTACAAGACGGAACACTTTTACAACCTTCAAGACCAAGAAAATTTATTAAAATCAAATGAGCTTTTGTGAAAAGTAAATAACTGCAAGCTATAGGCTCATAATTAATGCCTAATCCCTTACTGCAGTGCTTCAGTGATATTTACTGTGTAACGCATTGCTTACGTTCTATATGGGAACGAGGTTAATTAAGTGGATACTCGGAAGAGCCTCACACTTTAGGCAGGATTTTCGTATAACAGAGGCGAGCGAGGGCACCCAGTGGATTTTCATAATAATGTGGCCAATCTAAGGAGAAACCTCGCTTTGTTTGCAAGTTTTAATCAATGTACTTGGGTTTTCCTCAGAGATGACTAAAGCTGGTTTTAAGAAATTTTACGGTGTCATTAGATAGGCTATGTAGGCGATACGCCTGTGCCAAACAGCGCAATGTTTCCCTGTTAAGTCTGCTGCCGCCGTGCACGGCTGTTAGCTACGCTCTGGCCGTTACAAAATATAAAATAATGGTTCAAATGGCTCTGAGCACCATGGGACTCAACTGCTGAGGTCATTAGTCCCCTAGAACTTAGAACTAGTTAAACCTAACTAACCTAAGGACATCACAAACATCCATGCCCGAGGCAGGATTCGAACCTGCGACCGTAGCGGTCTTGCGGTTCCAGACTGCAGCGCCTTTAACCGCACGGCCACTTCGGCCGGCTGGCCGTTACAATTGCAACACCTAGTCCAGTGAAACTGTCTGAACAAAAACCTGTACCTTGCAAAAGGTGGGGTAGAAGATTTTATTTTATTAACTCGCTCGTATTGTTGGAAAGGTTAGAAAACCAAGTTTTGCCACAAAATTTCTCTTGGGAAAACTTTCTGCAGTCAAAAAACTTCGAAAATTTCAACTTCTTTCAGTTTTTTCAAAATATCTCAGTTTCATTTTCTCCTATCGCTTTGACGTCTATTTTCTTTTTTAAAGAGTACAAAATTCTCTACAAATTTGGTTCTTACCATTTTTTCTACTCCCAGTATCTAAGGCGCTACAGCGCGTCAAAAAATACCAATTTTTCAAATTTCGAGCAAAGTAGCAAATTACCTAATTTTTGAACACTTATTTCAGTTTCTATTTGTGTAGTATAAACATATTACTCATCATGTTACTCATTAGAATTTACCATCTCACTCTGCTGCAGGGCCAGGACAAACAGCATCATATTCAGTAACTACGAACACATTCACGTCGGATTGCGTGAAGTTTATTTGTGTTACAATATGTAATACGATTGCATGCAGTTGCGTAGATTTTCTACAGTTGATTGACGTTAATGATCAGTTATAAGAAAAAGTATGTAGGTATTGTTCTTTAGCGGACAAAAGCGTATTTAATCTTTGGTGGGCGGAAGGTGATTATCTCTGTTCACAGCGCGCTGACAGCTATTAGCACACAACAATAAGGATCCTACAGTTTTGAGTCGCTTCCATTAAGTATATGTTGTGGTGCTGAAAATGAGTATGTCTGACATGAATTTGTGTTTCATTTGCGAAAAAACTATGGTGAGTGGTGGACGCAATGTGAAAAAGAAAGGACTGAGCACACTTATCGATTGTAGTGATAAACGCAGGGAGTCTGCTCACACCCGTTTTTTTGAAAACGCTCAGTGAAGTGATGGTACATGAAGCATGCTACAAGAAGTACATTAATGAGAGAATGATAGCAGCTAGCCTTCGACATCCTCAGGAACCAACAGGCGTGCTACGTCGGTCGCAGGAAAATGGTCAGTTCAATTTCAAAGAGAAATGCTTCTTATGTGCAAAAGGGAATTCTGATGACTTTTTAACCAAGCAGTTAAGATTGCCATATGCCAAACGAAATTTTGTTTACAAAGTAATGAAATTGGAAGTGCAATTGACAGTTTTAGAACAGGGTAAACGACGTGGTGATGAATTTGGTAAACAAGTGATAGAGCGGATTCAAAATGTAAATGATTTGGTTGCTGCATATTTTGCTACAGAAAGCTCTTTCACCGTGTTTCAGCTACTGGACAGAAACGAGGTTACCGACCTGCAACACAAGTAGATGAAGGCATGGAGGCTACATTTGCCTACCTTGAAACCGATACGGAAGAATGTCAGTTTTCTATGGACGATCTGTTAGAGCAAATATCCACATCGCCTCGTCCTGATATTCGA
Organism: Schistocerca americana; assembly: GCF_021461395.2. Taxonomy (NCBI): domain Eukaryota; kingdom Metazoa; phylum Arthropoda; class Insecta; order Orthoptera; family Acrididae; genus Schistocerca; species Schistocerca americana. The sequence goes on from NC_060119.1 coordinate 193,922,889, forward strand.
ACTGTCAAGACTCGCCTTTTCCAGAAATATGGTGACGATGTGGTGATTGCTGAAAGAGCTTCAATGCCAGCAGTCGTATGTTTCGAGAATGTTGGGCACCAACTACCCAGTGAAAGTTGGTACACCAAAAGAAATTCAGATCCTCAGCAAGAAAGACTATGAATCGTCAAAGCAGCTGCAAATATCATATTAGACGATATAAGATCAGTAGTGTACGATGTAAAACAGGACCCTCCCTCTGATAATTTTTTATGTGATGTAGGGTCTGTCATACCAGAATCTGTAAGGTTGCTCTTTGAAACTATAAATTTGAAACACAAGCAGTCTCCCAGAAAATGGGGGAAAATATGTGTTTCTCTTGCTCACGCAATCATAAGTGCTGCGAGGCCACGTTCATTTTTCATCACTTTTGACTGCTATTAGTGCATACTTGTACCAGAAGTTTGGCTCAAAACATCTCATCCAGGTTTTGTCTTCCCTTGGCTTTTCAACATCTTATACGGAAGCTGCCCTATTGGAAGTGTCTTCAATCCTTCAGCTTGACAACGAAGTGACGCATTTTGCCAATATGTGTTTGATAATGCAGATTCAATGTAAACACCCTAGGCGGAACTGGTACTTCTCATGAAATGGGAGGTATAATGTGTGTTACTCCTAATGATGCATTGCTTCCTCAGAAAAATATTAAAAAGTTTAATCATCGTCCCTCAGCTCAACTTGTTAGTAAAGCGGGAAAAAATGACATACAGACATTCCACAGAACACAAGTTGGAGGGCTGAAGGCTGTAAAAATTGAAGATTTGTACATAATTGCTCTTGCAAAAGGTGAGATCGTCATCTCAACAGCGGAAATTACGTGGTTATATTGTAAATGGTCTTAGAATGCAGTTGTTTCAGGATGGAATGGCTACATGGAACGCTTGACGGCGGACAAAGAATATGAACGTTCTAAAATAAGGTGTCTTCCATTTCTTAATCCATCACGAAGAACTGTCAACATTTTTAGTAACTGACAATGCATTTTAACTGTAATAAAGCCACTTATTTTTAATGTCAACTGTGTGGCTTTTATACACAAGAATAATTACCTACCTAATTAGGTTGCCTATTGCAGCTAATAATAGTTCAGTTTCCTGAGACAATTTATTTTGTGTGTGTGTGTGTGTGTGTGTGTGTGTGTGTGTGTGTGTGTGTCTTAATGATGTATTTTTATATTTACAGTTTTACAAATACCAGCGCTGAGGTGGCCCAAAGTGAACTTCAGGTAGTGATGTAAGAATCACAATAGTTGGGTGCCCAGCAATCCTCATGTTGCATACAGAGAAACTCAATACCTGAAAGTGAAGTGGTAAATTCCAACATATAACATGATGTATGATGTATTTATACCACACAAACAGAAACTGAAAAAATAGTGTTCAAAAATAAGGTATCTTGCCACTATGCCCAAAATTTGAAAAATTGGTATTTTTGGAGGCGCTGTAGAGCCTTAGATATTGGGAGTAGAAAAAAATGGCAAGAATCAAATTTGTAGAGAATTTTGTGCTCTTTAAAAAAGAAAATAGACGTTAAAGCGAAAGGAGCAAAAGTACAGATATTTTGAAAAAAACTGAAAAAAGGCCGAAATTTTCCAAGTTTTTTGACCGCAGAAAGTTTTCCCAAGCGAAATTTTGGTGGCAAAACTCGGTTTTCTAATCTTTCCAACCACATGAACGAATTGAAGAAATAAACTCTTCTACCCTACCCTTTGCAAGGTATATCTGCTATTTGACTGGACTAACCAGGGAGGAAGCTAATACGGAAATTTTGCTTAATGTGCGACCGCCCCTCTTGTAATCTGGGCACAGGCTTTTTTCTTTGCGAAATTCTCTCGAAGTTCTAATAGTATTTGTCTGTCATCTCACTAAATTAATATTGTCTGATATCACTGGAAGGACTTTGACCTAGCAAATGTTACCTGTCTGAGGATTCTTTTACGCCGTTGACTTTTGAAACATTGTGCTGATTCCTTAGCGTTGTGGCGGTTTTGGCGTTATGGATACGAACTTTTGCAGAACAGTGCTTAAATAGTGCCACCCATCTCTTCTTCGTCCCTCGCTCCACAGCACCTTTCGGGTTGCATAAATACTCATAAAAGCCAATTCCAGTGCTATATAAGCAAAGCGACAGTATATTTCCTGCCATCCGTCCCCAACTTGATCAAAAAGACAACAGAACCTCAGTAGCAATTTACCGTTTTTATCTGTGAACGAAGAAGACCCCTGATGGCTTGCCTGTTCTACGTTTAGTTCTACACGTCACAGTTATTGCAGTATATTCTGAAGAACGTAGCCTTCTGTTCTTAATCTATGAGTCCAAGTGCTTCAGTCAAATCAGAAAATCCTATTTTATGTACTAGAGGAGAAGGAAAAAATGTGTAACGTTTCAAGGTCAAAAAACGGCCTCTTCAGAAACTGCAACCTCCTCGTCTTTATGACGTGTAAAAAAAGCACCAAACGTAGTCACAAATCTACGAATTCAGCAGTCCAGTTAATCTGACTGCACAATAGTGTGACAACCTGGAGAAACGGACTGCTGTAGTTCAGCCTCAGTTTGTTAAAAGTCAGTTCCATCTGCCGGTCTGGGGTAGTACCGGAAGATTTCTCACATTCGTGTAGGATTTTATAGACCCCGGACTATTGTTTACATCACCAAGCAAAAAAAAAAAAAAAAAAAAAAAAAAAATAGTAGTTTTCAAAACATTTTTGTTCAGTTTTAGCAATGGTTGTCAGTTCCAAAAAGGGAAAGCATAAAAATGATAAAATAAAGTTATTATCTTGATAAGATTTGTTTTGTAAGCAAAGAAAGTATTGTAGATGATATCAAAGCTAATAAGCTTTTTTTTTTTTTTTTTCAAAGTTTACATCCTGTTCCTCTACTTCGAGGAGTATTAATGGTGGTGATTTTTGTCGATATTCACCATGTTTTTTTCAATGGTCCTGACTTTTTATTGTTTCAAATTTCTAAATTTAGTTTCATACCATATTATGGAGCTAGAAATAATTCTTTTGTAGACTTTCCAAGCTTTGTTTCTTGATGCTTTGGAAACACTGGATTTTATCATATGAGGATGAAACTCCAGATCAGCCAACCAAAGAGGTGGCATCAATATCATATTAAGAACATGACAGATGTACTTTGCATGTATAATAGAGTAGGCTTATAGCTAAGATATCAAAATAATCTAGCTTAATAAATACTAATTAGACAACAATCAATCGCTTTAGGTTGTGTCTGCTAGTCAAATTTACCTCCTTGGGTACAGCATGTTTAGTAACTCACCCAATCAGTTACATAAAAATTGGCTTTTTAAGAATTTTGTCCCCGCTTGGTAAAATTTCTACAGACGCCTCTGTACTCTGGTACGAACAACGACTATCCTGGATAGACATAAAGTGGAACTGAGCTTGGATGACACATACGTGTATGTCATTGCATGCTGCTTTCACCTCTGTGCTAGAGTTCATCAATCGTAGTGGCTGGCGACTGGTGGGCGTGTCAGATACCTGGAAATCTACGACCTGATTTTTTTTAGATCTGGGAAATGTGCTGACGATGGTAACAGTCGAACATCATTTGTATCAGGTAGGCCAGGACAGCAGGCCTTAACGCTCACAGATGTAACCATTCTACCTTAATTACAAGCTATGCGAAATAGAGATGATGGTGAAAAATGAAATGATCGTTTGGCGTCATTGCCCGGGGAGGCACCTTACGGGGGCAGGTCCGCCTGCCTTGGTGCAGGTCTTATTACATTCGACGCCACAATGGGCGACCTGCGGGCCGGATGGGGATGAAATGATGAAGACAACAGAATGGCACTTTATACTTTCACGACAGATTTGGGTCTATGTGATAGCGACGAATGCAGCATTCGTTCTCGTGAGAGGGCAAGAGCTCTCATACGTAGGGCACGAGGTGGTAGCGCGGAGGGGGGGGGGGGGGGGGGGGGGGGGGGGGGGAAGCGGACCCCTACCCTTTAAAAAGTCGGTATTACGCAATTTTTAAAAGAGTCGGCAGCGGAACTACCAAAAAAAAATTGAAATAAAAAAAATAATAATATGGAAAAACTAATTTTTTTATATACAATTTAAAGATGCGCTCTTACCTTATCATACAGTGATACAAGTTTTTCAGTGCCATCTCTGTGGAAATCTGCCGTCTGCGATAGCAACTAATGGTTTATACCAGCATGCAGTTCGGCGTCAGTATCAAAGTGTTGTACAGCCAGCTGTCTCTTCATTGCTGGGAAGAGGTAATGGTAGATCGGTGCCAAAACGGGGCCATATGATGGGTGATGTAACACCTCCCATCCAAAAGCCCGATAGTAAGCTCTCGAGTACGACTCGCCGTGTGTGGACGCGCATTGATGTGAGGAAACAAAACTAAGTTTTCCCTGTTTGGTTTCGTACCGCCCTCTTTGTCAGTGTTTGACAGTACCTCTCTAATCACTGTGCCACGTTCAAGGAAATCATCGAGAATCACTCCCTTAAGAGTCCCAAAACATAGTAGCCATAATATCGCTTGCTGACAGCGTTTGGAAACATTCCCTTGGTTTCTTGAGAGAATTTCTGTTGCCTCATTCCAACGACTGCCTTTTTGTTTCGCAGTCGACATGCTTCACCCAAGTCTCCGAATGGGGGACTCCCGGCCCGCAATGCCGTACGCTCATTTCCATTTTTACCCAAGTCTCGTCCTCAGTTACGATACTATAGATAACTTTGTTACCATTTTCATCGTAATCTTCGCGAACGGTCGGAACTATAGCCGGACTCTGTCTTTCGTGGTCTTCCGTTAGGACATTGGGAACCTAAATGGCATAACATTTGTGGTAACCAAGCTTCTCCGTCACCGTTTCATTCACCCAATTCCCTGAAATTTGGGGAAAATATTGCGAAAGTTCCGAAATCGTGAAACGACGATTTTCCCGAATTTTTTCGTTGATTTTCATCACCAGTTCGTCATACACAGCGTTAGGCCTGCCACAGCAGTCCTCATCGAGAACACTGATAAGGTCATTTTTAAAGTCTCATTCAAATGCCTCATGCAGCATTCACTCACTATTTGTTTTCCGACGCATCACAAAGCTAGCGATAAATTTCTATTTGTTTGCAGCTTTTTGCCAACGAAAACCTAATCATAGAGCCGAAGACCTAATCATAGAGCGCACCTCATAAGTGGCGAGGTTTTCTATTGCAGAGCACATTTTAAAATGACACAGAAAGGAAAGTAGCTGAGACACAGACTACACATTACCACCGCTGGTTGCGTACTAGTTGTAGGAACGCTATGGCACCGAGATAGCGGCTGTTGCCAGCCCTTCGCCACAACAGACCAAAACGTCTGTTACTTTCTGGATAGCCCTTGTACTCCCTACCCTCAGATCTAGCCTTCCCCCCCCCCCCCCCCCCCACCCCTGCCCGTACAAACAATCATACGGGCGCCCTTGCTCAGAGCTCCCACACGCGTTGTAACTTCCCCACTGTGGTGTCACAGCCAGACACCACACTTGCTAGGTGGTAGCCTTTAAATCGGCCGCGGTCCGGTAGTATACGTCGGACCCGCGTGTCGCCACTATCAGTGATTGCAGACCGAGCGCCGCCACACGGCAGGTCTAGAGACACTTCCTAGCACTCGCCCCAGTTGTACAGCCGACTTTGCTAGCGATGGTTCACTGACAAAATACGCTCTCATTTGCCGAGACGATAGTTAGCATAGCCTTCAGCTACGTCATTTGCTACGACCTAGCAAGGCGCCATTACCAGTTACTATTGATGCTGTAAAACATGTACCGTCAAGAGCGATGTTCACCATGTATGGATTAAAGTTAAGTATTCCACAGCTACGTCCTTTTTTGCTAGTCTAATTTCCTTTACCTGTTCCAGACCTCACGCCAGCCTGCGTGAGCTAAAACGCGTGCCTTTCGGCTTCGTCTCATACCTGTGGGCTCTCCTGCCAACCCACAACACCCACCATATTCGTTTCTCTATGAAATTTGGCCCAACTCTGCCTCCCACTCTACAAAACTAGGAGTAGGGCCCCACAAACTGTTATGCAACGCGTATGCTAACTGTGGTGTCACCGCCAGACACCACACTAACCTTTGACTAAACAGAACCAAATCTGAACAGAACTGTAACCGATCTGAATGCAACTTGTCTTTATATTATATGCGCAACGGAAGTAAAGCTAATATCTGGCCCTAATAAAAATTTCCACTTAATCTCGCGTGTTGACAGCTGATTTCTTGAAAGCACAACAGAAAATAGCAAGCAGGCGGCGGCTAAGCTATCATTGTTGCATGTGGTAATGCGTAATGAAAAACAGTGGGATGGGGAGAGTAACTGTTCCTATGAAATCATATTCCAAGACAACGATTTTAGAAGGAAGCATATATTGAAAAGGACATAATAAAACTTCGCGTGATCTTCACAACGGACACAGGTTTGAACAATACTATGCTTAACAAGGTGAACAATGATTTAAAGAGGGGTACAATGTTAACAGAGAATTTCTATAAAAATCAAACATCTTGATCAGTTAATATGTTACTGAATGACTCAGGAAATGGGGTGGTCTTTCTCACAGATCTCAGCAAATGAACCATGTTAACTAGCTCCCAATAACCATTTCTACAAATTAGGCGCGCAGTGCTACAGCCTTACTTCAAACTTCTGCTCTTCAAAAAAGTTATCATTGTTCAAAGTTTATATTCATTTCGTTTTCCAAATATACATCAGATTCATTCTTGCTGTCCTTTACAATAAAACTTTCTTTATGTAACGGATACAGTCCCAAGTCAACACAGCACTACTGAATACGTCCATCACCCACCACACTTCCACTAAGATTGTATCAGACTGCGCAGACACAAGACCAAAGATTGTTTAACGGTTACGTAACTTTCTCTCTATCTGACGTACACATCGATAACATACAAAAACCGAAATGGCATGACCACCTTACGTCGTACACGTCCATCGTCATGGTGTACACAGAACCGGGCTGTGTCTGAAAAGAGGACGTGGGGCCACTCCGATGCTTAGTATCGTTGTTGGACAGCATTATCGGCACACCTCGGCAGCTGAGTGATCAGCGCACATGACCGTCGTACGGGAGACTTGGGTGAAGGAGAAATCTTAAGGAAAAATAAATATTCGCTCTCTGCCAAAAAGCTGTGATACGCTCTGACGTGTTTTCCCCGAAAAACCTGTGCATCATTAACTTCCACATACTTAAGTCTGTGTTAAAATATTACTATGCTAAAACGCACCTAGACAAAAAGCTATAGTCTACTCAGAAATCGGATGCTTAATCACTATAAACATGAGGTGATTGATGGAAACTACCTCTCAATAAGTGTCTTAACATTCTGCGTGGTGTTTGTTCTATATCGTGTCTCCCTACCACTTCCGCACAACGACGCTCTGAGCGTGTTTTTTATGGAATTGACTAGTTTGAACCTGGGACCTGTTGCTGGTAAGGAGATGTCAGACCACACATGACATGTAGAGTTCAGAAGAGTTCAGTGAGACTAGCGATGATATAACCAAATACTTAATGATTTCAGCGTCAGCTCCACTGCACTCCCTGTAAAAGAATCTTAATACTAACTAAATTTAGTGGAAGGGGTTCAAGGCTTTCCTATTTTTAGTTAGCTGGTAAAATAACGTCGAAAAAGCAGTTAAGTTTACCATTGGAAATTTTATTCTACTTACAAAACATTGTTTATAAATTGCACTATTGATAAACGGCAATGTTTTAATACAGGATGGTAATAACCAACTGCGTTCAACAAAAATGTGAACGAATATTCCCTGAATGGGTTTCCAAGTTCTACAATGGATCGAAGGATGACCTATGCCATATCACAACTATAATCTAGGTTTAACAAAATGGTCTACAGTGACCCTCAATTATCTTTAATTACTTATCTAACTTGTCGTAAATTACAGTGGCTGATGTGGCTTCTCAGTAACTACATAACAGAAAAAGCATCGCGTTTCAGATTTTTACTTCAAGTGGCAAATGTGAACACCATGAGCTTTAATTGACGGTCGACAGTAGTATTACGCAAAAACGGGGTGTAACAGATGAGACTTCTGCAGTTCTGAGTGAAGCTTGATGCGCTGTTAAGCGGCATCGCGTGCGTTCATTACCTTGTCGGTGTTCGTCAGGGGGCGGCAGGCAGCACAGCTCCGCTCACCTCGCCGTCTCGGAAGCAACTCTCTCCTAACTTCTCCTTACTACAATTTACCGAAGTTGGTTTAAAAAACTATCTGGCTGTGTTTTCATCTGACCAATCAGGGTCTCAATGTTAACCTTAAGCTCTGCCTACAAAAATTCTGTCTATCCAATGAGAAATCTTATACTTTTCGTGGTGGGGCAATGTTTTTAAAGTTTGCAACGTAACAGAGACGCGAAAAAGTCTCACGCTAAAACTTGCAGCTGGTGTGGTCCTTTTAGTGTTATTGTAAGATCTATACTGTTCTTCTGGAGGGCTCTATCTTTCAACATGGGCTGGGGGGTGGTCCTGACGTAACAGAGACGCGAAAAAGTCTCACGCTAAAACTTGCGGTTGGGGTGGCCGTTTTTGTGTTGTCGTAAGATCTATACTGTTCTTCTGGAGGGCTCTAGCTTTTAACATGGGCTGGGGGGTGGTCCTAGCGGTTAGCTGGCGACGTGGGTGTCCATCCCTTATCGTAGGGCCTTCCAGCTTAACACGGTTCTGCTCTCGGCTTCTGTTCTCGTTTCTACCCTTGGAACTGCGTCTGTCTCACGGTGGGAAGGTATGACTTGCATTTAGGCATTCTTGTGTTATCCTGTGGTATTCCATTTGCTCACTCGTTACTCGTATTACTTTGGTTAATTTAATGTCACGATTTATTCGGAGCTATGTGACATACTACTGGATTTGCTTATCATGTCAGGGTTTTCATGGAAGGTGTTGGATTTGCCTGACACCTTGCAAGTGTTTCCCCATATTCCTTTTATTTTGTGTCATTATGTAGCATGGAAATCAAATTCTTAATAATGTTAAAACTGTAAGCCATATTATAACCACAACATGCTTTTTATATGCGTTGCCCCTACGATAAATATATTTATCTGTGCCACCTTTCCCATGTAAAATATGGTCCTACAACCTATGAAGTAAAGTCCTCCAAAAATCAAAATGTATTAAAGATTCTACTGCTGTCTACCAACGACGCAGACTGTCAACCTACTCTCGTAGATTTGTGTTCTATAATAAATTTGTATCCTACTAACATAAAATTATTTATTTGTTGACATTAATCGTCAAACAAAAGGCTCTCGCACAGTGAGAAAAGGCGTCAGCAAACCTAACTCAATAATTTAATTTCACAAAAAGACTGAAAGCATTCCGAAAACAGATGCAAGGAAAAATACCCTAGGAACAAAAATCTAAGGAGCTCTAAACACAAAAAACACACTCAATAAATAATGTAATAATAGAGGAACTTTTAAAAGGAAAACCTGAAACGAAACATAATGAAACATATGTTAATAATTTTTCTTATTTGTATGTCTTACTTAATTGAAAAAAATTAATGATGTTACAAAAAAAGTTTCGATTCCCTGCTGGATCGAAGATTTCATCCTCTCAAGAACTGGTAGTTGTGTTGTCCTCATCTCAAGTCCCTGAATTGGCGTCAAGCTGAAAAACCCTGCACTAGTCGGCCGAACAACTTCAGATGGGGTCTCCCTGGCAGTGACGCCATACGGTCGTTTTTTTTATACGCTCCTTTGTCAAGCGAAGCCGCACCGTGCTTCTGACGATGCTGAGTTTTGTTTTTTAAGAAGTCTTCAGTCCAGTAGCTTACCTATTCAGATTATATGTAAGTATATCTTTCGCTTACTGAACGGTATGACCCATTTCCATCGAATGTTATCCGGAAGTCAAGAAACAAGGTTTCAAACTGAGCTCCGTTATCCACTGCCCTCTGAATATCGTGAATCAACAGAACAAGCTGGCTATCACATGATCAATGATTACGGAAATCATGTCTTACTCCTTCACAGGAATTGTTCGGTGTCCAGAAAGTGCCGAAGCATGGCCTTGTTTGCGACATTTGCATCAGCAATAAGTAGTTTATCGAATAATGTTATCTTCGCCATGTGCTTGTTGCTACTTTTCATAAACGCCTTTATGGATTCACGCAGAGGTAAACATAGTTTTAAAACTGAATACTGCCCATTGTGAACCACGTCTGTATTCTGCTGGGCAGCCGGGCTTTTCCTGACAATGTTGTCAAGTGTCAGCACACGGGCATGCCGTTGTTTTATTGCGTGACCCGCACTTTCATGTGGAACGTTTCACCGCCATATGGGCGCTGCGCGAGAGAAAAAGGAAATTGCCCTCACTCTTTGTTCCTCTCCCTCGCAATAGGCACTCCAATATGCGTCTCTTTCCTACGTCACGCGAGGTTCTTGACGTGTTCTCTCCAGAGGATTGAGGGACTGTTTGTAGTGCTTGTAATATCTCTTATCAGTGCATTCGCAACTGTGTTAAGTGTGGAATGGGAACGGGTTCCACACACTCAATATTTCTATTGCACCTCATAACATGTCGTTGATTAATTATTGCACTTTGTAGCACGCAGTATAGTTTGAGCTAAGTATTCGGTCTTAGATTTGAAGATGGCTTCCATAGAACACAGGTGCGACGGGTGTGAATATTTCGACTATCGTTTTAATACGACAGGCGTTCAAAAATTAATGCAACACCTTTTTTTCTGAAAGCAGGTTGGCTTTATTCAGGATTCCAATACATCACTTACTCTCCACTCTTTTGGATACAAAACCCTATTTTTCAGCATAATCTTACTTCAATGCGACGGGCTTACGTCACCTTATTTGGAGTGCCTGTATGCCTGTATGGTATCACTCTACTGGGTTACGTCGGAGCCAACGTCTTGCTGCCATTATCGATATGTTGCTTCCCGCGGAGTACATCTTTCATTTGGCTAAACATATAGAAGTCGGAATGTGCGAGATATGGGATGTTGGATGGATAAGGAAGAACAGTCCAATGAATTGTGTCAGCACTTATCAACAGAGATGCCCAGTTGCGCAGCGATGTGTTTTATTGTTATCTTTCGATCACCTCAAATGAGAGTGTCTGCATGTTCCAACATTGCAGGAGTCACAGCTTTGTGCGGCTGGCCGTCACGCGGGAGATCGGACAAGTTTACGCGACGTCTCACCCCCCCCCCCCCCCCCCCCCCCTCCGACGTCTCCGTAGACATTCTGCAAGGGCCTACGAATATCCGCGATGCACTGGTTTTACGCCAGAAGAAACTCAGTAACAGCTCTCTGCCTGGAAAGCATTCCCGTTACAGATACCATTTTAAAGACTATGCATAGCGTCCCCACCTATCGGAACTTCATGAAACTATAGTGACTGACTTCTGGGTAGGTCAATACGGGTTACGGAGAAATGTAGGAATACGAGAGGCAACACTGCCCCATGACTTATCTTAGTATGTGGTTTAAAGAAAGGCAAACCTACATTCGCAGCAACTGCAGATTTAGAGAAAGCTTTTTACAATGTTGACTGGAATACATTATTTGAAATTCTGAAGGTAGCACGGATAACATTCAGGGAGCGAAACCTTATATACAGCTTGCACAGAAACCAGTCAGCAGTTATAAGCCAAAGTGTCGAAGGACACGAAAGAGACGCATAGTTAAGAAGCAAGTGAGATAGGGTTGCAGCCTATCATCGATGTCATCTAGTGTGCACACTGAGCAAACAGTTAAGAAAACAAAAAAAAAAATCGGAAAAGGAATACAGATTCAGAAAGAAGACCTAAAAACATTGAAGTTCGCTGATGACATTGTAATTCTGTTATAGACGAAAACGGACTTGGAAGAGCAGCTGAACGGAATGGATAGTGACTTGGGGAAAAAAGTGGGGGAGAGGCAATGGGCAATGGAATGCAATAAAAAAAAGTCAGGCGATGCTGAGAGTACTTCGTACGATTATTAACGATTTTCTGCTCTACTGTATTTGCATATTGACTAGGGAAATGTGACAGGACGCGTCCTAATCCCTCTAAATTCGCATTCTGGAGGACGACGGTTCAATCCCGCGTCCGGCCCCAAATCGCTCTAGGTAAATGCCGGGATGGTTCCTTTGAAAGGGCACGGCGGACTTCCCCGTCCTTCCCTAATCCGATGAGACCGATGACATCGCTGTTTAGTCTCTTCCCCTAAATAACCCATTCCCCCCCCCCCCCACTCTCAATTTTTTTCTCATGGGCCATACGCGAGGTATACGATAATGGCCATCCTTACAAGAATTCCCAGCTCATTTCCAAGAGCCCTCTTTTACATTTTCATACTAGCTACGCTGCAGCACGTCTAATTAGTTCGATGTGTATTGTCATGCCTACTTTATAAAGACCCCAAATGCTGAAACACTCGTGTTTGCGACGTCCGCAACAGAAACCTTTCCAATAATCTGTCTGTAATTCTTCCAGTCTCCATACCTCCATACTTTCGTACGAGAGCTCAACTCCGCTGGAACTGACAATGAATGCTTGTGTGTGATACATTTGTGATGTACGCTATTCCGACCATATCACTCCTGCCTATGAAAAATTATCATGGCTACGTGCAAAGAAGCGTTGAGATTATGATTTACTGTGGTTACTGTATCGATAGCTCAATCTATGTACCCCTGCCTATTTATCTTCAACCCTTACACTATTATCTGAACAACACAGTAGAAATAATCGCTCTCAGCAAAGCAAACTCATCTCTGTAGAGCCTACCACTATACAACACTGACATGGTCCCCAAATTATTTTCTGGTTCAGATACCCGACTTTGTAACAATATCCCCCAAAATATTAGAGAAATTAAAATCCTTTCAAACTTCGAAAGACGGCTAATGGCCCACATTCTATCGCAACGGCTCCCTATTCTGTTATTGAGACTCATCAGCCCTGCTTCCCCCACCACTTTTCCCTCATCTTCTCTAAGGAGTTCTCTGTTGAAATTCTCATCTTTCCTAGCAGCCATTGTCACTTTCACTTCAGTCTCTTGCTCTTTTATTATCTCTTACAGCTTCTTCTAATACCAAATAAGGCTTCAGAAGTCGTAATCAATACCCTTATTAATTTATCCACTATTTTATTATTATTATTAGTGTTACTATTATTATTGCAAATTATTACTTTTTATTAATAATGCAAATTATTACTGTTATTGAGTTTTTTAATTCCTCCATTACTGTATCGTCATTATTAGTGTTATTATTATTATTATTGTTGCCAACTATTATTAATAACTGAAATTATTGTTATTGTAATTGTTATGTAATAATTTTTTTGTGTTGTTCCCCGTCAGATGTAAGAGAGGGCCTTAAAGCCCTAATCTGGTCAGGATAAAGGAGCAATAAATAAATAAATGTTACAGATATTACATGTTCGTTCTACTTCGTATCACTTCTTAGTATATTTAAATGATGCGACCTTCTCCATACATGGAGTGCTATAGGGTTCTTTTGCCCGGTAGTCCGCCTTCATAACTGAGTAGTTAGTATGGCCGACTGCCATGTTGGGAGCCCGGTTTGATTCCTGGCCGGCTCGGAGATTTTATCCACTCAGGGACTGGGTGTCGCGTCGCCCTCATCATCATCGATGCTCAAGTCGTTGAAGTGACGTCAAAAAAAAAAAAAAAAAGGATTTACGATAGGGAGCCGAACAACCCAGATGGGATATCCCAGCTAATAATGCCATACCACCATTTCATTTCGCTCCATTATAAGAATTAACTTGAAATTATCCACATCCAAAAAAGAACAGCTATACGTTATACTAAGTGGAAAATTTTTGTGCACATCTTTATCCATTTCCTTAGGGTCTTCGAGCAACTATGTTTCCCTATTTACAGTTCGCCTATGACGAACTATGCTAGTTTTAATCCTTATGTACGTCATAAAGATAGGAGATAATATCAATAGATTTTGTGAGCAGACAAGCGACACTAAAATTGGAGTATTTATCTACACTAATGTTTCCAAAAAAGACGTGCAGTAGTTATTTATTGTAATGAGAAGGGGTTGGGGAAGATGACGTTACCTGGCACCGACTGCAGACGGCATGAGCAACGACATGAGGACAACAATACACCGGCAGCCAAAGAACGTCTGATTGTCACTGCAGCACAACACGAAAATGATGTTATACACCAATCTTGCTCGTGCATTCGTAATCGAGTGACGTAGTACTATGAGGGCTATTTTTTTCAAGGTCCGATTGATCGTGAAATTAAAACCACAGGAAAAATTCGATGAAGCTATGCACAGATGTACTATGTAGTGTCTAGTACGCTCGTCATTCACGTCACGTCACAGTTTTCAGTTCTGAGCCCACAGTGAGCACGTAAATACGCCTAGGAAAAGAGGGTCACTAGCTAAGTGTGAAGTGCGTGCTGTCATTCGATTTCTTTGTGCCGATGGCTTCTGCCAGATTTCGTGCAGCCCGGGAAAGCTAAATGTCACGCGTGACAACAAAGTGCGGGAATGGTGCACGAACTTTGAATCAAGACGTACAGACGTTTAGAATGCAGCCAGTCAGGAAAGGAGGCGAGTGTCATCCGATGATCTTGTTCAGCGCGTGGACCAGGCGCATCGAGAAAAGCGCCTACGAATGGCAATTTAGAACAAGCGAAGAGGAATGTTGTCATTAGGCATTGTCCTTCTTCGTGACAATGCTCGGCCACACACTGCAGCTGCAAGAAAGATGCTTCCACGTCGTTTTCGATAGGAACTGTTTGATTACCCATCATACAGCCCAGACTTGGCTCCCTCCACCATTCATCTCTTTGCTCACATGAACCACCGGCTTTGAGGATAGCAGCTGGACACCGACAATGAGGCACAACCGGGGTGGAGAATTGCTGGAAAGCACAGGTGGCTCCTTCTACGACAAGGGTATTGTATATTTGGTACAATGCTGTGACAAATGTCTAAGTCCAAGCGGCGATTATGCAGAGAAGTAGGTGGAAGATGCAGCTAAATATTATAAAATATTTTTGATTTTCACTGTATTTTCCATTTCGGGACTGATCGGACCTTGAAAAACCAACAGCCCTCGTGTGTTTTGCGCCAGGCCACTCTTTTGTTGGATTAACATTGAATTCGAATTAATTTAAATATTTCACAATAGTGAGATAGAAGACAGGCCATTACGTATAAAAAGTGTTCTCAGAGTATACGAGTCAATATATTACAGCAGAAACCTTTTGCTTTTCATTTGTAATTTGAGCTTTAGTGCAGTGTTAGTATATTTCATTGTGATTGCTGATTCTGTAGTTTAATACGCTGAACAGTTTTATTTCACTTGAAAATGTTTATGAACAAGGCGAAATATTTATTCCTAGTATTTTATAAAATCTCTTAGAAGATATAAACCTTTGTATTACAGATGTAGGAAAGAAATTTTAATTCAACACAGCACATAAATTTACTATTGAGGGTGTACATACGCAGACCTATATGACGAATGAAAATTTGTGCCAAGTCTGGGACTTGAAAATGGATCTTCTGCTCGCTAGGCAGATGCGATAACCACAACGTCACCCTGAGACAGTGGCCTAGCGCACGTCCATCCTCAATGTTAATTCCCATTCGTGCCTCAGACCTCTTGGTATTGCCCCTAAGTCGAACAGTATTGTAGAGGCTCTGCAACTGCACTGGAATAACATCAGACGAAATGGGGGACCCTAACTCAAATCCACGCACAGGTGCTTTAATCAGATGAATCTGTATGGGGTATGGGATACCAAGTGGGATGAGATGTGAATGGGAATTTGCATTGAGGAGGCGTGCAAGGATAGTCTGTGCAGTTGTGCAAAGACATTGGGCTAGGATAGTGTAGTGTTTAGGACACTTGCCTAGTGATTATGAGACGTAGGTTAGAATCCTAGCCTTGTTCCAAATTTTCATTCGTCGCTGCAGTCTGTATATACACACAACAAATGTTTAAGAGTTGAAAAGGTCTCTGGAAACTTATACTGTAGTTTCATTTGATTATAAGTTAGGACCATCATTTTAAGTAACTAACTCGTGTTCACTGGGGATAAACTTTAGACCGGTTTAGTATACTTTGTGAGTCCAGAATCGGAAGTATGTGAAGAAAAGCAGACAGTGTAATGACATTCAGTAGTTTCGTCCTGACAGGCAAACCGCCACGTTGTGTAGGCAATAGCGTTGTACGCAAACAGCCTGATAGTGCTGCTGGCTCTATGTGATAGTTCACACGTAGGGACTAGAGAAGCAAAGAACCCCAGACGCTCAATGTTTATTGCACAATACCGAGAATTGCGCAGTAATATTGACTGTATGAGAGCGGTATTAAAGTTTGGCCAATATATTGCTAGGAGACTGCAGTGCTTTAAATGATATTATGTCAGCTCACTATATTCTGCAGTATATTCTACCGTGTCAAGAAACGGCCATTCCTGCCGAGACCGAGAAAAATTCAATTCGCTCCGAACGAATTTCCGCAAAGAACTGAAAACAGTAAATGACAAAAGATCAGGGAATGTACTGGAGGATGCGCACTGAAATGCCAGAGAAACTGGTACAGGCATGCATATTGAAATACAGTTATATGGTTCGCGGCTCTTGGTCTTGCGGTAGCGTTCTCGCTTCCCGCGCACGGGGGTCCCGGATTCGATTCCCGGCGGGGACAGGGATTTTCTCTGCCTCGAGATGACAGGGTGTTGTGTGTCTCTCTGCATCATTTCATCTTCATTCACTCACAAGTCGCCGTAGTGGCGTAAAGCACTTGTGGAGCGGCGGCCGAACAGCCCCGCGAGGGGTCTCCCGGCCACCAATGCCATACGCTCATTATTATTATTATTATTATTACTATTATTACAGATATATGCAAACAAGCAGGATATGGTGCTGCGGTCGGCAATGCCTGTGTCAGACAAGTGTCCGGCGCAATTCTTAGATCGGTTACTGCTGCTACAATGGCTGGTTATCAAGATTTAAGTGAGTTTGAACGTGGTGCTATAGTCGGCGATGGGACACAGCATCTCCGAGGTACTGATGAAGTGGGTATTTTCCCCCGTACGAGCATTTCAGGAGTGTACCGTGAATATCAGGAATCCAGTGAAACATCAAATCTCCGACATCGCTGCGGCCGGAAAAAGATCCTGCAAGAACGGGACCAACGACGACCGAAGAGATCGTTCACCGTGACTGAAGTGCAAATCTTACGCAAATTGCTGCAGATTTCAGTGCTAGGCCATCAACAAGTATCAGCGTGCGAACCATTCAACGAAACATCATCGATATGGGCTTTCGGAGCCGAAGGTCCACTCGCTTACCCTTGATGACTACACGACACAAAGCTTTACGTCTCGCCTGGGCCCGTTAACACGGACATTGTACTGCTGATGACTGGAAATATGTTGCCTGGTCGGACGAGTCTCATTTCAAATTGTATCGAGCGGATGGACGTGTACGGGTATGGAGACAACCTCATGAATCCAGGGACCCTGCATGTCAGCAGCGGACTGTTCAAGCCGGTGGAGGCTCTGTAACGGTGTGGGGCATGTTCAGTTGAAATTATGTGGGACCTCCGATACTTCTAGATACGATTCTGATAGCTGAAGCGTACGTAACATCCTGTCTGATCATCTGCAGCCATTCATGTCCGTTGTGCATTCCGACGGACTTGGACAATTCCAGCAGGACAATGCATACCCCACACGTCCAGAATTGCTACAGAGTGGTTTAAGGAACACTCTTCTGAGCTTAAACACTTCCGCCGGCCACCAAACTCCGCAGACATGAAAATTATTGAGCATATCGGAGTTGCCTTGCAATGTGCCGTTCAGAAGAGATCTCCACACTCTCGTACTGTTAACGGATTTATGGACAGCCCTGCAGAATTCGTGGTGTCAATTCCCTCCAGCACTACTTCAGGAATTAGTCGAGTCCATGCTACGTCGTGTTGCGGCACTTCTGCGTGCTCCCGGACATACCAGTTTCCTTGGCTCTTCGGTGTGTACTAAAACGCCACGTGGTAATTTGGAAAATGAAATTCCTGACTGTTTAGGAAACGCCAGACACTTCGTTGTCCACAGGACATGGTATCACGATTGTAAGCATAAATGTTTATTTTACTTATAGCTGTTTTCAGAACTCGCAAATAAGTTGAAGTCAGCTTTGCAGTGAGCATATGTCTTTTTTCCTTTTTCTTGCAACAGTTGTCACACCACAGACGTAAAGTCATATAAACTGCAATCATTAATATGTAAATTATTGTTTTATTTCATTTGCAATTTTTGCTGCAGCAGAGAAATACATAGAAAATAGCACACGCACGCTATAATTTACACAGTTCACTTGTTCAATTTGTAATTAGCTGTTCCTGCAGTTTACGAATCTGTGCTGCAGTGACTGAGCCCCTTGTGCATAGAATGTTTACTGGACGCTCTTCAAACTTATTTCATCCGCGCTGCATAATTTGTACTTTTCTTTTGCAAGGCAAGCAAAAAATGGTTCAAATGGCTCTGAGCACTATGGGACTCAACATCTGAGGTCATAAGTCCCCTAGAACTTAGAACTACTTAAACCTAACTAACGTAAGGACATCACACACACCCATGCCCGAGGCAGGATTCGAACCTGCGACCGTAGCAGTCCCGCGGTTCCGGACTGCAGCGCCAGAACCGCACGGCCACCGCAGCCGGCGCAAGGCAACCAACTCAGTCACGATACACTTCAGTTCCACATCGTTGAGGGCCTATTTCATTTTATTCTTACTTACGGGTCCATTGATTGATATTCCGACACTAAGGTTGCCTGTAAATTACCAAAACTTGCGTACAATAAGGATCAAACTTCCGTAGGCAAGTGAATGACATACGGATATATAAAGAGGGTAAAATAATGGGCCGGCCGCTGTGACCGAGCGGTTGACGCCGGTACGGTAGCTCAGCGTGGTAGGTCAGAGAAGCGGTGGCCCTCTGTAATAAAGAAAAAAAACTGAGTAAACGAATCTACGATCAACTTGAATGGATGTCATTTGACGTCCGCCCAGACCAAACGCAACGAACAATCCCGAACAAAATGAAAAAAAAGAAAAAAAAAGCGGTTCTAGGCGCTTCAGTGCGGAGCCGCGCGGCTGCTACGGTCGCAGGTTCGAATCCTGCCTTGGACATGGATGTGTGTGATGTTCTTAGGTTAGGTAGGTTTAAGTAGTTCTAAGTGTAGGTGACTGATGACCTCAGATGTTAAGTCCCATAGTGCTCAGAGCCATTTGAACCATTTTTTTTTAAATACTGGCTTTATTTACTTTTTGCTGGTGGGTTCACTTTTATCATACAAGGCGTTTAAACAGTTTATGCATTTTAACATTCTTCCGTTCATAGTCAAGGAAAAACCTATTGTATTGTAGCCATATTGTTGAGACTATGTCTCCGATGAAAAATATTTACTGTACACTTCAGAAATTTTAGTAATAAGTTACAAAAATCAGACAGTCTTTAATTTCCAAATTCGGAGACGCCGACATATTCGCTACAAAGGCAGAGCTTCAAGCGGCAAAACACAACCGCTGGTGTAGTTACGGAAGTGTCCTACGTGAGCGACATCTGTGTCGCTGCCTGTCTCCCGTTGCAACGGGCAACGTTTGAATTCAAACGTGTTTGAATCTTGTCGCTGCAGCACGCACGACAGAGAGCGACAGCCACGTGTCTTCTCGGCAAAGCAGTGGAGCGGACGCGACGGCAGCTATGAATTACTTAACATCCGATTTTACGAAAACTATTCGGTGAAAAATTTTGATTCTTCCGCATCCTATAGATTGATATCTTCAAACGATAAAGGTCTGAATTTATTTTCGTTATTCGTCATAGTTACTGTGCTGCACGAATTTGAGTACATGGCTGCACGAAATTTTTAAGAATTTACGGAAATAAATTACAATTGTGTAGACATTTCGTATAGTTCATTTAAGACCATACATTATTGCGTATGAAATGTAACCAATATATCTAAATTGTATTTAAAGTTGAGACCGGAATTATATCTCTTTTCATTCTTGAGATACTGGTTGTTATTCCGCGGACAGGTCGTTCGCGGCGCGTCCGAACCTTTCCCGCGCTTCAGCAAGACTCCCTATAACTTACACCATGAGGTTTGGTCAAAATTTTCATAGCCAAACAAAGGGAGAGAAACAGGTAAACGGCGTATCAAAGTGACCGGCATGAGGTCTAGTTGTCATGAAAATATTTAACTGCTTGAAAGTAATCAGTGTAATTAACGAAAACTTAATTAATAAGCTGAGGTAAAATTGAAATATTTCACGAAACGCTGCTGTAAATGAAGTGTCAAAAATGTCATCTGTTCAAGACCTAGCTATTTTGCGCATAAAAAGATACATTGGCGCGGTATTTAAATGTCAAAAAGGCTCCCTTCGAATCAAGTACGTTAGGAAGGCAAACGGGCAGTCAGTAAGATCATGCTTTCTGAATAAAATTTGAAATTCAAAAATGGAAGAAATCAGTCAAATATTTTATGAAATGAAATAAGTAGATCAGAGAAACGTTCTACATGCTGTCGAATGATGCTCGAAATCATGAACAGAAAATGAGGTGCACCAAACGTTTCCCTAATATTTTTTATTTCATACTTTTAGACAAACCATTACACAAAACGTTTGACTTTCTTTTCAAAAATTTTGTAAGCTTTACTTTTACGGACTATTTAGAGTAATTGAAACGCTTGGTCTTAACATTGACTGCTGATGAATTACATTCGCAGCATCAAATATCGGTAAAATTTCATGGTTCATTGTAATTTATTAGGAATTAAATACGTGTGATATACTGGGATACGTATGAAGATAAAATTCTTTGGCAAGACCTTAAAATACAAAAACTGCTCAGAATCGAACCCAAGACCTTTCCCTAACAATTAATCATCAGCTGTATACGCTACCCCTACACCATAACTAGCTTTTGTTCACATCCGTCATGTCTGTATTTAGCGTAGTTCGTTATGTAGTAGTCATTCCTTTGCATTTATTGGCTGTTAAAAGTTCTTGATCATGTAAAAAAAAATTCGTATTTAATTTATTGATGAGATAGTCGCTCATTCACTTGTATTCGAAGAATTTGTCTGATGATCTTTGTGGTTGATGATATTTATGAAATTCTCCTTGAGATTGCTCCCTTTGTAAATTTCATGCACAGCATTCCTTTTCGCTTTAGTTTCTTAAGTAAACCTAATTTTGTAGCCTTACTCTCCAGGTACAGTATTCTACAGGTTAGGGATACCGTTTTATAGAAACAACTGGTTCGCTCTAAGCAGGCATCTTGTAGCGCGACATGGTCGCTCGCACACAGGACACCCAAGCTTTTCGCCCAATGCTGCTGCTTGTCGCCTGACTGTCCCGTATCCAGAAGTCACCCACTGTCACTCGCTTCTGTCGCTCACGTAGGACATGGCCATCGGTGTACCTAAGAAAATGAAATTTTGACACAAAAGTTTTTGCGAGGTCATAACACTAAGGTTCCCACAGTCCACGGTCAACAACAGTTTAAGTTCTTTTCTCTGAATAGCGCGGAAAACTCTTTGTACTAACACGTAATAACTCCTCACTGGAGAACAAACGGGTGGTAACTGAACTGGTGATTCTGGGATAACTGAACTGGTGACTCTAGCACGGTTAGTGAAGTTAACCGCCGAATAAGCTTTGGTGACGGTAGGAATATTTACAGAATTAGTGATGGAAGCGTTGTTTGTTAGAACGAGGAAGGAGAAGAAACGGAGACATCACAGAGATTATATTGAAGAATATAATGATTCTAAATTTATATAAAAATTTCGTACAATTGCTACTACCTTTGGATCTCATGATATTGGTATTACGTGAGTTACGTCCTGCCGTGTTATTTATGTAAATGAGGTACATAAAAATGACCATTTGTGCCTAAACAGTCTCGCTTATTCGGCGTGTGATACAACTGCTGCATTATTAGAAAGGCATATTTCGTTTTATCGAGCAGACACTTACAAAATAGGCGCTAATGACCATAGCAGTTTTGCGCCCTAAAACAAAAAAAAAAAACTTACAAAATAGACATAATCAAATCGAGAAATCACACCAGGCTTGAGTATTATTCATATTAACAGCTTTTTCAGTATTAGACAACGACAGTTTGAGTGTTCATTTTTTACGAGGTTATGGTTTCTTTCACAAAAAGGAAAGCACGACGTGTAAAGGTGTAGCAACGTTAGAGATAAAAGGATGCTGGGACCTAAGGGTTGAAGAAATGTGTACTGCTTTGCTTGCCTCTTTCCTTTACTGGTTTTATGTTTCCTACACTTAATTCTGTATCACACGGAAGAGAAATATATTATCTAATAGACAGTAAAGAGTCCAAATTTTCTGAAGAGGTCTTACTCTCCCCGTCACAAATAATCCCACCCATTATTAATTGTGAGTATTTTTTAAGGCGGGTAGGATGTTAAACAGGACGATTGGAAGCAGGAGAGGCACCATAGGGCATTTTAATTTCCACTGTGCTGAATATAGTGTTGATGCGTTTGAATTCCAAAGAGCGAAGTACAATGATGTGTGATAGAAGAATGCAGTCTGAAGAGGCGTGGCACTGCACTTTGGCACACCTAAGATCAAATAATGTGTCTTACACTTCTTCGAAAATATATGTTTTATATATCAAGCTCTTCAGAAAGACGTGGGCTACAAATGAACATATTTTTTAAAATCATTTTTTTTAAATTTTGGCGTCGAAACTCGAGGGGGGCGGGGGGGGGGGGGGAGGAGGCATTATCGTAGATCCGAGGCTGCGCTGCGCAAAAACACAGTTCCGTACGTGAGCCTCTCACTTTCGCGCAATGTACGAGTATAATTAATATTGACGAGCAATGAACATTGAACGTGTGAGTGCCCTTAATTACGCCTGTCGTCCACGCTATGTCGACTGGGCAAAAACACAGTTCCGTACGTGACCCTCTCACTTTCGCGCAATATACGAGTATAATTAATATTGAGGAGCAACGAACATTGAACGTGTGAGTGCCCTTAATTACGCCTGTCGTCCACGCTATGTCGACTGGGCAACGTGCGTGGCGAATTCTCAGAAAAGACTGTGTGTTCCCGAGTCTCCCGCACAGGCAGTTCTGCGGCAGCACGGATAACAGGTGCGTCTCAATGTGCGACTGCAGGACGATTTTGAGGGTAAAACCTTGCACAGAGATTCACCGCGAAATTCTGGCATTATACGGACCAAATGCAATGTTGCGTCCAGCCGTAGAGAAATGATGCAAACTATTTGACCAAGGCCGCACACACGTGGATGATGCTGATCGGGAAGTCCAGATCTTGCACGTGCGAGTTCCATGTTTTCGGCACGCTCAAAAATTATCTGGAGGGAGAAAGATTTTTCAGCGATGAGGACGTCCGCATAGCGGTTCTCGGAAGGCTCCGTCATTAAGGAGCTGATTTCTATCGTCGACGAATTGAATGACTGATAGAACATGCCGACGTTGTTTACAGATACTTGACGACTATGTTAGCCCGCCGCTGCGACCGAGCGGTTTAGGCGCTTCAGTCCGAAACCGCGCTGCTGCTGCGGTCGCAGGTTCGAATCCTGCCTCGGGCATGGATCTGTGTGCTGTCCTTAGGTTAGTTAGGTTTAAGTAGTTCTAACTCTAGGAGACTGATGACCTCAGATGTTAAGTCCCATAGTGCTTAGAGCCATTTGAACCATTTTTTGACGACTATGTTTAAACATAGTGTTACATATCTATGCCACTTTGAAGTGCATGCAGCATTCAATAACAGTTCCTTGGCCTGCCATGATAACTATAATTTACTTTTTTAGTCTCCTCACATATATACACTGAGGTGACAAAAGTCATGGGGCACCTCCTAATATCGTGCGGACCTCCTTTTGCCTAGCGTACGCCAACAGTTCCGCGTAACATGGACTCTACAAGTCTTTGGATTTCCCCTGCAAAAATACCGAGTCATGCATGCTGTCTCTAGAGCTGTCCGTACTTGCGAAAGTGCTGCTGGTGCAGGATCTTGTGCACGAACTGACCTCTCGATTAGGTCCCATAAATGTTCGATGGGATTCATGTCGGGCAATCTAGGGGGCCAAATCAATCACTCAAATTGCTGAGGATGTCCTTCAAGCCACTCGCGAACAGATATGTGCCTTCAACATGGCGCATTTTCAGCCATAAACATTCCATTATTGTTCGGGAACATTAGGTTCATGAACGATTGCAAATGAACCCCAAGTAGCCGAACATAACCATTGCATGGGGGCTTGATTAAAAATATTAATGAATAAATGCAATAATTTTAGTAGCTGTGTGACCGGTTACGAAGTCTCGTAACCGATCGGCCCTTACTAGTATTAGCACTCAATCTGACTGCATAAAATAAAAATAAATAATGACAAGGAATTTCCATTAACACAATTGATTAATTAAGTCCCCTGCAACTATAAAAGCTACGAAACAACAAAGCACAAGTGTAACTGTTCTGTGTGTGTGGTAGTGTGACTCAACGTACATGCGTTCTCGCTTCCCGCACCCGGGTTCCCGGGTTCGATTCCCGGCGGGGTCAGGGATTTTCTCTGCCTCGTGAAGACTGGGTGTTGTGTGATGTCCTTAGGTTAGTTAGGTTTAAGTAGTTCTAAGTTCTAGGGGACTGATGACCATTGCTGTTAAGTCCCATAGTGCTCAGAGCCATTTGAACCATTTGAGCCAACGTACATGTATCTGGCTCGGTTCTTTCTGAATACGACAACTATTTTAAACACCATTTACAATGAACTAATTGGAAAACCAGAAATACTATAACTGCACATAGAAACCAGAATTACAAGTCTAATAAATGAACACGAGCCAGATACCTTGTTTACTGTATCTGTGAGCAAGAGGCATTGTCATCAAAGAAAACTGTAATACCTTTTTACCTCATTATATATTGACGAAAATTTTCCATTACACCAGCATCATAAATCAAAAGCCCATCTCCTCAAATACACTCTGACAATTGCAACTTCTTCCATCTATACATTACACCAACCGAACAGCATCTACTCTCTCGCCCAATAGAACAACAACAGCCCTCGACATCCTCTGAACTACTACCGCACCATTTCCTGTCTATGATCAGTTTAGTTGGACCAAAGGACCCGCTCCATACCATGTAAATACAGCCCACACCATTGGGAAGGCACCACCAGATTGCCTTGTTGACAACTTTGGTCCATTGCTTCGTGGGATCTACACCACACTCGAACTATAACCTCAGCTCTTACCAAGTGAAATTGGAACGCATCTGACCAGGACGTGGTTTTCCAGTCCTCTAGGGTCCAACGCACATTGTCACGAGCCCAGGAGAGGCGCTGCAGATAATGCCGTTCTGTTGGCAAAGCACTCGCGTCGGTCGTCTGCTGTCATAGCACAACACAAAAGTCTGCCGTTACGGATACATTCTTCGTACGTCCCACATTGGTTTCTGCAGTTAGTTCACGCAGTGTAGCTTCTCTGTTAGCATTTACAAATGTACGCAAACGCCGCTGCTCTCGTTAGTTATGTGAAGGCTATCGGCCACTGGGTTGTCCGCGGTGAGACGTAATGTTTGAAATTTGGGTATTCTCGGCACACTTTTGACACTGTGGATCTCGGAATATTGAATTTCTTGACGACTTCCGAAATGGAAAGTCCCATGTAGCTCCAACTACGATTCCACGTTCAAAGTCTGTTACTGTCATGCGGCTGTAATACGGTCGGAAACCTTCTCACATGAATCACGTGAGTACAAATAACAGCTCCGCCAATGCAATACCCTTTTATACCTTGTGTACGCAACACTACCGCCATCTGTATATGTGTATAGCTCTATCCCATGACATTCATCATTTCAATGTACGCTGAGAATATTAAGTCTTAATAGGCTTGCATGAGACATACCAGACATTTCCATCGTTTGTATTGAACCTTCGTCGCCCAGTGTAACGGACTGGGTTCTATTACTCGAAAAGTCATCAAACCAGCTGCAAATCCCTGGAGACACTTCGTACGATAATATCTCGGTTATAAGACGACGAAGCTTCAGTATCGAACTTTTCAGAAATACATGAAGATGGAGCATACATATTCACCTGTATTTACTGTCTGCAAGATATCTAGGAACAATAAAGTAAGCTGTGTTTCGAACGACTGTGGTTTTTTTTTGCCTGAATCCGTGCTGATTCTTCGACAGAAGCTACTTTCTTTCCGGAAACGTCGTAGTGTTTAACATGTGTTCTAGGGTTCTAAACAGGGGCCCGTTGGCGATAATTGTCTGTAGTTTTTTGCATTCTTTTTTTTAGCCTTTCTGTAAACAAGTGTGACTTACTTCACTTTTTAATCACGTGGACTGTTGACTCTACGGGAGAATATGAGCTGTAAAAGGGACTAACGCCGCAGTCAATGCAGTGTCATAGGAATTCCGTTAAAACCGCCTGCCTCCTTCGCTTTGAACAGTCTTAACTTCTTTACGAAGCTAGAGGCAGATAACTGGATTTCATAATCGGTTTTCACTACTCTCGTTCTCCAGGGAGTGTTGATATGTAGTTGTAACTATGTACTGAGTTGATGAGGTGAAAATCTTGAACTTGTTGTAAAATCTCCCAACACAGTGCAACTATTGTTTGCCTTTATATCAACTGCTAGAAATGTTGCAAAGAATGTCCTAAAGTTAGTGGAAGAGCATAGTTAATCGACATCAAGACATACGCCTGTTATAGTTTACACGAGGAGTTTTCAAACTTTCTGGTTCCACGGCTCCCTTTACCCGAACATAAACACCCACGGCTCCTTTCGCACATGACATCCGACTCGAAGTACGAGGGTACATAAACTTAAGTTTCTAAAATAAGTGAGTAAGAGTAGTTATTACTTTATTAACTGTTGACATAACATTCTTAATAAGTTTTTAATGTTATTACATCTTATTTTTGCAACGGAAGCAATGGGAATGACGAGCTTGCTTCTTCATCATCAGTTCTTCAAATCTCGGCACAAATCTGGAAATTGGGACTCGCACCTTTTTCTCCACATTAAATCGCGATCTACGCTTCGTGTTGATGACTGCCAATACTGAAAGACCTATCTCAAATAAATAGAATGTTACGGAAGATATTAAAACTCGTAGGGCCTTGTTACTTACATGAAATATGTTCGCTGTTGCGAACACGAACCAGCCGTCGGCGCATTGGTCGACTTTTAATATAGCGCATATTTAATGCTCATCAAAACTTTCGCCAGTTATAGTTGGTTCCAGTTACGGTTTATATAACAGCCCGATTACTGGTTGAAAACCCTCATGAAGGACAAGGCTTTTTGATGCCAGTGCTTCTCAGTGAACAGAATAGTTTGTCCAAATAGCATGAGGAGCCTTTTTACGGGTCAGAGCTTGGAATCTGGCGAACAGCGAACGGTACAACGACCTTCATCTGTACACCCGCCTACACAGTTTTCCCAATAACGTTTGTTTTTTCTATAAACCAGTGTAGCATTTCAAAGAGGTTTGTTTCTTTTGTTCCAAACGCCATTTTCCTGCAGAAAAGAAGTTAACAATGAACTTTATTGTCATGTATTAACCGCTCGTAACAAATCAGATGTGCTTCATTGTGGATGCCTGTTCATCCAATTGAATAGCGAAATCAGTTTTTCAAGCAACAAATCGTTAAAGACGTCACCCATATATAGTGTTGTCTGATGAAAACAGTTAGCTACACCTTCCAGCTACTTCGCTACATAGCCGTTCCCACTGAGGCATTTGTTGTAGCGTTGTACCAATTTTCCGATACCCTCGTCATAAAAGGCACCCCAGCTACTTCGCTACATAGTAGTCGCTCCCACTGAGGCATATGTCGTAGCGTTGTACCAATTTGCCGATACCCTCGTCATAAAAGGCAGCCGCATGTAGTTTCCGCCAGTTCTCCACGCTAGTCTACAACTCGTTGTGTGTGACAAAACGTTTTCTTCACAGCCAGCAGAGATGTAATTCACGGGAAGCCAATTACGGACTGTATTATCGGTGATCAAACCCCCATCGAAACCGCTGCAGGAGCATCTTCATTGCCCCTGCAGAGTGCGGTCGAGAATTGTCATGAAGAAGGAAACACATGATAGTTATTTTATGTGGGCTGCATGACATCAGACGAAATCTCTCACCAGGCCCTCATAATTGGAGCTAGACATTATTTTCTAAGCATCTTTATTTTGTAAAGCCTCGTCACTACTGCTGTGGAGGCCGAGTTGCCACTGTTGTTACGCTAGTCGAGTTTGTGAGTTCCTGAAACGGCTTCTGGTGCAGTACTCCGCGGCGAAGACAACTTCTCCCTGCAACTTCTACACAGCTATGCCCCAGGGTCAGGTTACAGGATAGGAGAACGAAGGTTCTACAACATTCCAACAAATTAGTAACAAAGTCACACAAATGAGTTAGAAGGTTTCTAATTTTTGTGGCATGTCTTATAGTGATGTCTGCAACAGTGCATATAATATAACACAAAAAGGCCCGCAATGTCTAAGTTCAAATAATCATAAGTAAACTTCACAGTACATGGCAAATGTAATTTACAACTGTCTGTTCATTCCCAAGAGTTCACTAAACGACGTTCCCTAAGCCAGCCCTGGACGATAATCTATATCCAAGTGGGCGAGAGCTGCTCTCCTATCTTCCGAGTAGGTCTCTGTCCGTTGTCGTTTTGTCATTGGCGGATGGTACTCGGCCGGCAATTGGGCGAGACGAAGTCGATATCTTCATCCTCAGCGCCGCCCACCGCGCAGGGTAGCCGCGCTGTCTAGGCGTACTGTCACGATCCACGTGGCTCCCCCAGTTGGAGGTTCGAGTCCTCCCTCGGGCATGGATGTGTGTGTTGTCCTTAGCGTAAGTTAGTTTAAGTTAGATTAAGTAGTGGGTAAGCTTAGTCTAGGGGTCAGCCGGCACGGTAACACAGCGTGTTTCTTTATAACAAAAAAACTGAGTTAGTGGATCAACAGCGAACTGATATGGGTGTCTTTCGACGTCCGCCCCGAGCAGATACAACGAACGAAAACGAACAAAATCACATGTTTAATAAAAAAAATAAAATAAAAAAGGGGGTGTAGGGGTAGCGTCTTTGATTCATAATCAAAACGTCTTCGTTCCCGGGTTCGATCCCCGCCACTGCCTAAATTTTGATAAATAATCAGCATTGGCGGCCCAAGACTTCCGGCATAAGAAGTCAGCCTAATTCTGCCAACGGCCTTGTCAAAGAGGGCGGAGGAGCGGATAGAGGTTCAGGGCACTCTCTTGTCCTAGGGGTGGGAAATTGCCCCTAAAGGCGGAGGAATCAGCAATGATCAACGACATGAGGATGCAGAAGGCAATGGAAACCACTGCATTAAAGACACGTAACGTGTATCCACAGGACATGTGGCCTGTATTTGAAGAAGTGTCATGATGATCTATCCATTGGCAAAAGATTCCGGAATAGTTCCCCATTCGGATCTCCGGGAGGGGACTGCCAAGGGGGAGGTTACCATGAGAAAAAGATTGAATAATCAACGAAAGGATAACGTTCTACGAGTCGGGGCGTGGAATGTCAGAAGCTTGAACGTGGTAGGGAAACTAGAAAATCTGGAAAGGGAAATGCAAAGGCTCAATCTAGATATAGTAGGGGTCAGTGAAGTGAAGTGGAAGGAAGACAAGGATTTCTGGTCAGATGAGTATCGGGTAATATCAACAGCAGCAGAAAATGGTATAACAGGTGTAGGATTCGTTATGAATAGGAAGGTAGGGCAGAGGGTGTGTTACTGTGAACAGTTCAGTGACCGGGTTGTTCTAATCAGAATCGACAGCAGACCAACACCGACAACGATAGTTCAGGTATACATGCCGACGTCGCAAGCTGAAGATGAACAGATAGAGAAAGTGTATGAGGATATTGAAAGGGTAATGCAGTATGTAAAGGGGGACGAAAATCTAATAGTCATGAGCGACTGGAATGCAGTTGTAGGGGAAGGAGTAGAAGAAAAGGTTACAGGAGAATATGGGCTTGGGACAAGGAATGAAAGAGGAGAAAGACTAATTGAGTTCTGTAACAAGTTTCAGCTAGTAATAGCGAATACCCTGTTCAAGAATCACAAGAGGAGGAGGTATACTTGGAAAAGGCCGGGAGATACGGGAAGATTTCAATTAGATTACGTCATGGTCAGACAGAGATTCCGAAATCAGATACTGGATTGTAAGGCGTACCCAGGAGCAGATATAGACTCAGATCACAATATAGTAGTGATGAAGAGTAGGCTGAAGTTCAAGACATTAGTAGGAAGAATCAATACGCAAAGAAGTGGGATACGGAAGTACTAAGGAATGACGAGATACGTTTGAAGTTCTCTAACGCTATAGATACAGCAATAGCGCAGTAGGCAGTACAGTTGAAGAGGAATGGACATCTCCTAAAAGGGCCATCACAGAAGTTGGGAAGGATAACATAGGTACAAAGAAGGTAGCTGCGAAGAAACCATGGCTAACAGAAGAAATACTTCAGTTGATTGATGAAAGGAGGAAGTACAAACACGTTCCGGGAAAATCAGGAATACAGAAATACAAGTCGCTGAGGAATGAAATAAATAGGAAGTGCAGGGAAGCTAAGACGAAATGGCTGCAGGAAAAATGTGAAGACATCGAAAAAGATATGATTGTCGGAAGGACAGACTTAGCATACAGGAAAGTCAAAACAACCTTTGGTGACATTAAAAGCAACGGTGGTAACATTAAGAGTGCAACGGGAATTCCACTGTTAAATGCAGAGGAGAGAGCAGATAGGTGGAAAGAATACATTGAAAGCCTCTATGAGGGTGAAGATTTGTCTGATGTGATAGAACAAGAAACAGGAGTCGATTTAGAAGAGATAGGGGATCCAGTATTAGAATCGGAATTTAAAAGAGCTTTGGAGGACTTACGGTCAAATAAGGCAGAAGGGATAGATAACATTCCATCAGAATTTCTAAAATCATTGGGGGAAGTGGCAACAAAACGACTATTCACGTTGGTGTGTAGAATATATGAGTCTGGCGATATACCATCTGACTTTCGGAAAAGCATCATCCACACAATTCCGAAGACGGCAAGAGCTGACAAGTGCGAGAATTATCGCACAATCAGCTTAACGGCTAATGCATCGAAGCTGCTTACAAGAATAATATACAGATGAATGGAAAAGAAAATTGAGAATGCGCTAGGTGACGATCAGTTTGGCTTTAGGAAAAATAAAGGGACGAGAGAGGCAATTCTGACGTTACGGCTAATAATGGAAGCAAGGCTAAAGAAAAATCAAGACACTTTCATAGGATTTGTCGACCTGGAAAAAGCGATCGACAATATAAAATGGTGCAAGCTGTTCGAGATTCTGAAAAAAGTAGGGGTAAGCTATAGGGAGAGACGGGTCATATACAATATGTACAACAACCAAGAGGGAATAATAAGAGTGGACGATCAAGAACGAAGTGCTCGTATTAAGAAGGGTGTAAGACAAGGCTGTAGCCTTTCGCCCCTACTCTTCAATCTGTACATCGAGGAAGCAATGATGGAAATAAAAGAAAGGTTCAGGAGTGGAATTAAAATAAAAGGTGAAAGGATATCAATGATACGATTCGCTGATGACATTGCTATCCTGAGTGAAAGTGAAGAAGAATTAAATGATCTGCTAACGGAATGAACAGTCTAATGAGTACATAGTATGGTTTGAGAGTAAATCGGAGAAAGACAAAGATAATGAGAATTAGTAGAAATGACAACAGCGAGAAACTTAACATCAGGATTGATGGCCACGAAGTCAATGAAGTTAAGGAATTCTGCTACCTAGGCAGTAAAATAACCAATGACGGACGGAGCAAGGAGGACATCAAAAGAAGACTCGCTATGGCAAAAAAGGCATTTCTGGCCAAGAGAAGTCTACTAATATCAAATACCGGCCTTAATTTGAGGAACAAATTTCTGAGGATGTACGTCTGGGGTACAGCATTGTATGGTAGTGAACCATGGACTGTGGGAAAACCGGAACAGAAGAGAATCGAAGCATTTGAGATGTGGTGCTATAGACGAATGTTGAAAATTAGGTGGACTGATAAGGTAAGGAATGAGGAGGTTCTACGCAGAATCGGAGAGGAAAGGAATATGTGGAAAACACTGATAAGGAGAATGGACAGGATGATAGGACATCTGCTAAGACAAGAGGGAATGACTTCCATGGTACTAGAGGGAGCTGTAGAGGGCAAAAACTGTAGAGGAAGACAGAGATTGAAATATGTCAAGCAAATAATTGAGGACGTAGGTTGCAAGTGCTACTCTGAGATGAAGAGGTTAGCACAGGAAAGGAACTCGTGGCGGGCCGCATCAAACCAGTCAGTAGACTGATGACCAAAAAAAAAAAAAAAAATGCTTAGGGACCGATGACCTTAGGAGTTTGGTCCCATAAGAGCTTGCCACAAATTTCCAATTTCAGCGCCGCCTGTGGCACTGGTGGAACTCGCGCAGCTGGTGAGTCTACATCTACATCTACATGGATACTCTGCAAATCACATTTAAGTGCCTGGCAGAGGGTTCATTGAACTACCTTCACAATTCTCTATTATTCCAGTCTCGTATAGCACGCGGAAAGAATGAACACCTATATCTTTCCGTACGAGCTCTGATTTCCTTTATTTTATCTACGTGATCGTTCCGCCCTATGTAGGTCGGTGTCAACAATATATTTTCACAGCCGGAGGAGAAAGTTAGTGATTGGAATTTCGTGAGAAGATTCTGTCGCATCGAAAAACGCCTTTCTTTTAATGATGTCCAGCCCAAATCCTGTATCATTTCTGTGACACTCTCTCCCATATTTCGCGATAATACAAAACGTTCTGCCTTTCTTTGAACATTTTCGATGTACTCCGTCAGTCCTATCTGGTAAGGATCCTACACCGTGCAGCAGTATTCTAAAAGAGGACGGACAAGCGTAGTGTAGGCAGTCTCCTTAGTAGGTCTGTTATATTTTCTAAGTGTCCTGCCAATAAAACGCAGCCTTTGGTTAGCCTTGCCCACAACATTTTCTATGTTTTCTTTCCAATTTAAGTTGTTCGTAATTGTAATACCTGGGTATTTAGTTGAATTTACGGCTTTTAGATTAGACTGATTTATCGTGTAACCGAAGTTTAACGAGTTCCTTTTAGCACTCGTGTGGATGACCTCACATTTTTCGTTATTTAGGGTCAACTGCCACTTTTCGTACCATTCAGATATTTTTTCTAAATTGTTTTGCAGTTTGTTTTGATCTTCTGATGACCTTATTAGTCTCTATGATAGTGGCACTAGCTCGCATCTTTGCGCCTGTGGCGCTTTTTGCCCTGGCTGTGTCTTTTGCGGACGACGCAGCAATTTATGTGCTGCTGTGCGCTCAGAACTGTAAAAAGTGACGTAACACCATTGGCAGGCATACTAGAGACACTGCCCAACCTACCTGTGGAAAGCTTCATCGGATTTTCAGTCTGGTTTTTATCTCGCACCCAATCGGACTTTACTTTTGGGATAGACCTCGTAGATATCATATCCAGGGTAGCTGATAAATCAAGATCTTCGACTATGGTATGATGTTTCTTACTCTTTGCTACACGGCAGGCAATTTGGTTAGATGAAAGAAGAGCCTCTAAAGGAATTGTAGCTTGTTAATCGAAAATTTGTTTATTTATTCATTTATCATTTCTTGTAACTTGTGGAGGGAAAATTACTCTGATTATTTGTTTACCAAACTACCGTGATTTGACCCAAATTTCATTTAATTTTATTAGGAAGCATGCTTTTAGTAGCTCGGACTTTCAAACAAATGTCACATTGTAGTCGTTCTTCAAAACAAATGTCACATTGTAGTCGTTCTTCATTTCGAACAGCTATACAAATAAAACCGAAATTCAAGTATCTGCCGTCATACTGCCCGCATTTTCGTCCAGTTACGTCTTTAGAACTGCATGATACATTCGAAATATCTCGTTTTGGAGTTATATTTAACATTGTCCATGCTGACAGAAAAATACAAATCGCAGAAGACGAGCAACAATTACAAACGACCTTCATTCGACTAAACTGACCTTAAACCTGATTGTTTCTGAATAAAAACAAATGATCGCGTAATACGATTCGATTGCCATAAGTCATGCTGCCATAGTAACAATATTTAATTGCCGGCGAGCGAGATATCACTACTAGCGCAGGCCTTGTTACTTTACTCAGAAAGCAAATAAACTAAGATTATTATTTTTATGGAACCGCCGCGGCGCCTCTGTTGTAAAGCCGCGAAGCTCTGGGTAACGACGACACACTGTTTGGAAACCCATGGTTTATACGAAGAGTCCTCTGTACGCTATTAAGTCTCCACATTCCGCTCTTGTTAGACAGAAGCCACAGGAATTAGCAGTTATTAGCACGACATGCCGAGTCTCTGAGCAAATGACACCCTGTGTAATATGTACTGCGTAAAAGATTCACAGAACGATACATCAGAAGAAATAACTCATTTGGACGGATTACTCCCATATACGTAAGAGCAGTGCAAATCATACGCGTCAGGTGAAAGTGGCCAAGCTCTTTTACGTATAAAAAAATTGGTCTTGTATGGTGGTATCACTTTCATAAATTAATCGCTCGCTCGACATACTATTCATGCCACGGTTTTTGTCGGTGATCGTGGGTGGAATGGAAAAATTTACTTTGTATTGTTGCATCTAATTGCTTAACAGCTACACGGCGAGATAAGTGCTATTTAAAGTTTATCTCTAAAGAAGAATTGGACATGAGATCAAAATGGGTAAGTGAATATTGCACTGCAAACAGGTTCGATAAACAGTACTTTTCACTCTAGATCGATACAAGATTGGCAGTATCATTTTGAAACTACAGGTACTCCTCAAACTCACGCAGTATCGGCAGAAAACAGTCTTCTGCTATTTGAGAATATCAATCTGAAATCACAGTTGCTACCTCATCATTTTCCTCGAAAGAAAAAAACCAATTCCACACGTTAAAATAAAATTGTTATAACATACCAAACGTTTGCAAGACGGCTTTGCTTCGTACTTTGGTGAAGTTCCTGTGTATTACCTTTCACCCACCACTCAAAGGTTTTCTTTCAATGTGTATATGTAGTATCAATTATTTGACATACACTACTGGATAAAGTCTCCCTTTTCCTGTTTTCATCGACAGGTATCCATGTTGTCGCTGCATCTATGCATGCTTCTAAGATAAAGAGACCCACCGCGTTTTTCTGCCTTTTTTTCAACCGGTCCGTAATGAACTTGTCTCTACTGCCAACATCTTCATCTCAGATTAGCACTTAGACCCTACGTCTTCAGTTATTTATTGGACGTATTCTAATCTTTGTCTTCGCCTTCTCTCTTGAAGTTATTCCCCGATGCCCTAAAACATGCTCTATCAACCAGTGGCTTCTTCTTGTCAATGTTTGCATACATTTCTTTCTTCGCCGATTGTGACGAGAACAATGTCATTGTTTATCTTTCCTTGTCTTATCAGTCAACCTAATTTTCAACATCCTTCTGTAATACCACATTTCAAACGCTTTGCGGGTTCGATTCCCGGCGGGGTCAGGGATTTTCTCTCCCTCGTGATGACTGGGTGTTGTGTGATGTCCTTACGTTAGTTAGGTTTAAGTAGTTCTTAGTTCTAGGGGACTGATGACCGTAGCTGTTAAGTCCCATAGTGCTCAGAGCCATTTGAACCAAACGCTTTGGTTCTCGTCTTTTCCGATTGTCCCACAGTCTATGGTACACTACCATACAATGCTGTGTTGCAAAGATGTATTCTCAAAGATTTCTTCCTCGGACTAAGTCCGATGTTCGACACTAATAGACCTCTCTTAAAGAAGAATGCCCTTTTTGCCTATGCTAATTTGCTTTCTATGTTATTCCTTCGTCCACCATGTGCTTCCAAGAAAGCAGAACCCCCTTACTTCGTCTACTTCTTGGCCCCCAATTTTGATGTTAAGTTTATCACTAATCTCATTTCTGCTACTCCTCATTTCTTTCGTTTTTCTTCGGTTTACTATCAATCCACATTATGTACTCATACAGGGAAGGGAATGATCCAATCCGATACTTCGAGACTGACCCTGAAATATTTTATGCAGTTGGAATACAACGAAAGAAATGCACTGTAAAAAGTTTAGCTGCTAAGATGGATTGCAAGTATTTTTTAAGAACTGTTGAATTTGCTTATTTTTAAGATGAATGCACGCTGCCTGTTCTTTCGGACATCTCAGAAAGAACAGACACCATGCATGCATATAATTGATATGCCTCAATGAGCCATGAAACCACAACCACATTTACGTTCGACCTCCAGCAGGAATCTAAAATTAGCGAACACGAAAGACTTGGATGGAGCGCGCCGAGATTAACACTCTCCCTGGTTGGCGCCTTGTGAGCAGGAGGTCCTGGGTTCCAAACCCGATCCAGCACACATTTTCACTTGTCACTGGTAATTCCACATAAAGGCGCAATGCAGCTCATATCATCAGTTCGTTGACTTTCCTTTGTTCTACCTCCAGATTCAATTTACATAAAATTACTAGTTTCTGTAGCACGAAGAATCGTTTCGACGCGACCGCCCATGATAAGAGAGCATAGCGCCGCGTAGTCCTAACATCCTTAGTGACACAATCTAATCTGAAGTATCTCAGCCACACAAAAAGTGTCTTGTATCATTAATGTTTGTATCCGAGGCAGATCGTATGACAGCTAAACCACTGCATATATCATCCTTAAGAAGGTGACTAGCAGATAAGAACAAATCAAGGCAGTGTTTAATGTTACATTAGAGACGACTTCTACCAATCGTGACGCTAGTTAATTGAAATGAAATATTTCTTACATGTACATTAATATTATAATAATTTTTGTGTAATGTGTATTTTAGTAACGATGAAAGAGTTACTTATTTATTCCCCAGAGTCGTCATAATAAAGCGAGGTGTCATTTGAATGACACACCTGACGAAGGAAAAGTTAATGCTTTCAGGCACGTCACAGTAATTACCAGTTTCATTTAAACAGAATTTTGATGCTGTAAGACATAGTCCCACTTGTTGCTCAGCTTATTTTGCTGCATACAGAGAGTACTTAAAGGAATTCGTAAAACGTACAAATGACTGAAATTCAACAATACGGTTCTCCAATAAACCTCAGATGACACGGAGATATCGGAAATTATATTTTCCCACAATTTCCTTAAAATTACTTTCCACAGTCGAAAAAATTCTTTATCGAGACGCACATTGGTTGTTCCGGATGGAATCTGAATTATATCAACAGGGTTTTCGTCGTCGTACTGGAAGACAGAGGTGTCGTTTATGTCCAGGCCAAGAATCCAACAACGAAAGCAATGAATTAATTTCTGCAACTGGTTAGAAAGCATTCTGAATAAAATGTTAAAAATTATTCTTTGCTATTTTTCCAGATTTTCATACCATGATTATAAGGTTTTTGCGACTAAACAGCTCTTTTTTTATTTTTGGTCCTAATATGCCTTTAGGTCCCTGAAGACTTTTATGCGAAGTAAACTCAGTTTTTTTGCGACTTGCTATACTGTGTAACTTCTTCAATCTGCTTAACCATATCGAAGATGACTGGAAATCAGCAGTGTTCATCTTAGCTGCGATTCGCAGGGTCCAGTCTCGTAGATCTTCATTGGTAACGGTGCACTGCCCCTCGCGAGAAGCCCTACGTGGTTCATACCTCAAGAAAAGTCCTCTTGAGAACTGTTTTTCATGTTATTTGGTCAAGTTTAGGTGTTTATGTTGGATATTAATGGGGGTAACAGCACTTTGTGGCTATCCTGACAGTAAGTCATCCAGATAGTTTTTCTTCCGTAGTTTTGCTAGTTATCTGTATTTATTACTTCGTGTAAGTTTTCTTCTAGTTATCCAGTTCATGGTCGGATTTTATAAAGCAAAACCGCGTTTTCACGCTGCTTAATATTAAGCGTTAAACACAATGAATATTAATTCAGTTTTGTCTCCATTGTTAACACTTTCGCTTCCGCAAAAGCAACTGGCAATTATTACGGATATTAAATGAGTTGCAAACTTGAGTGAACAGTAACTGTGGACAATTGTGTCAGAGAAGCTATCAACGGAAATTGAAATTCGTTTTGCACATTATGCCCATGCCAGATTACGCTTACCAATGCACTGTCAACCAAGAATACGTACCAGCCATGTTGCACATGTTATATGTATATTGAACATGGTGGGGGGTGGGGGGGGGGGGGAGGAAAGGAAAGGGGAGGGATTACTGATGTCAGCTGCATCGGGACATTATGCAGAATCAGCAGCGACGAGTGAAATTGTGTGCTGGACCAGAATTCTAATCTGGGATCTACTGCTAACTAGACAGCTACATTACCCATGCGCTATGCGGGACACAATTGCAACTGCACGCCTCATGGCCGACTCACATTCCGCCTAGTGCCACCTATCCGCAGTCTCTGTAAATTTCCTCCACGTTCGCTACTCTAACAAGGAAACCTCCCCATCGCATCCCCCTCAGATTTAGTTATAAGTTGGCACAGTGGATAGGCCTTGAAAAACTGAACACAGATCAATCGAGAAAGCAGGAAGAAGTTGTGTGGAACTACGAAAAAAATAAGCAAAATATACAAACTGAGTAGTCCATGCGCAAGATAGGCAACATCAAGGACAGTGTAAACTGAGGAGCGCCGTGGTCCCGTGTTTAGCGTGAGCAGCTGCGCAACGAGAGGTTCTTGGTTCAAGTCTTACCTAGAGTAAAAAGTTTATCTTCTTTATTTTCTCAAAGTTATGATCTGTCTGTTCGTTCATTGACGTCTCTGTTCACTGTAATAAGTTTAGTGTCTGTGTTTTGCGACCGCACCGCAAAATCGTGCGATTAGTAGACGAAAGGGCGTGTCTCTCCAATGGGAACCGAAAACATTTGATCGCAAGGTCATAGGTCAACCGATTCCTCCACAGGAAAGCACGTCTGATATTTTCTATACGACACTGGTGACGGCATGTGCGTCACATGACAGGAATATGTTGTCGACCCACTTGTATACTTGGCGAATGGGTAAAAAAGATTCTTCTACCTTGCCTGATTTAGGTTTTCGTGTGGATGTGGTAATCACTCCCAAAAAAAGTGATGAAAACATAAGGGTTTGTCACATAAACTGAAAATAAAAAATTAAACTTTTCACTCAAGGGAAGACTTGAACCAAGGACCTCTCGTTCCGCAGCTACGCACACTAATCACGGGACCACGGCGCTCCTGAGCTTACACTATCCTTGATGTGGTCTGTCTTACACATGGACTGCTGAGTTTGTATATTTTTTCATAGTTCCACACAACTTCTTCCTGTTTTCTCGATTGATCTGTGTTCAGTTTTTCAAAGCTTATCCACTGTGCCAACTTATAACTAAATCTGAGGGGGGTGCGATGGGGTGGTTCCCTTGTAAGATTCCCGCAGGAGGTCGAACATACTTGTGCATCCGCACTGGAAGTGTATCCATTGCCGACCTAGGAGTATCAATTATATGAATGCGTGGCGTCTGATCTTTCGGACATGTCCGAAAGAACAGACACCACGCTTTCGTATGATAGATTCACCTAGACTATGCAGTTACGACGAACGTTGTGTCCAGGATGGCACAGTGGTGAACGCACTTGCCTAATTAGCAGGAAATCCCGAGTTTGAACCCCGGTCTGATACTCATTTTCACTGGTCGCCGCTAATTTCGGTGTCCCGATGCAGCAGTCATCAGTAATCCCTTCCCTTTCCTTTCCTTTCCTTTCTCCCCACTCCACATTTAATTTACATATAATGTACCACAGACGCGAAGTCCGGATGGTTTCTGATCTTTTGGACATATCCAAAAGAACAGATACCACGCATACATGTAAATATTGCACATGTACAGTCCACTACAGCTCTAGCAGGGGTGTACTTTTCACGGGCCACCAGGTGAGTTACAAATCTGACAAATTTCAATATATATAAAAAAAAATACCTGCAGTGCGTCTTAGCAGCTAAAATTCAATGTATTCTTCCTGTATAAAATATTTTAGGGCTTCTTTCGACATGTCAGATTAGACCATTCCATTGTTATCGCTATACTTGGAAGCCGGGATGGGTTGCTACTATAAGAGCTGATCAAAAAGTTTCCATTCGAAGGGCATACAAGGTGCATTCCATAAGTAATGCGAGCAAATTATAAAAAAATCATTTATCGAATATATTTGTACAAATAATGAAAAATTTTCAAAATAGCACACTCTTGCGTTGATACACTTCTGGAGACGGTGTTTCCATGCCTGGAAGGCCTTTTCCAGAATGTCCTTTAGAGCTGATGTAACATGCGCCTGGATGCTTTCAATCGTGTCCTAAAGTTTTCCTTTCATAACTCCGTTTAACAGAGGAAACAAAAAAAAAGTCAGCGGGAGCCTGGTCAGGACTGTAGGGAGGCTGGGGAACCAGTGGGGTCTTGGACCTGGCCAGGAAGTCGTTGACAATGAAGGTGCTGCGACTCGGCGCGTTGTCGTGGTGAACTTTCCACGTGTCCTTGATGCCACTTCGGCAGCGCGAGACCCTCCTTTTCAGTGTTTTGGGGACTTCCAAGTAGATAGCTGAGTTCACTGTAGTCCCAGTAGGTACGAATTCGTGCTGGACAAAGCCTCTGACGTCAAAGAAGACAATGAGCATGGTTTTGATCCTGGACTTGCTCATGCGTGCCTTCTTGGGACAGAGCGACGATGGGGTGTGCCACTCTGAACTCTGCCTTTTTGTCTCAGGGTCGTACTCAAAAATCCACGACTCATCACCAGTGATAACTGAGTTCAAAAAATGAGGATCATTTTCACACATTTGCAACATTTCTCGTCACCGAAGCACTCGCATGTGCTTGTGTTCGTCGGTCAACTCTTTTGGGGCGAGTTTGGCACACACCTTTCTCATGTTCAAATCTTCGGTCACAATGCGGAAAACGGTTGTTTTTGACATGTTAAGAGTTTGTGCTATCAATTGAAGCCTCAGCCGTCTGTCAGAGTTCAAACAATCGCGCACACGCGTCACATTTTCGTCGACTCGTGCGGTTGATGGCCGTCCACTGCGAGGTTCGTCGGTGATCTCCTCTCGGCCCTCCATGAACGACTTGTGCCATCGGAAAACTTGATTTGGACAAGCAATCATTCCCAAAGGCCTGCTGAAGTAATGCAAACGTTTCGGTGGCGGACTTCCCAAGTTTAAAACAAAATTTGATAGCGTACCGTTGCTCTACAAAATGATCCATTGTGCCGTGTTACATAAACTCAAAACGAGGTTGATGGAAACGCACGTGCTGACTCTGGCAGCTCGCAGCCGAATGAGACAAAGAGCGTTTTGAAGCTAACACCCCCCTCCACTTACCCCAGCCGGTTACAACACGCTGTGGTGTACCGTTGCGACAGAAAAAATTGGTCGCATAACTTATGGAACGCACTCTGTACAGTGCAGAATCGTTACGCCAATCAGGCAAAATCACTACGAGCACGGAGGATACTATCCTACTGAGGCACCAGGCTGCATAAGCTGTTTGGTGAAATACCGTGTGAAGAATTCCATAAGTGCCTGCTGCATATCCTCGTCCGGCAGGAATCGCGACCCTTCAATACCTTTTTTAATGGACCGAAGGCATGATATTCGCATGAGGACTATAGGGCAGGTGCTCGAGTGTCTTCCACTTGAGTCTCTCAGTTGACGCCGCCCCCCCCCCCCCCGCCTCCCCCCCCCCCCCCCCCCCCCGTCCACCGCAGATCGACCGGCGTCTTGTGTCGAATCGTGACAAGCGTGGTTTTCAACAGACATGCTGCCCCATACACATTCTTCATTCTCTGATGGATGTCTAACAGTGTCATTCGTCAGCCAAGAAAAGAATAACAGTAAGGTTGTCTGGTTTGGATGCATTTGGCAATGACATCGCCATCGTTCACGTTTCCGCATTTACCGCACGCACGTCGGAAAGACATGAATGGCACACTGAAGCTTTGTCTACATGTAGGTGCTTATATACCCGCATTGGAGTGCCCCTACGTTGCTTATATACTGCAGCAGCGCCCTCAAAAGGAAACTTTTCGACCGTCCCTGATATTTTCTGATGTCGGTTACCCACCTTTGCATTCGGCCCTCGCCTCTGTATTTTCTTACTTCACTGAATGCAGTAAAGAATTACCTTGTTCCATTGGCCAACCCCGCGGCCTTTTTAAACCTGACATACTTCTTTTTTTACGGTTCTAATTACATCTTTCACTCCAGTCTTTTCCTTGACTCAGTAACTTGTTTCCGTAGCGGCACTCAAAATGCATTGTTTCATTAATTGCATGGCAAATCTGAGTTTCTGACTGGCTTTCACGATGATTCTTGCAACGAAATTGTTCAGTTTCTCTAAGAGCTGCAATGCGCAGTTGTTTGTTCGCAGCTATTTTAACTGATTGGTGTCACACGTTCTGTACAAATGTCTGAAGATGGTTATGGCGTTATGGTCATGCACTTTATTTTAAAAAGAGGACTGCAGATGCGACACAAACGGAGATGCAGAAGTTTATGAGGACTCTGCAGCAGCGCCCTATACAGTTTATTACTTGATTAAGGTACTTACGCGTGATCACACTTCACTGTGAATTTGGGACTTTCTGGAGGGCTGGTAGTGGTCTCTTCTAATGATATAATCGGTAAAATTAATTATATTGTGATAAGAAATAGTAGTAGTGGTATCTCTTGAATCCAATGACTGATTTGATGCTGCTCTCATCTTTACTCCACCTTAAGCGAGCCTCTTCATCTCTAGGTAACTATAACCTACATGGTCCTGAATCTGTTCAGCATAGACATTTATTGACTTTCGTCCTCAATTTTTGCCTGCACCCTCCTTACTCTCACTCACTTCGATCATTACTTAATCAACTGTTCCTTGATATCTCACAATATATCCTACCAACGTATCCCTTTCGCTAATGAAATTATGTTGTAAATTTATTTTCTTCTCAATTCAGATCCCGACATTTCCATCAGTTATTTGATCCACCCATGTAATTGCTACATTAAAAAAGATTGTCAGAATAGACATTCTAACACAATAATTTACATTCGATGTTAGCATTTTATTTATTTATTAGTTACGCCCGTTAGTGTTATCAGCTGTTGAACAGTTATTTATAAAGAAATCT
Organism: Schistocerca americana; assembly: GCF_021461395.2. Lineage (NCBI taxonomy): Eukaryota > Metazoa > Arthropoda > Insecta > Orthoptera > Acrididae > Schistocerca > Schistocerca americana. The sequence continues at coordinate 193,966,269 of NC_060119.1, forward strand.
ACGCGTATGCGAGATTACCAAAGTAATCTCATGGAGGTACTGAGGCGAGAGCTACATGCGACCGAGCAGACCTCGCGGCATCGAAAAGAAAAGGCCGAATTTTGAGACGATGAGATTGGCTGACAGAATTCATGTTCCTCACAACTCACTCGTTTACTTGAGTACAAAATTTTTACCTGACGGAGTAGCGAATTGCATAGCGTGCCAGGGAAGGGAGTAAATAATTTTACAACTGTTTGCGACAAGCATAGCGCGGAAAAGATCGTAATTGTCTTGGTGTGTATGGAGAGCCAGGAATCTCTTGCAATACGTTAACCATTCCACGGCAACAGTGATTATTTCGGAATCCAAATCCGTCCAGCCGCTTCAGTGTGAAGGCGTAACAAACATACTAACTAGATGGTCGTAGGTTGTGTTCCAAAAATGAACAGCATAGAGACAGAAGTGATGACACTTTCTGCAGCACATTACCATCATTTTGCAGGACAATGCTGAAGCAAGTACAGTGCAAGCTGTTACTGATTTGTTTGACTATACCACCGCCGGGCGGGGTGCCGAGCGGTTCTAGGCGCTACAGGATGGAACTGCGCGACCGCTACGATCGCAGGTTCGAATCCCGCCTCGGCCATGGATGTGTGTGATGTCCTTAGGTTAGTTAGGTTTAAGTAGTGCTAAGTTCTAGGGGACTGATGGCCTCAGAAGTTAAGTCCCATAGTACTCAGAGACATTTGAACCTTTTTTTTTTAATACCGCCTACTGCTCTCCGCTGACTTAAGCCCTCGTGAGTTAAACTCGATTTCTAAACTGAAGGAAACACTTCACGGCATTCGCTTCAGAACTGCTACAAATTGGTCGGGCAATAGACCGCGCCGCTCGAACTGTCAACACAACTGGCACTGCTAAGAGTATCTTACGACTTACACATCGCTGGCAACGGTTTATACACAATGCTGGTGACTACTCTGAAGATCAGTAAAACTTTAAAACACGTATCTATTTTGTACGAGCTGTAAATAAATAGTTTCCACTATTCAAGTTCCAACCCTCGAAGACTGAGTGAAGGTGTACGGAGGGAACAAGGAATTGTTGTTTTGCTGATGTAGGGAGTATGTGTGTGTGTGTGTGTGTGTGTGTGTGTGTGTGTGTGTGTGTGTGTGTGTATTATATGGCGTTCCCACCTCACGTCTTATGAGAGCACGTCCAGCATTGTTGAACATGGTCTCTTTGGTGGTCCAGGTGTTATGGTGTGGGGAGACGTACTGTTACGTGGACGTACATACTTTCAAATCTTTGAGAACTGTACACTCATTAGTCAGTATTATTGTGACACAGTACTTCTTCCCCATGTCTGTAGCTTCAGGGATTCAATCAGCAATTCCATTTTTTAGATGACAATGCGCGACTGCAACGAATAGTGGAGGTGGAGGAGCTATGGAACGATAGGATATTCGGCGAAGGGACAGGCCTGCCCGTTCTCCTGACTTAAAACCCATCGAGCACATGTGGGATGCATTGAGAAGATACACTGCAGCACATTCACTTGCACCAGCGACCATCCAACAGTTCTCAACCGCGTTGGTGGAGAAATATGACAGCCTACTAGAAGCACGCCTGACCAACCTCTTGGCCAGCATGGCAACATGTTGCAGAGCATGCGTTGCCATCTGCGATGATAATGCACCCTATTAAGACTCAGGCCCCGCAATTTTAATGTCCAGGGGGCTATCATGAATTGCAGTGACTTCAGTGTAATTATTGTCTTTGAATAAAAGTGTCATTTATGTCCATCTCATTGCATATTTCTATCAATTACTTTCTGCACTGTACTGTAGCAGTTTTCTCTATGTATGATCCAAGTTTCATCGAGCTATGTTACTAGGAAATATGTAGCACTCATTGTCGCATCGTAGCCAGCAACCACACTTAAGTCAAAATCTGGAAGCAGGGTTGTGAATGAAGTAGAGCGCTTAGCACTGAAAGCACATTTATTATGAACAGTAATGAACAACGAGAACAGAGCTGAACCCCTGGGCAGAAAGTGCTGCTGTTTACACCAGCATTGAATATTCTAGAACATGTAACCATTTCAAACATAAGAAACTTTGAGATCCTTCCAATAATGATAAATACTTAATAACAAATAACTCCACATGATCGGGTTTGAACAAGTGACCTGTGGCATGCCAGACAACAACAGTAACTATTATGCCAAACTGCATGTTCCAGGACTGGTGTCAATATGTATACATGTTTGTATGTACACTGAGGTGACAAAAGTCATGGGATACCTCTTTATATCGCGTCGGACCTCATCTGGCCAGTGTAGGGCTGCAACAAGTCGTTGAAGGCCCATGCAGAAATACTGAGCCATCCTGCCTTTACATCTGTCCACAATTGTTAAGGTGTTGCCAGTGCAGGTGTCTGTGCATGAACTGACCTCTCGATTTTGTCCCATTAATGTTCAATGGGCTGTCAGGTCATTCGCTCCAATTGTCCAGAATGTTGTCAAACCAACTGCAAACAATTGTTACCCATTGGCATGGCGTATTCTCATCCAAAAAATTCCTTTGTTGTTTGGGAAAATGAAGTCGTTGAATGGCAGCAAATGTTCTCAAGTAGTCGAAGATACCCACTTCCAGTCAATGATGGGCTCAGCTGGACCAAAGGACCTGGTCCGTTCCATGTAAGCACAGCAATCATCAGGTTGCACAGTGCCTTGTTGACGACTTGGATCCATGGCTTTATGGGGGAATTGGGGAGGGAAGTCTTACCACACTCAAGCCCTACCATCATCTCTTACCAACTGAAACCGGGAATCACCTGACCGGGCTACAATTTTCCAGTCTTCAAGGGTAAAACCAACATGGTCACTAGCCCAGGAGAGGCACTGCAGCTGATGCCGTGCTATTGCCAAAGACACTTCTGTCGGTCGTCTCATGTTGATCTGTGCGGTTATTTCACGCAGTGTTGCACTGACAACTCGACGCAAACGCCGCTGCTCTCGATCGTTAAGTGAAGGCCGTCTGCCACTGCGTTCTCTGTGATGACTCAAATCTGGTATTCTCAGCACACTCTTGAGACTGTGGATCTCGAAATATTGAATTCCCTAACGATTTCCGAAATGGAATGTCCCATGCGTCTAGCTTCAGTCTGTTAACTCCCATAGTGCGGCCATAATCACGTGGGAAATCTTTTCACATGGATCACCTGGACACAAATGACAGCACCGCCAATCCACTGTCCTTTTATGCCTTGTGTACGCAATACTAACGCTATCTGTACATGCGCATGTCGTTATCCCATGGCCTTTGTCACCTCTGTGTATGTCTATGTATAAATCTGTTTCGAAGCCTGCAGTACGTTTACTTTAATACATAATGTCTGTTCAGAGTATGTCTAACAATTACTTTGATATACACACACACACTTCTGACATGTTATCATGACGCTCATAACAGCACAAGAAAACAGGACACGAAGATAAAGTGTCAGGCTATTCTCTAAATGGCAGTCTTCGAAGAAGCTAAATAAGTATATGGTAAGCTACACAGCTCGCTGTTAGCCCATAAACGCAAGTTTCCAAGACAAGATATTGTACTTTTTGGTCGAAGGGACATAGCAGTGACGTCGCTAGGAACACTGTTTTCTTTTGACTGAGCACACATTATATTTTTCCCATGGTGGAGATGGATTAAACAAGAATAGGAGCATTTTGTTTGCAATGGACAAATGTTTCCTACTTACTTCATTTCCACTGTCTGGAACTGACTCATTAATGTCAACCACAAACCCCTCTTCCTTTTTCTCCACACTGCAATCGGAATTGTTTATAATCCTCTGAAGGTTTCAAAGATTTGATAAGCTCGAAAGAGGACATTCCTGGTCTTTTGTAACACACAGTAACTCGTAATAGCCGTAAACGACTTCAAAGTTTTTATCTTAGTTTTTACTATAGCCTGGTCCACATTTGGGACATCGTCTAAAGATTTTTCAAGAATCTCTTCGTACTTCTTATTTTTTATGTTTGTGCTAGTGTAATGTTCATGGTTGATTTTCCATAAACAAGGTCTTTTACGGTACAATTCAATTAGTTTTTCCTTGCGGTCATTGTCCACTCTTCGCCATACCTGTAAAAATATTAAAAAGAAAAGAGGGGGAAAGACGTTGTAATGGAAAGGAGCAAATAAATAAGGAGATAGATTTCAGTGAGATGGGGCTCTTTCTCACGGCTAGTACATTGTACAGTGCGGCGTCAGATAGGTATTTTATTTGTTGTAGTAAATTTTCGCACTTTGAAACTTGTTTGTGTCTTCGCGTGAGTGTATGAACGATACCAGGAAGAAAACAGTGACAGTCGCCGGCTGTTTCAGCCTTTTCAAAGTACGGTATCAATCAGTTTGCTTTTTCGCCCAGAATGGCCAACACGACACGAAACAGAACCATGAGAAACATAAGTTTCATCAAATGAGCAGTTTGTGGGCTCCTGAGGATGAAAAATATCATTAGCGGGATATAGTTCGGAATCTATGGACTGAAATCGCAGATTTATTGGAAACCTCCAGAGGCAAAATACTATCGGAAATTTTAGGTGTAGATTATAACCTCGAAAAATAATTTGTTCGAGTGACAATGTGGCGTATAAAGTTATTGTTGTGGATCTTTTTGGATTGTGTTAGGTGGACATTACCTGTCTACAAATTATTATTACTGCTTACCGGCGTTTTTATGCCAGTAGTGTGGTGATTCTGTTACACGTGTAAATGCGTACATATGAGTTTCCAATTTGCGGTGCTTTAGGTATTTAGAGTATCTTATTTCAAACTTGGTGCTTTTTTTTCACACGTATGCTGAATGATGGCCATTGAAGGTTAATTGACGTTACGTCTGTGCAACGTCAAATAAATTCAGCAAAACAGATTTCGGGTGCTTATAGGGTTGTGATTTGAGATCTCTATTGAAAAATCCGGTACCCACATCAAAGATGCAGTTCTGGGTCTAATAAAACTGGAAGTGACACTTTGATATTTGACATCTGACGATTAGATCTTTCCAATGATTAGGCCTATACCTCGTTCTGAAAAGTTTCAAAGTTTTTCTGAGATTTGTTGGATGCTATTTACGATGTCGTAAATACTAATTTAAGAACTAGTATTTTCACTCTTGCACCCAAATACTGCGAAATTTTTAATTTATTCTATACCGAATTTTGGAGCTATGCTTCGTGCAAATGCACTACAAGACACTGTAATATGGTTGATTGTCTTTATTAAAAGCTACAGTCAATCTGAAATAATGCTGTCAGTCCTTTCTTGAATCCCCTGGACAAATGTAAAGCACAGTGAAGTTTCCAGTTCTACAATCTGATTATCTGAATCTACCTACTATCAGTATTGCACCAATACCTAACGTTTTTAGAATAAAGTGAGCTGCTGTGAAAACGCAAATCTACCTTTCATTAATTAAATAATACTTGCTTACTCACACATAAATTCTATCCATTCAGCATGTAATAGAAACATCTACTTTCACCAAACAAATAAACCATTGTGTGTTCATAACGTCATTGGCAAAATCTTTATACACCAAAGTCGCCACTGTAGCATAATAAACCATCCTCCTAATAACGTGTTTTGGAGAGATGCTTTAGTGTTGTGTATAACTGAAACTATATATTTTCCTAATACACGAGTATTTCGTAAAACTTGTCTGGTAATTCCAATAACTGAAAACAGTTCTTTTTGAGACAGGTTTAACTCGCGTGGTCTACGGCACCTTGTCGCGGTTCGCGCGGCTCTCCTCGTCGGTGGTTCGAGTCCTCCCTCGGACATGGGTGTGTGTGTTGTCCTCAGCGTAAGTTAGATTAAGTAGTGTGTAAGCTTAGGGACCGATAAACTCAGCAATTTGATCCCACAGAATCTTACCACAAACTTCCAAAGATATACCTCATCGGCATCTTTTTAACAGCAAACGTTGCATTGCAGCACTCGTCTCCAAGCACAGAGGCGTCGTGGTATCCATCCCACCATTCTGGGTTAAAATCTAACTTTATTTATACATAGAACCGATTCTAACCCAACCTAACCTACTCGACTCCGCCAAAAACTGGGGCGAATGAGATCGGAGGCACCGTGACCCAGCTGTCGTGCGATGCTATCGGGCGACCTCTGGCGACGGCGTCTGACGACCGTTGTCGGTGCCTCTGTTACCGCAGCCTAACGCACGAAGGGGAACTGAGGTATTCAAGAATACGCCTAAAACATACGTGGCCCGTCGCGGAAATCGCTCGTGTACGCTCAGCTATTCAAAAGATGTACAGTACGACACAACATAGCTCATTCTGCCGAATTATAAGTGCTCGACGAGATCTGGCCCAGAGCCCGTCCTGTTTCTCCAGGATGAAGGCCGCCAGCAGGGTACCAAATGGATACCATTCGCCATTAGAATGTTATGGATTAATGTGGTAGCACCGTTTCGTCCTGTGGGTTAAGCCGTTGGCTGGCGCACCCAGGACAGCGAGACACGACAAAAAGGCGGCAGTGGCATGTCCGAGGCACGTGGTGTCGGCAGCAGGCGGGTGGGGGAGCTACCCTAGCATCTGGCCAGCCATTGTCTGCCGCGTGCATGCGTGGCCGCACGTGCTGAGCCGCGCTCTTGTGGCTGGAAAGGGGAAATGCCCTGCGAGGAGTGGTGAGAGGGGGGGGGGGGGGGGAGAGCCAACGACGAGGAGGGGAACAGCCGGCCAGCTCGGATGGCAACAACGAGCGCTGCATGAGCGCTCGCAGCGTTGAGCTCCAACAAAGAGCGCTAGCGAATTGACTCTGAAGGGGACGAGGAAGCAACTAATAGATCCGACAGCACACTGAAAACATCAGTATCTATACAGAGATCATCGTTATTCACACGTCGATATTAAACTGTCGATTTATTCACAATATCGTTTCATTTCCTCGATATACCACGCATTCTTAATTCTGTTTCCTTTGTGCCTTAAAGGACGATTCACACTAGACAGTACTGGAACGGAGAGAAACGTCAGGCGTCACAATGGTGGAGTGTTCACACTAGTCGAAACCACAGACATACGTCACTAGTTATTTATTTGTAATTTCTGCTACCAGTCACTTTTTTATTGTATGTTTTATGTTTAATCGAACATAATACAACGCGTTTCGAACATTTCCTGTTCATCTTCAGGCGTTTATATATACATACATACTAGATTAATCTAGTTTAAGACGGTTTATTTTTAAGTAACATTTCTCTGTGTGTATGTATGTATGTATGTATAAACGCCCGAAGATGAACAGAACATGTTCGAAACACCTTTTAGTATGTTATTTACGTCCACTGCGCTCGCCGCCGTATCGCAGTTCTAAACTGGTGGCTTCAGTGACACCAATGAGACCGTATACGGCACTGCCAGTCTAGTTTGTAAGTCTGTAGTCGAAGCGATGTCAATTCGATTAGCCCCCCACTATTTGGTAGCTCTTCCCTTCTAAGGTAATGGCTCTACTGCAACCAGTGTCAAGGTGTAAAGGAGATGAAACGTGTATACAAAACACAGCTACTAGGTAAATTATTGAAGAAGAGAGAGAAGTTGGTGTGACTGCTGTTTTGAAATCGGTGTATCAAATATGTGATTTTTGTGGTTGCATCTTCTTGGGGTCAAGTTACTGAACTATCGATCCTGAAGTCACGGAAAAATGAATGGCCTGCTATTTATGATTGCAGTGCAGAAGATTGTGAACTTGTTACAGCCCTTGAATTCCTTGAAATGTTAGAAAACATTCCTGGTTCTTCGGATGTAGATGCTAATGACAAAGACGCCTGGCTGCAGAATGACAGTGATGATGGTTACAGCACCATTACCAATGACGAAATTCGTATCGCCGCCTCTTTTACTACAGAGAACGACAGTGGCGTCTCAGTGGTAGAAATAATGCCTCATGTGGAGGCAAGAGAACAGCTGCAAAAATTAATGGTTTATGTAGAAAGTCATCTGGAAAAAACTCCAGCCAAATTTATGTTGGCGAAACGTTCCTTGGTATCCGATCGTGCTGCTCTGAAACGCCTCACAAGTTCGAAACAAAAGAAACTTTCGCACCATTTCAGTAAATAAACGTGAGTGGACTACAGTAACTGCCAAATAACTGTCCCTAATTGGTGCAAAAATAAAAGCTTTGTATACTGCAGTACATATGAACAATTTTTGCATTTTGTAGAATATTTCCGGATTGTTCGGATTTTCAGTGAACTGGATTACATCCTATCCCCTCTAATCTGGATGCAGAAGTTCTTTTGTACATTGAACCTGCTTACCCTATGTATTGTGTAGTTCTTCCTATATAGCACCGTACGAAGTGGCGCAGTGTTAGCACTCTGGCCTCGCATTCGGGAGGACGACGGTTCAAATGGCTCTGAGCACTATGGGACTTAACTGCTGTGGTCATCAGTCCCCTAGAACTTAGGGCTACTTAAACCTAAGTAACCTAAGGACATCACACACATCCATGCCCGAGGCAGGATTCGAACCTGTGACCGTAGCGGTAGCGCGGTTCCAGACTGTAGCGCCTTGAACCGCTCGGCCACTCCGACGGGAGGACGACGGTTCAAAAGCGCGTCCGGCCATCCTGATTTAGATTTTCCGTGACTTCCCTAAATCGCTTCAGGTACATGCCTTGATGGTTTCTTTGAAAGGACACGGCCGACTTCCTTCCCCACTCTTCCCTAACCTGATGGGACACAAGACCTCGATGTTTGGTCCCCTCCCGCAAAGTTATACACGGTCCAGTCACTTTAAAGTGAGCACAACCTTTGTTCGACGTCATCGTGCAATATCCACTCAGACGACAGGAGGCCGCTCTAGCAATGGAGGGAATGTAAAGAGTGTCGGGGGACGCAAAAAAACTGTGTAGTCGTTGTCGTAATTTTGAAACGGAGCGCTTTATCTGTTGCCCAAAGGGCATGAACATTGGCTTTCGGACCAAGGATGGAAGCATTTCCGAAACGGCTAAGTTTGTAAACGGTCCACATGCCGCCGTGGTTAAAATGGCTCTGAGCACTATGGGACTTAACTTCTGAGGTCATCAGTCCCCTAGAACTTAGAACTACTTAAACCCAACTAACCTAAAGACATCACACAGATCCATGCCCTAGGCAGGATTCGAACCTGCGACCGTAGCAGTCTCACGGTTCCAGACTGTAGCGCCTAGAACCGCTCGGCCAAACCGGCCGGCCGCCGTGGTTAAAGTATACCTGCATGGCAAAAAGGCGTTACCCGAAATCGGCGCCGAGGCAACTGTCGTTTACCACAGGCCACAGATAACAGGAGTGAATAACGGCTGCGATGATGCGTACGCGCAAATAGATGTGCAACTGTTGAGCAACGGACAGCCCAGATGAACCAATGGGCTAATGTCCTACCAACCGATCCCTTCTTCTGTGCCACAAACTCCTCTTCTCCCCAATTCTATTCAATACCTCATCATTAGTTATGTGATCTACCCATCTAATCTTCAGCATTCTTCTGTAACACCACATTTCGAAAGCTTCTATTCTCTTCTTATCCAAACTATTTATCGTCCATGTTTCACTTCCATACATGGCTACACTCCATACAAATACCTTCATAAACGACTTCCTGACACTTAAATCTATACTCGATGTTAACAAATTTCTCTTCAACTTAAATCACTTAATAAAAGCAAGTCTCCTGGTCCAGACTGTATACCAATTAGGTTCCTTTCAGAGTAAGCTGATGCAATAGCTCCATACTTAACAATCATATACAACCGTTCGACCGAGCGAGGTGGTGCAGTGGTTAGACACTGGACTCGCATTCGGGAGGACGACGGTTCAATCCCGCGTCCGGCCATCCTGATTTAGGTTTTCCGTGATTTCCCTAAATCGCTCCAGGCAAATGCCGGGATGGTTCCTTTCAAAGGGCACGGCTGACTTCCTTCCCCGTCCTTCCCTAATCCGATGAGACCGATGACCTCGCTGCCTGGTCTCCTTCCCCGAAACAACCAACCAACCAACAACCGTTCGCTCGACGAAAGACCCATACCCAAAGTTGCACAGGTCACATACACCAATATTCAAGAAAGATCATAGGAGTAATCCACTAAATTACAGGCCCATATCATTAACGTCTATATGCGGCAAGATTTTGGAAGATATATTGAGTTCGAACATTATGAATTACCTCCAAGAAACGGTCTATTGATACACAGTCAACACGAATTTAGAAAACATCGTTCTTGTGAAACGCAAATAGCTCTTTACTCGCATGAAGTGTTGAGTGCTATTGACAAGGGATCTCAAATTGATTCCGTATTTCTTGATTCCGGAAGGCTTTTGACAGTGGCGGATTTACAGCATCTTAAGGGGGAGGGGGCGGCAATTTTGCTCTGTACACATTTTAACCTTTTACGTTTTAAAATAACTGCGTTTATAAACGAAAAATGTTTTAATATTGTTAAACAACTTGCTACTTTAAATAAGCCTTAAGAACGAAATTCGACAGTAAAAGCTTGGAAATATACACTACTGACCATTAAAATTACTAAACCACGAAGATGACTTGCTGCAGACGCGAAATTTAACCGACAGGAAGAAGATGCTGTGATATGCAAATGATTAGCTTTTCATAGCATTCACACAAGGTTGGCGCCGGTGGCGACACCTACAACGTGCTGACAGGGGGAAAGTTTCCAACCGATTTCTCATACACAAACAGCAGTTGACCGGCGTTGCCTGGTGAAACGTTGTTGTGATGCCTCGTGTAAGGAGGAGAAATGCATAAAAGTCGAATTGTAGCCTATCGCGATTGCCGTTTATCGTATATAGCAGAATATGGAATCGGTGGGTTCAGGAGGGTAATACGGAACGCCGTGCTGAATCCCAACGGCCTCGTATCACTAGCAGTCGAGGTGACAGGTATCTTATCCGCATGGCTGTAACGGATCGTGCAGCCACGTCTCGATCCCTGAGTCAACAGATGGGGACGTTTACAAGACAACAACCAGCTGCACGAAAAGTTCGACGACGTTTGCAGCAGCATGGACTATCAGCTCGGAGACCATGGCTGCGATTACCCTTGACGCTGCATCACAGACAGGAGCGCCTGCGATGGTGTACTCAACGACGAACCTGGGTGCACGAATGGCAAAACGTCATTTTTTCGGATGAATCCAGTTTTTGTTTATAGCATCATGATGGTCGCATCCGTGTTTGGCGACATCGCGGTGAACGCACATTGGAAGCGTGTATTCGTCCTTGCCATACTGGCATATCACCCGGCGTGATGGTATGGGGTGCCATTGGTTACACGTCTCTGTCACCTCTTGTTCGCATTGATGGCAGTTTGAACAGTGGACGTTACATTTCAGATATGTTACGACCCGTGACTCTACCCTTCATTCGATCTCTGTGAAACCCTACATTTCAGCAGGATAATGCACGACCGCATGTTGCAGGTCCTGTACGGGCCTTTCTGGATACAGAAAATGTTCGACTGCTGCCCTGGCCAGCACATTCTCCAGATCTCTCACCAACTGAAAACGTCTGATCAATGGTGACCGAGCAATTGGCTCGTCACAATACGCCAGTCACTACTCTTGATGAACTGTGGTATCGTGTTGAAGCTGTATGGGCAGCTGTACCTGTAAACGCCATCCAAGCTCTGTTTGACTCAATGCCCAGGCGTATCTAGGCCGCCATTACGGCCAGAGGTGGTGGTTCTGGGTACTGATTCCTCAGGATCTATGCACCCAAATTGCGTGAAAATGTAATCCCATGTCAGTTCTAGTATATTTGGCCCATGAATACCAGTTTATCATCTGCATTTCTTCTTGGTGACTGAATGGAAATTTATCGTAGGTTTCTGTCTTCACGATTGTAAAAAATATTTTGAAGTAAGATGTCAGGACGGCAATCTGCAATACAATGTTTGAAACGTTATTATTCCGAAAATGTTGTCAGCTTCTACTTAAACCTACCATATATGTTTCACCGGCGCAGGTATAGTAAGTTTCAGGTTTTTAGTTTTCTTCTCAGAGGTTTTCTTTGCACTCGCTGGAAATTTTTTTAGAGAAATTAAGGTAGTTGGCTTCTTGCAACAATGACGAATATAAGACGCCTTTCTCTTCCTTTTTGGGTCACAGATGCTTTGCGTTTTTCCAGTCGTTCTACAACGACTTCTATTATTGGTTCTGCTACACCCAAACACGATGAATGGATGCACGAAGTTCACAGGCTATGTGATAGTTGTTGACTCACTTTCTATCTGTGGTGTCACAAAGAAGTTTGCAAGCTTCATCAAAAAATTAAAGCAGCTGACCTGAATATCGTTTTTACAGGAATTGTGAATGACAAACGCATTGACCCACTCACGTCTAACACTCAGAAAAATAATGCCATTGGCCATCGTTGGAAGAGGCTTCGACGATCAGCGATATTTGTTTCAACTAAATATATTTGTGGTGGAACCTTTAGGTAAAGATTCAGTCGCTACAATTCTGTCTTCATCAATTTGATCATTTGTTTTATTCAAGTATATCACAGGATTGCAAAACAAATTCGTCTTACTTTCGCCCTGTTCCTATTCTGAATTCACTTTTAATTTCGTTGTCAGTACCTAATCCAGCATCACTTCCTGAACTGTCTTCAAACTATTTTAAAACAGTGTCCCCAAAGCCAGGGTCCGTAACATGAACAGCTACTGAAGACTTGGCTACTGTGTCCATAACGTTAAGTGCCAGGTCTCAGAGATTGCTAGCGCGCTGAAGCAGAATCAGCATAGGTTTACGCAACATTAAAGTGGCTACTGACAAAGGGAATCACTGCAGCTTCGGGAAAGAACAACCAAATAATCGCTGTAGTCTCCTACCCACACTTATTCGTTAGCAACAGGGTAACAATGAATGCTAGCGGTCTGTGAGACCGCACCTACAACATTAAGAGTTATTGTTATTATCAACCATGAGCAGAATTTCGTCGGTTAAACTATAAAACACGTGCCATCTATCTTTATAATGATGTTTGCCATTAACTCTTACATAAATAGAGATAATTAACTAAAATTTGTGCTCGTTTTTATACATTACGATAAAGATATCAGGGCAATACAGTACCTCACACATGGAAAACACCACGAATAAATAACATAGCACATAGAAAACACATCTGAAAAAGGGAGAAATTTCTCGAAAAGCTTCATGCAAAATATAAATAAAAAGAAAATCGCAGGCTTTCACCAACCATTTGTAAAGGATCAATTTTACTGGTATCAGAGGACTGCGAATTCGATGCGTTCTCCACATTTTGAGTTTCTTCTGGTGGACCTACAATTTCTGGCATTATTAGAGGCACATGCCTGTTCATACGGCGGATGCTAAAAGAGGAAGGTATGAAACCACTGACCATAGAAAATTGGAAGAATGTCAGCTACAAGAAGACAGCAAACTTCTTTCACTGTGTGGGATCCGTAGATGAAAAACACGAAAGAAGCATTAAACCATAAAGATCAGGCAGGTAATAGTATAATTACAAAAAGTAATTGTCTATTGTGTTAATGACAACTATTGTTCCAGATTCATGGACGTAGGGGCATTTGGTCATCAAGCAGACTGTAGAGTACTGAAACCAACTGAATTAGGTGAAAAGTTTACAATCAAACTTCGAATCTGCCAGGCGCAGCACTACCTCCGAATGATTCTTGTGGACTGAAAAGCCCTAAAGCGTTGGTGGCTGTCTGCTTAATAAGGCCATACGGCGAGAAAGACTTGACTAATAAATAAAAAGTCTTGAACTGCAGGCTATCATTAGCACGACGTGAATTTCCCATCGCTAGTTGATGTTAATGCCGGCCGAAGTGGCCGTGCGGTTAAAGGCGCTGCAGTCTGGAACCGCAAGACCGCTACGGTCGCAGGTTCGAATCCTGCCTCGGGCATGGATGTTTGTGATGTCCTTAGGTTAGTTAGGTTTAACTAGTTCTAAGTTCTAGGGGACTAATGACCTCAGAAGTTGAGTCCCATAGTGCTCAGAGCCATTTGAACATTTGATGTTAATGTGGCTATGGCAGATCTGTTATACAAGCATGTTGTGCGCTTCACAGTTTTGCGAGACAACATGATGGTTACTGTTCTCATGAGACACTGTCGGGTATAATGTTGAGTATTCCTGCACATGGGGTAAAAGGAACTACCAGCGGCAAAAGAACCAGAGATCATTCTGCTGATTACTTCTGTTGCCCTCAAGGATCTGTAATGGTAAGGTCGTTAAGCTAACATCCTATATTAAAAAATAAATTTATTTGGTCTAAAATTGGCTGGTTGATATTTCATTCGTGAATACATTTCAGTATACACTGTTTATAAATATTAATGAAAAATGTACTGTCATGGTTCCCGAAAATCTAACTTGTGCTTGTCATCCGTTCCATCCCACTTTTCAACGATTCTCTCTCTTTATCTCTGTTTTTGTTCTCTTCGTCCTGTATGTTGTACAACCATGGTGTTTCTGCACTTCCATAATCATCATACGCTCCATTTTGACATATTATGACATACGACGAGTACAGTGATAACGCGAGAGTGGCATGGTCTGTTTGCAAACTGAACAGCAAGCTCCGGTGATCCTAGTCGCTCTACCCAGCTGTGTCATAAGTAACACGTGCACACAGGTTGTTCCACAAGTTATAGCGATTTTACCGTAGCGGGCTTATCAAATAAGAGGCGACACATTACGCGGGAATCTCCGGAGAATGTCAATTTTTCGCTAAATGCATTACTCTGTAGGAAATACAATAATTAGAAACTAATGTAAATAACACAATAAACGCAAACGAACACAATTCAGTTAAAGAGGTGTAGAATAATAACCGCCACCAATCACAGTATAACTTGACTCTGAGCACTATGGGACTTAACATCTCAGGTCATCAGTCCCCTAGAACTTAGAACTATGTAAACCTAACTAACCTAAGGATATCACACACATCCATGTTCGAGGCAGGATTCGAACCTGCGACCGTAGCGGTCGCGCGGTTCCAGACTGAAGCGCCTAGAACCGCTCGGCCACTAACGCCCGGAAATCACAGTAGAAGCTGATTTTATTTAACTCATGACTCGTTTCTGGCTTATGCCCATCTTCATGTGGTTTACATTTAGGTACATGTTTCCCTACCCAATGCTGACTAAATAGACACAACTGTAACGTTTGGAAATAGCTAAGTGACATGTGCTACAAAACATTGTAGTACTTACCCTAAAGCTGCTGTATCCACATCGTTTTCACATTAAATTTATCACGCTTTTGTGCAAAAATATTTCGTTTTCTTACACATTAACTGTATGTTAGTCACAGTGATAATTATTGGTGTTTCCATACTAGGGCTTTGATAAAGTAGTGACACTTTATATGTTGGTACCTTCAGACGCACCTGCGCTCACAACATCCAACATGTTTACATTTTAAAAACAGAGATTCTGGTCAAAGAGCTTATGTCAAGGAATACAGAGATGTTACACGCACAGATGCATAACAAATTTGGAAATTTGTAGTAAGGTCTTATGGGACCAAACTGCTGAGGTCATCGGTCCCTAAGCTTGCTCACTACTTAATCTAACTTAAACTCACTTATGCTACGGACGACACACACACACACACACACACACACACACACACACACACACACACACACACCCATGCCCGAGGGAGGACTCGAACCTCCGACGAGAGAAGCCGCGCGGACCGTGACAAGACGCCTGAGAATGGGAGGCTACCCCACGCGGCGATGCATAAGACATTACAAATTACGAAAATGAAATTGTTACATGATTGTGGAACCTCATTGTCATTTATAATATCTAGAATGGTTGCTGATAAATATATATATGGCTAAATAGACATTGTAATTTTTTATTTATTTATTTTTTTTTGAAAAAGTTGCTAGTTGTGAGGTGGCCATAAAATTACAGTTTTTGATTTTTAAAATATTTCCTTACAGATGTATAGAAATGATTTGCTTGTAAGGTCTACATGTTCTTTGAGAATTAGCTTCGGTGATTTGGAGAAACGGATTTTTAAATTTCGAGCTCTTCGAGAAGAGTCACTTTGTTTCTTCTGCTGACAGTGTGCAGTATCTGTAGGTTACCTTTACAGGCTCTGGCTAAATGGTCATGTCTTCCAAATGTGTCCCAAAAGCGGATTTATCAGAATTATGTAGACAGAAGGCATTCATGTGTTCCCAGTATCTTGTAGTGAAACACCTTCCTGTCTGGCCTATGTCTAATTGTGGGCTTGCAGTTTATCGTTAGTACTGAAGGATACTTAAATACCTCTGTTACGAAAAAGATTAACTACCGGTACTTGGTACGAAATTTTTCGCATAAACGGGATGCGAACAAATGTGTATACTTGTTCTTGAGTGTGTTATTTTGTTCTTGTGTATCTGATTTAGGTGTGCATTGTTTCCTCTTGATTGTTTTTTGAGAATATAATTGATAAACTACCCAGTTCAGCATACGAGGTGCATTCAAGTTCTAAGGCCTCCGATTTTTTTTCTCCGGACTTGAAAGAGATAGAAACATGCGCATTGTTTTAAAATGAGGCCGTGTTCATTGTCAATACGTCCCAGAAATGGCAGCACCGTACGGCAGATGGAATTTTACCGCCAGCGGCTCGAATGAGAACTGTTTTAAATACTTAAAATGGCGACTTTTTCCTTACTTGAACAGAGTGCAATCATTCGTTTTCTGAATTTGCGTGGTGTGAAACCAATTGAAATTCATCAACAGTTGAAAGAGACATGTGGTGATGGAGTTATGGATGTGTCGAAAGTGCGTTCGTGGGTGCGGCAGTTTAATGAAGGCAGAACATCGTGTGACAACAAACCGAAACAACCTCGGGCTCGCACAAGCCGGTCTGACGACATGATCGAGAAAGTGGAGGGAATTGTTTTGGGGGATGGCGAATGACTGTTGAACAGATCGCCTCCAGAGTTGGCATTTCTGTGGATTCTGTGCACACAATCCTGCATGACGACCTGAAAATGCGAAAAGAGTCATCCAGGTGGGTGCCACGAATGCTGACAGACGACCACACGGCTGCCCGTGTGGCATGTTGCCAAGCAATGTTGACGCTCAACGACAGCATGAATGGGACTTCCTTTTCATCGGTTGTGATCATGGATGAGACGTGGACGCCATTTTTCAATCCAGAAACAGTCAGTCAGCTCAATGGAAGCACACAGATTCACCGCCACCAAAAAAATTTCGGGTAACCGCCAGTGCTGAAAAAATGATGGTGTCCATGTTCAGGGACAGCGAGGGCGTAATCCTTACCCATTGCGTTCCAGAGGGCACTACAGTAATTGGTGCATCCTACGAAAATGTTTTGAAGAACAAATTCCTTCCTGCACTGCAACAAAAACGTCCGGGAAGGGCTGCGCATGTGCTGTTTCACCAAGACAACGCACCAGCACATCGAGCTAACGTTACGCAACAGTTTCTTCGTGATAACAACTTTGAAGTGATTCCTCATGCTCCCTACTCACCTGACCTGGCTCCTAGTGACTTTTGGCTTTGTCCAACAATGAAAGACACTCTCCGTGGTCGCACATTCACCAGCCGTGCTGTTATTGCCTCAGCGATTTTCCAGTGGTCAAAACAGACTCCTAAAGAAGCCTTCGCCGCTGCCATGGAATCATGGCGTCAGTGTTGTGAAAAATGTGAACGTCTGCAGGGCGATTACGTCGAGAAGTAACGCCAGTTCCATCGATTTCGGGTGAGTAGTTAATTAGAAAAAAAATCGGAGGCCTTAGAACTTGAATGCACCTCGTACATTTTCAAGTTTCCTCATTGCTGCAATGCCTGCTCGCAGTCAATGTCTATAATTTCTTCGTGTCTTAAATCATAGTGGCTGGCGGAGCAAAATGGTGTCTGTTCTTTCAGACATATCCAAGTGTGTGTGTGTGTGTGTGTGTGTGTGTGTGTGTGTGTTTATGTGTATGTTTCCGAAAGAATAGATATACACACACACACACACACACACACACACACACACATACACACACACATGTATAATTCAACGGTCGCTACACTGCGATGTTACATATACTGATGGCTCACAACATTGTGATCACCTACCTAACAGCCGGTAGGTCCACGCGTGGTATCATGGAAGCAATGAGATCTTGGTAGGTAGCTAGAGGGATTTGGCACCACCTCTGCAACACAAGTCACCTGATTCCGGGGAACAATGAGCTCTGCTGCCGCGTTCATTCACATCCCCGGTGTGTTCGATCGTGTACAGATCTGGCGAGTCACTGTGTTCCTCGAACCATTCCATCACACTCATAGTCTTACGACATGGTGCTTTATCTTGTTGAAAAGTGCTACTACTGTTAAGAAATGTGGTCGTCTTGAAGAGGCATACGTGGTCTGCAGCCAGTGCACGATTCTCCTTGGCCGTTGTGGTGCCTTGCGCGAGCTCCACTGGACCCATGGATGACCACGTGAATGTTTCTCGGAGCATAATGGAGCCACCGCCAGCTTGTCTCCGTCACGCAGTACAGTTGTCAACGTGCTGTACCCCTGCAACACCACGGTTTAGCGCCCTCCCATCCGCATGATGAAAAAGGTATCGGGATTCACCCTCTGCCACTGCGCCAACGTCCAATGCCGATGGTAACGTGTCCATTTCAATCGTAGTTCTCGATGTCGCGGTGTTAACAAAGGTACATGCATGGATCGTCGGCTGTGAAGGCCCATCGTTAGGAGTGCTCGGTGCATTGTGTGTTCAGACGCACTTATACCCTGCCCAGCTTGAAGGACAGACATAGGGCGATGTGCATTCTTGTAATTAAACGTACATATCTCCAAAAATATGACAACTAAAATAGTAAAACTTGAGACGATGATGTACAACATTATGCTTAATATTCTGTGCAATTTTTGTTTGAAAATGCACATCGGCATATATTTTATAAGGATTTGAATTTTTTATTACCATTGTTTGTGTAATGTAAGTTTTCTCATAATATTATCAAGTAATAAAACTGGACTTTCACAATTTACATCCACATAAAAGGTTATTAAAAAGTGTGTAGCAGATTTTGGTTTAAGGACATAGTTATTTTGGTATTAATTTTTCAGTTTTTTGTTACCTGGGACTACTTTATTTTCCTCAAATTTTGAAGGAGAACTTTTCTCAGAGAAAAGATAACGGAAAAGTGCTGCACAGAATTATTCAGTAAGTAATTCTTAAGAACTATGCCAGATTTCAGGATGTTAGTTTATAGTTCCTGAGGAAAGGTACATCATAGCTCAAAAAATTCAGTTTACAGCAATTCGCATTTAAAGTTTTTATTTAATTTTTTGACAATATTGCTATACCTGTTGTGACTAATGCCGTTCCCATCCATATTCTCCATTCTTTTCCTCGTCATCCTGGAGCAATTTCTTTCCCTGCCTCCTTTGCCTGGGAAACTTTTGCATTTTTTCTTCTGCTGCCTAAGCTTTGCCCAGTCGCGCTTCATTGATGCTTCTTCAGTGTGACTGCACCTGGATCGAAGCCTAATCTCTGCAGGCACTTAATCCTACCTACATTTCAGCTACTGAATACCACGCATGCAAAAGTGACAAAAAGCGGATTTCAGAGTACTTGACGGCTCAACACAAAAGTTTTGTCTCAAGTACAGATGGTGTTGAGGATCAGTGGACAAAGTTCAAAACCATCGTACAATATGCGTTAGATGAGTAAGGGCCAAGCAAGATCGTAAGAGATGGAAAATATCCACCATGGTACAACAACCGAGTCAGAAAACTGCTGCGAAAGCAAAGGGAACTTCACAGCAAACATAAACATAGCCAAAGCCTTGCAGACAAACAAAAATTACGCGAAGCGAAATGTAGTATGAGGAGGGCTATGCGAGAGGCGTTCAATGAATTCGAAAGTAAAGTTCTATGTACTGACTTGGCAGAAAATCCTAAGAAATTTTGGTCTTATGTCAAAGCGGTAGGTGGATCAAAACAAAATGTCCAGACACTCTGTGACCAAAATGGTACTGAAACAGAGGATGACAGACTAAAGGCCGAAATACTAAATGTCTTTTTCCAAAGCTGTTTCACAGAGGAAGACTGCACTGTAGTTCCTTCTCTAGACTGTCGCACAGATGACAAAATGGTAGATATCGAAACAGACGACAGAGGGATAGAGAAACAATTAGAATCGCTCAAAAGAGGAAAGGCCGCTGGACCTGATGGGATACCAGTTCAATTTTACACAGAGTACGCGAAGGAACTTGCCCCCCTTCTTGCAGCGGTGTCCCGTAGGTCTCTAGAAGAGCGTAGCGTTCCAAAGGATTGGAGAAGGGCACAGGTCATCCCCGTTTTCAAGAAGGGACGTCGAACACATGTGCAGAACTATAAACCTATATCTCTAACGTCGATCAGTTGTAGAATTTTGGAACACGCATTATGTTCGAGTATAATGACTTTTCTGGAGACTAGAAATGTACTCTGTAGGAATCAGCATGGTTTCGATAAAGACGATCGTGTGAAACCCAGCTCGCGCTATTCGTCCACGAGACTCAGAGGGTCATAGACACGGGTTCACAGGTAGATGCCGTGTTTCTTGACTTCCGCAAGGCGTTCGATACAGTTCCCCACAGTCGTTTAATGAACCAAGTAAGAGCATATGGACTATCAGACCAATTGCGTGATTGGATTGAAGAGTTCCTAGATAACAGAACGCAGTATGTCATTCTCAATGGAGAGAAGTCTTCCGAAGTAAGAGTGATTTCAGGTGTGCCGCAGGGGAGTTCAAATGGCTCTGAGCACTATGGGACTTAACATCTATGGTCATCAGTCCCCTAGAACTTAAAGCTACTCAAACCTAACTAACCTAAGGACATCACACAACACCCAGCCATCACGAGGCAGAGAAAATCCCTGACCCCGCCGGGAATCGAACCCGGGAACCCGGGCGTGGGAAGCGAGAACGCTACCGCACGACCACGAGATGCGGGCCGCAGGGGAGTGTCATAGGACCGTTGCTATTCACAATATACATAAATGACCTTGTGGATGACATCGGAAGTTCACTGAGGCTTTTTGCAGATGATGCTGTGGTGTATCGAGAGGTTGTAACAACGGAAAATTGTACTGAAATGCAGGAGGATCTGCAGCGAATTGACGCATGGTGCAGGGAATGGCAATTGAATCTCAATGTAGACAAGTGTAATGTGCTGCGAATACATAGAAAGATAGATCCCTTATCATTTAGCTACAAAATAGCAGGTCAGCAACTGGAAGCAGTTAATTCCATAAATTATCTGGGAGTACGCATTAGGAGTGATTTAAAATGGAATGATCATATAAAGTTGATCGTTGATGCCAGACTGAGATTTATTGGCAGAATCCTAAGGAAATGCAATCCGAAAACAAAGGAAGTAGGTTACAGTACGCTTGTTCGCCCACTGCTTGAATACTGCTCAGCAGTGTGGGATCCGTACCAGATAGGGTTGATAGAAGAGATAGAGAAGATCCAACGGAGAGCAGCGCACTTCGTTACAGGATCATTTAGTACACGCGAAAGCGTTACGGAGATGGTAGATAAACTCCAGTGGAAGACTTTGCAGGAGAGACGCTCAGTACTCGGTACGAACTTTTGTTAAAGTTTCGGGAACATACCTTCACCGAAGAGTCAAGCAGTATATTGCTCCCTCCTACGTATATCTCGCGAAGAGACCATGAGGATAAAATCAGAGAGATTAGAGCCCACACAGAAGCATACCGAGAATCTTTCTTTCCAGGAACAATACGGGACTGGAATAGAAGGGAGAACCGATAGAGGTACTCAAGGTACCCTCCGCCACACACCGTCAGGTGGCTTGCGGAGTATGGATGTAGATGTAGATATGCAGCTATCTTCACAATAACTGAGGACACAAATACTGTTTTGGACAAGGCATCCATATAAAGTGATTGTAGCTTTCATTTCTTTTCTGTATTTTCCCGTGTACATATTTTTTCAGCAGCTCAGGATTGGCTAGGTACCTGAAAGTTGGTTTTGTAAGAGCAAGTGACAAATCATGTTTGTGGGTGTATGGCTTCCCACTGAGTACTACCTGAAGATATTTGCACTACGATATGTCACAAGGATTATCATCTGTGCATAGTTTGTGGAAGAATATTGCCCGCACGGATTGCTGCACTGTTTTCACACTATGTAAGTTATCCCTGGTGGCTGTTCCGTATTATATTTGTAAAGTGTGAATTTCCTTGTCTGTCACCCTGTTAAGCCTCCCAGTGGCTTTCCATCTTTTAAAAGCCTCTTTGTAAACAAGGGCACAAAGATAAACTTTATCACAGCCTTCTAGACTCATCTGCAGTTCGTTTCGATTGTGTGAACGAAAACAACTGCACAAAAAAGTTCTGACGTAGAGGAGGTGTAGATCAAAGTATAGTAAGAGTGGGCGTGGTAGGTTAGGTGCCCAAACAAACTTTTTTAAAACATAGTTCTAGCCAGAATACGCTTATGAAACTTTGCGATGTTATTCCTAAAGAATCAATGTAATAAATAACGCAACTAAAAAAATTTCGATTTTTTTCTCAGTTTTGCCGTACATCTGACCGCCCTTTGTTGAAGACACTCGCCACAGCACTCCCTGAATACCCGACAAGTCGTGCAGTTTACGAAATGTTCGTGACGAGGCTCCGGACCATCACAAGCTGCCCTCGGTCAAACTCAGATAGATTGCGCGCCTTCCCCATTCTGCATATGGACAGCACTCTCACTGATACTACACGTAACCGTGCGTGTGACTAACTAGCAGTCATTCCACGCCAGGTGACGCTGCTATCGCCTGGACGGGTTTATATCGATAGGAGGTCGGTGGTCATAGTGTTCTGGCTGATAAGTGTATGTAACAGATTAGTAGGTATCCGGTAACGCCGGTGTTCCAGGAAGGCTGCTTGCCCCATAGTTGCTTGCCTCAGACAGATCATAAAAGCTTAACGGCTTTCCCGCACGTGTGGCCAGCACCCTGCGTAAAAAACACTTAGAACGAAAGCACTCCAGTTCGTACGACACGCTCGTGTGGTTGTAGCGCAGTCCTTCTTCCCGCGCCTAACATGTGAATGAGATAGGAAGAACCACAATTCCGCGGTACAGTGGGAAGTACGCTTTGCTGTGCATTTGACAGTGGTTTACAGAGTAAGAATGTACGTGTAAAGAGCACTGTAATAAATGGATACTGCTGCTACCGGGATGTTCCTGTTACCTATGGTATGACATTGCCATCTTCTTTCTATCTTAGAACTTATTGAGTTTCTTCTGGACTTCGTATCATGGTGCAAGTACCACCATCATGAGTTTGAGCGCAGGACCTCTAGGTTTGTAGGAATACCTCTTACCGACTCAATCACGATGGCACGACGAGATGCGCTTCTTTAACATAAGAAGACACTTGTTTACAGTTGTGGGAGCTTTGACTTACTTTTTGTAATATATAGGGGACAACCGACCAAAGTGGCCAGGCAAAAGTATTTCTATTTTTTAAGCTGAGTAGCAATAGATGGAAATTCATGGAACTGAGAGATTACAACCTACAATTATTGATGTATAATGTGGAGTAATTTATTCACCTTAGGGTAAAATTAAGTACTTTAAGCAATTCAATTTTTACAAAGTGGCAGAATGTCACTTAGCCCGACGTGAATGGGCAAAATGACCACTTACTTTTAAACTAAAAAAAGGGATAAAACTATTTTAACAAAGAGCTATATATATATATATATATATATATATAAAATTGTGAAACATGATTCCAGTTACAGTTATATGTTTTACATTTTTCCCAAATAAAACTGAAACTGTGTTCCTCAACTCCTGCACAGAGATCGTGGGCACAGACGGAGTACTATTGGCCTTAAACTACTGCTCCGCTGGCTTTGAACATGAAAATTTTTCTTTGCAATACATGTACCCACTGGCTACATCGTTGTCGTCAAAAAGAGCTGTTCTTGGGTTGGGTCTTCTTTTTACCGCCTTTGTTGTCTTTGACTGTTTTTCGCTTTTCCTTCTTTCACTTTCTTTTTCTTCTGTTTATTTGCCGCTGCTAGGTCGCCGTTGTAAGGACTTGCAGTAAGTATCGCCGTGGAGCCCTTCTTTAGGTCGCTGCTTTTTCATTTGCCCAGCCGCCCGCTGTGGCCGAGCGGTTCTAGACGCTTCAGTCCGGAACCGCGCTGTTGCTACACTCGCAAGATCGAATCCTGCCTCAGGCATGGATGTGTGTGATGTCCTTAGGTTAGTTAGGTTTAAGTAGTTCTAAATCTAGGGGACTGATGAACTCAGATGTTGAGTTCCATAGTGCTTAGAGCCATTTGAACGATATCCCCACTAAACTATGTTTCCGGAAGCCATCACCGAGATGGCTATTTGAATAACCAAGTTATAATTGTTGAGTCGAGATCTGATACTTTCAACACAGTTTCGTTAAAAAGGCGTAAGTCACGCTCGCTCCCCATAATAAAGAAACAAACAGCTCACTTTACTTACATTATGATAACAATGCACAAAAATTACTGTAGCTTCGAGGAGCGGCACAGCAATCAGGTTAAACATCATGCATTGACTGGGCCCTCCAGGGAGAATAAATTAATGCATTTCCCGCGCAATGCAGAACTCCGTGGCCCCCGGAACACCAATGGCCACTGTGTCCGGCTCTCCCCTACGTAAATAACAAGTACGAAACAGACTGGTCCTCAATTTTAAATTAAGAAAGGGCAATAATATCCTCCAAAATTGAAGATGTGAGCTGCTTCATTAATTCGTCTGCTAAAAGGATTACTGCAGTTATGTGTTTCGCGAGCGGTCTAAGGCGCTGCACTCCTGGACTGTGCGGCTGGTCCCGGCAGAGGTTCGAGTCCTCCCTCGGGCATAGGTGTGTGTGTTTGTCCTTGGGTTAATTTAGGTTAAGCAGTGTGTAAGCTTAGGGACTGATGACCTTAGCAGTTAAGTCCCATAAGATTTCGCACACATTTGAACATTTATGTGTTTCGAATGATAATAAAAGTCGATACATGTTGTTATGCAGTCAGAAAGAGTGGTAGGACTAGGTTTAGTTGTGAGTGGTTCTTACTCCTTGCTAAAATAATATTTATTTTACTTAAACAGGTTCTAAATGTTTATTTTCTCATAAAAATAGCACAATTTAGAAATTTAAAAGCCAATTACTTTTCCAGGCCGACCAGGATGGCCGAGCGGTTCTAGGCGCTAAGTCTGGAACCGCGCGACCGCTACGGTCGCAGGTTGGAATCCTGCCTCGGGCATGATTGTGTGTGATGTCCTTAGGTTAGTTAGGTTTAAGTAGTTCTAAGTTCTAGGGGACTGATGACCTCAGATGTTAAGTCCCATAGTGCTCAGAGCCATTTGAACCATTTGAACACTGCTTAATAACAACTGCAGATCTCCAACTCAAGAGAACAGTTCCGTCTCGTAACACATTCACACAGACAATTCCGCTGCCTCTAGGTTCTGTTTCGGTAACAGCCGGTCGGAAAGCCCTGAAGCTAACTGCGCCCAGTCTTGCCGTATCCCAAGCCTCGGGACAATAACCTCTCCCTTGTTGTTGACGGCAGCCACGGTGTGCAGTTAAATTTGTGGTGTCACCGCCAGACACCACACTTGCTAGGTGGTAGCCTTTAAATCGGCCGCGGTCCGGTAGTACACGTCGGACCCGCGTGTCGCCACTGTCAGTAATAGCAGACCGAGCGCCGCCACACGGCAGGTCTAGAGAGACGTCCTAGCACTCGCCCCAGTTGTACAGCCGACGTTGCTAGCCATGGTTCACTGACAATTACGCTCTCATTTGCCGAGACTATAGTTAGCATAGCCTTCAGCTACGTCAATTGCTACGACCTAGCAAGGCGCCATTTATCTTTTGCTGGTTATCTTATAAAGCCTGTATCATCAAGAGCGATGTTCTATAATTATGAATTAAAGTTAAGTATTCCAGAAGCTATGTACTATTTTTGGCTACTATAATTCCTTGTCATTTTCCAGACCTCACGCCAGCCTGCGTGAGCTTAAACGCGTGCCTTTCGGCTTCCTCTCTTTGTGTCTAGGCTGTCTTGTCTAGACACAACAAAATTCAAAGGCCGCTTCCATTACTGAGCTCCGGCGCTGGTAGATACCCGCTCGCTGTCCTAAACCAGACTCGTACTGCTAGTTGTTCTGCAGTCCGCCTCGATAGTTGAGTGATGGCGGCACGGTAGCTCAGCGTGTTCGGTCAGAGGGAGAGCTGCCCTCTGCCAAAAAAAAAAAAAAAAAAGAGAGAGAGAGAGAGCAGTGCGGCAGAATGCCAAGCAAAGGGGCCCTGGTTCGATTCCCGGCGGGGTTGGAGATTTTTCTCCGCTCAGGGACTGGATGTTGTGTTGTCTTCATCATCATATCATCCCCATCGAACGCAAGTCGCTGCGGTGGCGTCACCTAAACAGACTTGACACCAGCCAGCAGGTCTTCCCGACGGGAGGCCCTAGCCACACAGCATTTCATTTCAGCTGTTGTGCAAAGGTTCGCTCGGTGGCACCTCCGTCGTAATGCAAGCAGCACAGCGCCGTCAAAGAGCTGCTCAACCATGCATTCCGAGGCCCGCCCGGCTAGCCGAGTCGTGTAACGCGCTGCTTCCCGAGCGTGGAAGCGTGCCAGCCCCCGGCACGAATCCACCCAGCGGATTAGTGTCGAGGTCCAGTATGCCAGCCAGCCTGTGGATGGTTTTTAAGACGGTTTTTCATCTACCTCGGCGAATGCGGACTGGTTCCCCTAATTCTGCCACAGTTACACCATAATTATTCTACTACGCAAACATTTGGGGTTACACCCGTCTGGTATGAGACGTTCCCGCGGGGGGGTAGGTTCACTGGGGGGGGGGGGGGAGGCGGGCGAACCGCACAGTAACCCTGGGTTCGGCGTGGGGCGACGGTGGGGTGGGTGGATTGCTATGACCTGTTGTTAGGTTGTGAACCACTGAGTGCTACAGTGGGACGAAGCCCCTCCGTCGTTTCTAGATCCCCGGTTTAATACATACATACATGTATTTCGAGCAATGACGCGGGTTTTAACGTGACGTTTTGTGACAACACAGTCATAATGACGTTACATTTGCCTCACTTCGTGTGAAATAGCGACTGCCCCTAACTTCCAGACGACGACATCCGACCTCCTACTATTGTCAAGTCAACACTTTCTTCCCGAGAAAACTTGGCTTTGACATTCTCTTCAGTTTCGTTGACGACCTGTGTGAATGCCATCATTCGAAAAGCATTGTGAAATGTTTTAAAATTCCGTTCCTCCCTTTCCGTTCCATCACGTGTGAATACACATTAACTGGGTGTTAAATGCAAGCAGTAACTCCACTTTTTCGTATACTGTTAAATAAAATGGTTCAAATGGCTCTGAGAACTATGGGACTTAACTTCTAAGGTCATCAGTCCCCTACAACTTAGAACTACTTAAACCTAACTAACCTAAGGACACCACACACATCCATGCCCGAGGCAGGATTCGAACCTGCGTCCGTAGCGGCCGCGCGGTTCCAGACTGTAGCGCCTTTAACCGCTTGGCCACCGCGGCCGGCTTACCGTGAAATAAACTTAAGTAAGTAATTGAAGCATAAAATTAGTACATGACACTTAATCAAACAGATTAGAGACGTCATTAGGATCATGAGATGCTCAGTAAGTGCCAGTGATCATTTCAGACAAGAGCAAAAAATGAGAAGTACGCTCCAAGCTAAAATTCTGAAAATGGTAAAGGACCTGACGACGCGTTGGAACTCATCATTTTACACTATTAAACGATTTTTTGTTTTGTCGAATATTGTCGGCATCCTCCCTGTTTCTTTGGCTACATCACACGTACTGACGCTATAGAGCCAGAAAATGTTGATGAACTGAAGAACAGTCAGTTCTACTAGTAACTTATGTTCTCTAGTCAATAAATGCATATTATCCAAAATTAAGCTTGGCCTTTAGCTTGAAAGCTGTGAAGGAATTTGGCAACGCCAATAAACGTACACGTTTAGTTACTCTGTCTATGTTTTTCGACTCAAAGTTCGAAAACATTCATGTCTTCAGATTCAAATTAATCACCAAGAGCTTTCACCCAGATTATACAGGGTGATCAAAAAGTCAGCATAAATTTGAAAACTTAATAAACCACGGAATAATGTAGATAGAGAGGTAAAAATTGACACACATGCTTGGAATGACATGGGGTTTTATTAGAACAAAAAAAAAAAAAAAACAAGTTCACAAAATGAGCGACAGATGGCGCGTGAAAGATCTCTTGCGCGCGTCGTTTGGTTATGATCGTGTGCTCAGCCGCCACTTTCGTCATGCTTGATGCTTGGCCTCCCAGGTCTCCAGACCTCAGTCCGTGCGATTATTGGCTTTGGGGTTACCTGAAGTCGCAAGTGTATCGTGATCGACCATCATCTCTAGGGATGCTGAAAGACAACATCCGGCGCCAATGCCTCACCATAACTAAGGACATGCTTTACAGTGCTGTTCACAACGTTATTCCTCGACTACAGCTATTGTTGAGGAATGATGGTGGCCATATTGAGCATTTCCTTAAAGAGCATCATCTTTGCTTTGTCTTACTTTGTTATGCTAATTATTGCTATTCTGATCAGATGAAGCGCCATCTGTCGGACATTTTTTGAACTTTTGTATTTTTTTGGTTCTAATAAAACCCCACGTCATTCCAAGCATGTGTGTCAATTTGTACCTCTCTATCTACATTATTCCACGATTTATTCAGTTTTCAAATTTATACTGACTTTTTGATCACCCGGTATAACTCGACACAGCGCTGCCACATAAAGTGTCATTATTGGATTCAGAGATATAATGGACAAAATAATATATCCTTCAAACACATGGTCAATAAATCGCTCATGCTACAAGAAAATGAATATCATTTGCATTCGAATACTCACTAAATTCAGTTTTTCTTATCACTTATATTCTTGCTCGACGTGTTAGGCTTACTTGTACTCAGCAATCTATATGATCACATGATGCGAACTGCACCATTCAACTTCAGCAGTTGGTAACACTTTACAGGTTTCTCATTCCAATTAACGTCAACAACTAGCAGCAGTTACTACCAACTTTGTGCATTGCATTCTTTGCATGCTTTTCAGTCAAAAAGCCAAGTTTCGGTGCTTATAGTGGTTAGGGAGAGAGATAATGCGAGTTCTTCAGAGCTGCCTTAGTTACGCTAATGTGCCAGAAATTGTATATCCAGAAACGCACGCAGGTACGGGTGCGTTCTGGTCAAAAATCGTTGAGGCAATTCTGGAACATTGATTTGAGATAAATTCCTTTTAGTTTTGTTGAAAGGCTTGATATTTACCTCGTCTCGTTCACGGTGTACAACAATACCGGCATGGCTGCGTCGGTTATTCTCTCTTCGTGTTGACTTCTCCGCACTGGTCCTTTTAAAAATACAAGTCCTCTTCGCATTGGGATATGGAGATTAGCACGTAGCTCGGTAGGAAAATGAAAACTTTTGACTTCCGCATATTATATCTTTTACTTAACACACTACTGGGAGAGTGCAAGTACATACCTCTTTATTGCACCAACCCAAAAGACCGACAGACACCGAGATCGGTGAAAGAAACAATTGAGGTACATTAAAAAATTGATAGTATAGCTTTCAATTTTCTGTCAGCTTACTCAGATATAATTATACCTCACTACATATTTTTTTCGCACAGGCAAGGCGCAAATAAGAATCATTACAAATATTTATTTATATGTGTAGGCTATTTAAAGAATCTACACAACTGTTCACCCCCCCCCCCCTCCCTCCCTCCTGCTGTATAGCTATATACTGGTGTGATCCATATCACTGGTCGTCAGCAAACAGTGATCGTGCATTACACTATTTGCACCTTTTGTGTACTTTAAACTCTTGGCCTGTGAGTGTACAGATACCATTATTCAGGGCCAAGTTTACCTCATTTACTCCCGAAACGCATCTTTACACAACATATATATCTATTTTGTTTGATGTACTCTTTACAAATTATTACTACTACTATTAACACAATATTTAAGGGTTCATCAACAGATGCACATGAATTCAAAGTCTGTAGTTTGATTTTTGGGATCTAACCACTACTACTGTGGCATTGTCCAGTGCACACACCACACATGCTGTATGTTGTGCCCATAATTGAGTATGTTAATGCTGTAACTAAGTTGAGCTATCCATTAGTGTGCTACAGTAGGGGGACAAAGACAGCACGAGCGCATTTTGTTAGTGCGTGTTCCCTACATTCAGGGGCAAAGCTTTTGAATGACAGGTCTTTAACCTATTGTTCTGCTAAGAGGATTCTGGGCACAGGGGATAATCCTTCCTTTTGACTGAAAGGTCTTTAACCTATTGTTACCCCACCCACCCCCTCCTCCTCTCCCTCTCCTTCCACTTCCACTTCCCCCTTTTCTCTGGGAACTCCTCTTGCCGATACTAATGCACTTTTGATATCTATTTGATTGACTAATTGATTAAATCGATCAATTAATTAACCCCTCCCCCTCTGAGAAACCCAGACCCCACTCATCACCTCCCCCACCTGGAATTCTGCAGGAAAAAGATTCAGTCAATTGGCCACTTGGTGGGAAATCGATTGCAGTGTGTGGAATGTTGTGTAAACAATTTAGGCAATCTGTGGAATATTGTTTATTTAAACAATTTGTGGGATACAAGACAGTGTGTGGAATATAGTTTATTTATTTAGCTACAGAATTTAACAGGAAATCGATAACAGAGTATGGAATATTATTTAAGCAATTTAGACAATATGTGTAATATTGTCTATTTTGAGAATTTATGTGATACAAGGCAATGTTTGGAATATAATGTATTTATTTAGTTAAAGACTTTGTCGGGACATTGACTGCAGTGTATGGCATACATTTATTTAAACAATTTACAGGATACAAGGTAGTGTATGAAAAATAGCTTATTTAAAGAATTTGTCAGGAAATCGATTGCTGTATGGAATATTTAACAATTGCAGCGCTTTTTTTGATGTGGTGACTCATGGAAACGCTGAGTAGACGTAATTTATGTTTGTTGCTAGAGTCAGGTTTGTTAAGGCTCTTATTTTTTTATTTTACTCACTTTTCGAAGCACACTAGTGCCTAAGCACGGACGGGAAACTCAAAACAATTAAATTGTTAAAGGTTCATGACATATTTCGAAATCCACCGTCACTTTCGGCAGATGGACAAATTACTACAATCTCAGTGGCAAAGTGTGTATAGATCGTGAAACATACAACAATCATATTGCACTGACAGTTAAAACCCCCATATGGGGTCAGTAGGTTATGAATGGAACTAACGTGGTATAGTTGCCACCGTTTGGAGCCTCCTATGCGTGTGTTTATCGTCAGGGCACCGTCACGAAGGTCAAAACCATCCACTGTCCTAATTACAGATCACATTAGTAAATACCACCGACCATGGACCACATTTTGGCCTCCTTTCTCCTCACAGCCCCGAAGCGAAGCATCAAGTTGTGGCATTCTGTTGATCAGGAAATTCCAGAGTCACTTCCTCTCTCTATCTTTCTCAAGAGGCCATTCCCTGTTTTTCTGTGTGAACATGCTGACGGAGGTTTTTGTATCTCCTCAGAATTCTGTGTTCCTATTAGCTAATGCTGGATACAAAGGGACGGCTGACGCAATTTCAATAGCGAAAATAGAGTGAAATAAGCCATTTCCGCTTTCCAATCAAGTTAATTGTTTAACAATTGACAGGCGTCTAATACACTCCTGGAAATTGAAATAAGAACACCGTGAATTCATTGTCCCAGGAAGGGGAAACTTTGTTGACACATTCCTGGGGTCAGATACATCACATGATCACACTGACAGAACCACAGGCACATAGACACAGGCAACAGAGCATGCACAATGTCGGCACTAGTACAGTGTATATCCACCTTTCGCAGCAATGCAGGCTGCTATTCTCCCATGGAGACGATCGTAGAGATGCTGGATGTAGTCCTGTGGAACGGCTTGCCATGCCATTTCCACCTGGCGCCTCAGTTGGACCAGCATTCGTGCTGGACGTGCAGACCGCGTGAGACGACGCTTCATCCAGTCCCAAACATGCTCAATGGGGGACAGATCCGGAGATCTTGCTGGCCAGGGTAGTTGACTTACACCTTCTAGAGCACGTTGGGTGGCACGGGATACATGCGGACGTGCATTGTCCTGTTGGAACAGCAAGTTCCCTTGCCGGTCTAGGAATGGTAGAACGATGGGTTCGATGACGGTTTGGATGTACCGTGCACTATTCAGTGTCCCCTCGACGATCACCAGTGGTGTACGGCCAGTGTAGGAGATCGCTCCCCACACCATGACGCCAGGTGTTGGCCCTGTGTGCCTCGGTCGTATGCAGTCCTGATTGTGGCGCTCACCTGCACGGCGCCAAACACGCATACGACCATCATTGGCACCAAGGCAGAAGCGACTCTCATCGCTGAAGACGACACGTCTCCATTCGTCCCTCCATTCACGCCTGTCGCGACACCACTGGAGGCGGGCTGCGCGATGTTGGGGCGTGCGCGGAAGACGGCCTAACGGTGTGCGGGACCGTAGCCCAGCTTCATGGAGACGGTTGCGAATGGTCCTCGCCGATACCCCAGGAGCAACAGTGTCCCTAATTTGCTAGGAAGTGGCGGTGCGGTCCCCTACGGCACTGCGTAGGATCCTACGGTCTTGGCGTGCATCCGTGTGTCGCTGCGGTCCGGTCCCAGGTCGCCGGGCACGTGCACCTTCCGCCGACCACTGGCGACAACATCGATGTACTGTGGAGACCTCACGCCCCACGTGTTGAGCAATTCGGCGTAACGTCCACCCGGCCTCCCGCATGCCCACTATACGCCCTCGCTCAAAGTCCGTCAACTGCACATACGGTTCACGTCCACGCTGTTGCGGCATGCTACCAGTGTTAAAGACTGCGATGGAGCTCCGTATGCCACGGCAAACTGGCTGACACTGACGGCGGCGGTGCACAAATGCTGCGCAGCTAGCGCCATTCGACGGCCAACACCGCGGTTCCTGGTGTGTCCGCTGTGCCGTGCGTGTGATCATTGCTTGTACAGCCCTCTCGCAGTGTCCGGAGCAAGTATGGTGGGTCTGACACACCGGTGTCAATGTGTTCTTTTTTTCCATTTCCAGGAGTGTAGATTTCTTGAAACACTCACCTCCACCTTACGATGATCCTTCTTCGTAATAAAACATATTTTCCTCGTTTATCACTAACAAACATTATGCAAATCAAGTAATGAAATTTCCACCCAGATAGGTTGTAGCGCTAAATATATCTGAGGTCTTGTATGCACCAACGTCTAAGAACACAAACACCCTCCTCCAACATTCCAGTAAAGATATCTGGTGTAAAAGTCCTACCAATCACACAAATGGGCGCTCGCGAGGCGTGCACCATTCACCGTCTACAGGGTAACCCCGGCTGCACCAGCCGGGAGAGAGAACCACACCTGCACAGGTCATGGCTGCCTATACTGAACACATGCTAGTATGCAGTCCAATCACTGGAAATAATAAATTGATCAATTGGGAATTTGACATTGCGATTGTGCTTTTAAAAGTGCTCTAGAATTCCTAAACTGGTTCTCTCCATTACACCCAGAAGGAGGGAAGATGGTTCTGCTGCGTGATAGAATAGAGACAACAACAAATACTACTGCAACGTATTGGGAAGCACTAAAAATGACACACTTAAACCACGATCCAGTCTGTAGCAATAAATTGCCATTGCTAGATGTCAGAGATCGCTATCAATCGTGAATATGACGTCGCGATTGGGTTTTTTAAGCATTATATAACCCTTAAGCTAGTTCTCTCCACTACTTTCGGAGGGAGAATGAGGAGGAGGAAGGTTTACTGCATAATAGAATAGGGACAAAAGCAAATACCCCTCCAAGACAGAGTCCACTGCGATGTATTGAGAAGCACTAAACACGACATGCTTTATCCATGATCCAGTTCGTAGCAATAGTTGCCATTGGTAGATGTTGGAGGTAGCTGACACACTAGCACATCCTGCTCGCTCATGTCCCGAGCTCCACATGCAGCATGCCAAACTCTTCATACGCTGCCAGTGCTGACATTCAGAGGTCAGTGAAAACTACTGCCGAGATTGCAGCTGCAGTCGTGGACGTGCATGTATGCCAGATTGCACCACCACTGCCATGAAGGGGATCTGGGTATGGTTGGAGTTGTACGAATTCGATGTTATCAATACATCCAGTGCAACACCCATCATTTTCAATCCTTCTCTCACACATGTCTGCTTCTCTCACACATATATCCGCTTCTGCTGCACTCACCCTTCACTCTGGTCATCTCACCAGCCCTCCTGTCATGGGCAAGATCAGACAAGTCGACGCTTTCTTTGTAGCCATCGCAGGCTGAGTTAATCTGTTACTTCTGGTTGCTGGGTCCTCCTGACCACCATGGCAGAAGTCGTCCTGTACTGCAAAACAAGCAGCTGCAACTTGGATGTATACAAGAAGTTCTAAATAATTCCACCCCAACATAGACCCACCAATTTGAAAACTCCATTTTACCCAATCCAAGACAATGATGTTGACCATACACCTCAGATGTATTATGTGAAATGTAGATTTTCCCCTTTTATTCGAGTAATTTTTGAAGCCAGAAGAAATCAAGCAATAGAAGCTTTTATACAAGGTGCGACAATAAAGTAATGAGACTGATCTTCTTTGCAAGATGTGGCAAGCCTGCAGGCTTTCGTAGGCACACTATCTTTGACCTTGGTCTATAAGCTGCTTCTAGCCCAAGCGGCACATCGATGCAACTGCTCAGTCGTGAGTTGCGCCGTAATAAGTTAACACTTGTTTTGTCTCTCATCACAGAATTGGAACCGCATAATATTGCACAATAGTATGCCACTTCTTTTTGCATTAAATTGGGTGAAAACGTGACGACAACTTCTGGTAAGCTTCAGAAGGCTTTTGGAGAGGGGATTATGTCAACAGCTCAAGCTTTTCGTTGGCATAAAATGTTTAGTGAAGGCAGAACGAATGTTGAAGATGAAGACCGCAGTGGACGACCATCAACCTCATGGACGGATGTCAACTTGGCCAGGATGCATGAACTCAAATGATCTGATCGAAGATTATCGGTGAAAATGATGGCAGAAGAAGTGAACATCAATCGAGATGCGGTACGTCTAATAATAACTGAAGATCTTGGTATGAGAAAGATTGCTGATAATTGGACTCTGTATCACAATAATGCGCCATTACATACTGCTCTGTCAGTACAGCAATTTTTAACCTGACAACAAATTTCAGTACTACCACAGCCACCTTATTCACCAGATATCGCTCCATGCGACTTTTTTCTATTTCCAAGAGTCAAAACGGCGGTCAAGGGACACCACTTTCAAACAACACAAGATGTCCAAAACGCTGTGACGAGGGTCTTGGAGGATATTACAGAAGATGATTTCCAGAAATGTTACCATCAATGGCAGAAGAGCTGGAAAAAGTGTGTGCAATCAGAAGGGAACTGCTTTGAAGGACACGGTAAGCAACTTTTTTTTTTCACATCAGTCTCTTTACTTAATTGTCACACCTTGTACATCGCTGAAGTATCGTTACTTGTTGTGAAAATCCTATAGCAGTACGGCATAAGCTACATTGCCTCTAAGTATTTTCTAATCAGGTGCGAAAAAAATCAAGGGACTAGAATATTAAAACCACATTTGGCTCTTGACAGAATGCTAAGATCAACCACTGTCACAGGACACCACCTCACTTTCGAGCTCTCTCTTAAGGTAACCAAATTTCTTGTAACATACGAAGTATCGTAAGCTAACAGCACAGAAGAATTTCAAATATAAGGTTTATATTATATATCACTTTATAAATTCGATAATACACTCCTGGAAATGGAAAAAAGAACACATTGACACCGATGTGTCAGACCCACCATACTTGCTCCGGACACTGCGAGAGGGCTGTACAAGCAATGATCACATGCACGGCACAGCGGACACACCAGGAACCGCGGTGTTGGCCGTCGAATGGCGCTAGCTGCGCAGCATTTGTGCACCGCCGCCGTCAGTGTCAGCCAGTTTGCCGTGGCATACGGAGCTCCATCGCAGTCTTTAACACTGGTAGCATGCCGCGACAGCGTGGACGTGAACCGTATGTGCAGTTGACGGACTTTGAGCGAGGGCGTATAGTGGGCATGCGGGAGGCCGGGTGGACGTTACGCCGAATTGCTCAACACGTGGGGCGTGAGGTCTCCACAGTACATCGATGTTGTCGCCAGTGGTCGGCGGAAGGTGCACGTGCCCGTCGACCTGGGACCAGACCGCAGCGACGCACGGATGCACGCCAAGACCGTAGGATCCTACGCAGTGCCGTAGGGGACCGCACCGCCACTTCCCAGCAAATTAGGGACACTGTTGCTCCTGGGGTATCGGCGAGGACCATTCGCAACCGTCTCCATGAAGCTGGGCTACGGTCCCGCACACCGTTAGGCCGTCTTCTGCTCACGCCCCAACATCGTGCAGCCCGCCTCCAGTGTTGTCGCGACAGGCGTGAATGGAGGGACGAATGGAGACGTGTCGTCTTCAGCGATGAGAGTCGCTTCTGCCTTGGTGCCAATGATGGTCGTATGCGTGTTTGGCGCCGTGCAGGTGAGCGCCACAATCAGGACTGCATACGACCGAGGCACACAGGGCCAACACCCGGCGTCATGGTGTGGGGAGCGATCTCCTACACTGGCCGTACACCACTGGTGATCGTCGAGGGGACACTGAATAGTGCACGGTACATCCAAACCGTCATCGAACCCATCGTTCTACCATTCCTAGACTGGCAAGGGAACTTGCTGTTCCAACAGGACAATGCACGCCCGCATGTATCCCGTGCCACCCAACGTGCTCTAGAAGGTGTAAGTCAACTACCCTGGCCAGCAAGATCTCCGGATCTGTCCCCCATTGAGCATGTTTGGGACTGGATGAAGCGTCGTCTCACGCGGTCTGCACGTCCAGCACGAACGCAGGTCCAACTGGGGCGCCAGGTGGAAATGGCATGGCAAGCCGTTCCACAGGACTACATCCAGCATCTCTACGATCGTCTCCATGGGAGAATAGCAGCCTGCATTGCTGCGAAAGGTGGATATACACTGTACTAGTGCCGACATTGTGCATGCTCTGTTGCCTGTGTCTATGTGCCTGTGGTTCTGTCAGTGTGATCATGTGATGTATCTGACCCCAGGAATGTGTCAATAAAGTTTCCCCTTCCTGGGACAATGAATTCACGGTGTTCTTATTTCAATTTCCAGGAGTGTATATCCGATTTTATTACGATGGTTGTCTCTCCCTGCGTCGGTGGAAGATTGAAATGTAGTTAAAAGATACTCCCACAACGAGAAAGCTCCAAGTCAATAATGCTATCCATGGTGCCATGCCCATTGGCTCCACCCACCAGGTGGCATGTCACTGATATCAAAGTGATAGGCTAATTAATTAAACTGGTCATGAGATTCACTTTTAACGGTGAGTGATTTTTCTTTTTCAGTAGTCGGATGACACACACCAGGTAGTTCAAATGTGAAACCCTGGAGGAAGATGATACTGCTTTCGAAGCACACTATTGAGAACCGTCATTTGAGGGTGACCACAGACGGATTCTACCATCTGCAATATACATTACACGTAAGGACGGTGATATTAAAATCACGATCACAATGACAATGTTACTGTCAAACTGCATAAAAAGCGGTCTTGGTTCTACAGGCACACACAAGGGTCACTCTGCGCTTTCTAGTAGAAATGGTGTCTGCGATTTGGAATCAAGCTCTCTATTCAACCACATACTTGCATGGGGTCCCATGGAGATGTCTTTTAATGATTACAGCCACTGGCGAATAATTTTTGTGCCACTCTCATATCTTGCAAAAGTCACCTTTCTCGAGCCTATCTGTTACAGCATAATTCCAATGTGGCTTTAGACAGTGCCTCTGCATCTTGCAGCTGTTCCTCAACCTCTGTCTCACCTGCCCTGCAGCTACGTCCATGTGATCTTACCAGTGTACGTCGGAACTGAAGTCAGAGAACTCTACATCAACCACCTTCTGCAACCCATGTAGAAACAGCTTGAGCTGAGTTAATGCGACAGCACCATGTTTTGACTACACAGTGAAAAATGCGAATATGTTGTTCTAGCTCTGCCAACCCCATACGATGTGTAGGGACAGTGCCAAAACAGAACTGCAACCGAGGTAGTATAAAAGGCAGTACACTAACTGGAACAAGGACAAGGGTTTTGATACTGCACTGTGATGCATTTCTAAATTACATACAGGAACTACAGTCCAAAGGAGATCTGTGTCCCTCAGGGTGCATTCACTTCTGTCATGCAAACATTTTATCATCTTTATTTTGTACCATCCAGCAGAGAAAAACTACGAACTATAAAAACTCCAATAACTCCATCTGACAGAGAACTCGATAAGATTTTACTGTGTCTCTCTCTACCAATATATCAAAAACAAATACCATCTGTGTGCTGACATCGAGAATATTTGGTGATCCTATCAAGTATACAGGTACGGATCCATTGGAGCAAGTGGCCAGTGATCGACGTCGCTTGCACAGATCAGTGTAAAGTCTCATCACCTGTAATGTAGGAGGACCATATCCGACAGACTGTCAGTTGCAAGAGTGGATTCCTGTTTTGTTGTTTGATACATTGTTTTGTCTGCTGTAGTATGTCCAAGTGGTGTATCACTACAGCTTTGTACACCATCATACATTTTATTTTTTCCACCATGACTTCAAGGTCTGTGTCAGGTTCTAAAATGACAGCAACACGTTTTGATGCATTGACTCTCACAGAAAACTGGACATAACATGGTGTAAATCATGTTGCTGCTGCTCCCACATTACACACACTGGACGATTGAAATAAAAGACAATAACAACATATGGTAACTGGAAGCGTTTTGCGACATTGTGGAGCGGTTCCACCCCGTACTGCAAAGGTAAACTGATGACCTCTACATTTCAATTCATCTTTCAAAGTGATGGGATACCAGACGGCACAGTGTCCCGTTTCGATTGATCCCTCATATTGCAGTCATGTCCACTATCACTGTTTTCGGTGCTAGCCATCACCCCCGAAGGTGTTGTCACTCCACCAAGACTCTTTCTCCATCTCAAACAAGTAATGTCAGTCAACCATCATGTGATAATCAACAGTGTTCCAGTGGACACATGGGATGAAAAAGACATCGTCAATGTGCTGTAATAAGGACCACAGTTTAAAGTGCATCGATTTCAGCAATTTTACCAGTTTTTTTCTGTAATTTCAATACCAACCAGTGACACAGCATGTTTCCCAATTTCTGTATCATTGCTAAACGGATGCTTCACTACTTTGCGAGTACTATGTACTAGATTGCGAAGGTAGCTAGATTACTGTGCAGTATGTTCATCCATGGTTAATTCTCGAACATATGCATCAAAGTATACCAGACAGCAATCTGCATATTTCTAGCACTTCAATCATAGGGCGTAATTTACGATTACGATTGCCCCTTTCTCCCAATATGTATGGGCGTCACAGTGAATTCTCGCATTCTTATGATAAAGTTAGAGATTGAAAGATCTCCTTGCATTGTCTTTGACCAACGATCCCTGCAACACTGTCGCCAATTTAATTTGCAGCTGACCAGAAACAGACCGCTACTCTCCGCATCTCATGAAGGAACAGAAAGAGTCGAGTCTGTAACTGCTGTTCATCTAACATTGTTCCGCACCAATGTTACTCATGGTACTCATCCACGCGCAAAAGATCTCTCCAGATGCGTGCATGTTGAAGAGGTTAGCACCCCTTATTGGTGCGTAGTAGATATGAGAGTGTTGTGGTGATATAACAGATGGTTATGAAGAAGAAACGTGTGGTTTACGCATGATGGAGCTCCAGACGGATGTAGTTTGAAGAATTTAATGTAAATCAGCTGAGCTATCAATTCAGAAGTATTGTTCTAGTGTCTGAGGTCAGTACCAAGAAGGTATCGGTAAGAGGCCGCAGGGTTCTGCACTTAAAACATGCCATAACGCTAGAGTTGTGCGGCTTCCGACCATAGTCATGCAGAATGCAATGCTGTTAATATTCCAGTGTAAGAAATAAATTATGTCCCCGCCACATGACATACATTCTCCATGCAAGTTTCTCTACGATAAACTACGGTGACAAACTGTTAAGTGCTAAAACTAGTACCTTGTACACCAAAGACAAAATCAATTCTGTGTAACACAAACAATACATAGGTTTCCAGATGTATATGACACCTGCTGTTTACCAAGTTCATGCCTGATTACGGCCCAGAAATTAGGATATGTTCACAATGGGCCTATAAATGATTGTTGATAGCCGAAAATGCATACGAAGAAACTGTGACATATTATGAGCAAATGAGCACCATGATCAGTAGCCAGATAGGTAACAGTCTTGCCACAGTTTACCATCGCCCCTAGTCAACAGCCCTCAGAAAGTAACAATAATTTTATTAATAATTGAAACAAAAAATCAAAATATATTTAAATACAAACACAGAAATATGTAAACAATAAATAATAAAATCAAATTCATAGAAAGGGTCAGATCGACACGGTTTCGTAGAATCAGTCAACGCTAAATTGAATTTAGCACAGAGTGTGTAAACAATGCTTGTACTCGCCGTTTTTCATACCACTCTAATTGCAACATAGTCCTCGGACGTCGCAAAAGTGGAGCGCAGATTAGTTATTACAAAATAATGACAACAATGAAAATATATACCAAAATATAACATTTATGTAGAAAATAGTCCATTGTTGTTGTTTAGTGCATCTGAGACTGTGTGAATGTGTTATTTTCTTTTAGTGGCTTGTTGAGAACATCGTTGCCATTTGCAGTCACTGTGCATGTGAGTTCTTCAAAGTATACAATACCTGATACAGATATACGTGGCATTTTGTTAGTGAATTAAAAAGTTAAAAATAGACAATTAATTTAGCACAGAAAGAATCGTTTAATGTTATGATTACGTATTTCGAGAATATTCGTTACAGTGACTTATCCTTATAACTCAAACCCACTAGCGCGACAGCCCTTGCGAGCTAGGGCCTTCATAGAGGCATTTGTGTGGGTGGATACGTGATCAGTGAGTCGCCTTGGTCCCATTTCAGACTAAGGAGACCTCGAAAACTTTCGGCCTGTGCGGGTGTGCGGGAGTGTAACGTTAGGGCCTGCAATGCGCATGTCGAGACACGGACGGGGATTGCGTTGTTGACGATTCCACGCGACACTCGTGGTACGCGTATGCGCGTCCTTTCCACTTGAAGAAAGCGTATATCCTGCAAACTATGTCTCTTGCTTACTTATGCGGACTGTATCACTTACTACCAACAGCATCTATGACAACTCGAAACAAATTGAATAAAAATTCACTTAACAACTCGCTACGATAATGTTTATGCTCGCATTAGCTACGACATTCAGAGCAGAGCGCTCAGAACACTACTGAACGCTCATTGCCAGTCAGAGAATGTGTGACGTAGGTGCGCAGAACAACCCTAAACTCTATCGCCATCGTTCATGCCTCAAACTATAGCTACTAATATTACGCAATTATTTCTGCTACTTCTCGAATTCCAGATCCAATCACTTTATCAACGTGCAAAAACTGGTAATGCAAGAGGAATAATATAGGTCTCTCAGTGAATCAGGTCCCTCCATATCTACCCAAGAAACTATCAGCACATTCCATTGAAGCTCAACCTCATATTAACATAACAAACACCGACCTTTATTTAAGGAGTGAGGCGTAGCTTGTGTGGCCCCCATATTGCAAGCGACAAGCCCTCTCAAGAACACGGTACACCCACAGCTGAATGGCGTGACGCAACTGCTTGGACCTGTCAGAGCAGATCCAAATGGTCCTGCGTGGACTAGGAGAGGTTAAAGTTTGGCGCAGTCAGAACATCGGCTTGTAATCCCACATTTTATCATCATCCCCACAGCTTCCTGATCTCAAGCATAGCATGAATTTTATAATGGTATGTCCTCTGACTGCTTGTTTTTAAAGACAAATGATGGTGCCTCATCATCGTCTGCTATTCTCTTGCTTGGTTGCGTTCCTCCTGATCGGCTGGATGATAAATGATTTATTATTTCGTGAAGTAATATTTGACTTAAATAATAATATTACGAATGTTTACTTCAATCGTTTTTTTCATTTGGATCAGTTCTTGTCCTAATGTGATTGTTAAATACTTTTCTGCAAATTATTAGGAGCAATTGTTCTACGTCGGTCATCTTAATTCGATGATGCAATTGATCGGCTCCCATTTTTGCAGCTTTCAATGCATATATTGCTTGATGAGTATGATCAACGTTAGAACCTCTCTTCACTTAGAAGTTCTGTTACGAAGTGAGATTCCTTTTTAGAGCGTTATTTTATTACAAGCTCAATACCGATACAAAACTTTTAATTATATTTTCACACCCACGCAAAGTCATATTAAATATGAACCGTCAATACAGGATTCGCCAATTTTGATTGCTCCCTTTTAAAATTATAAACACTCTTTCACACTTTTACTTATCTTATTCTTTACTAACAATATTTTAAAAAAATTACATTCAGAGGAAGAGCAATTATATGATGTATCTCTTTCAGACCTGAGAGAAAACTATTTGAAGAAACTGAATGAATTTTGAATGCCTTGCTTAAAAAAGTTAGCGAATACAGGAAAATCCCATAGAATGTCTATATTTCAACTTTTCCTCAAAAGTTTGGACCCACACAAATGTGCGTGTTAGGCTTAATATGTAATAATTTGTCAGAAATAAGTAACTCAGATTTCAAATATAGAAAAAGTGTATTTCATCAAAAAATCATCATAATGGTACAACGTAAATTGGAAATGAATTTTTAGAATCAAAATACATTTTCAAATTTTGGCACATCATTTTCTTTCAAGAGGGAACTCCTACTTGCCACGAAGCAAATTGTAAATTAAACAAGTGACATATGATTTGGTGTCCCCCTCCAATCTCCTCCCTTACGCACTTTCAGCCTTGTCACTTTTCGCTAGTATTTATGATATACCATGGATACAAATTCTACATTTTGACGCCTGTTGCTCCCAAAGTGGCCGCTTGTGTTGCTTGGGTTTTAAACAGATCCTGATCCTCTGCTGTATAATTAGATAAGGGATATAAAGATTGTACTTCATACTGAGGCAAATTCTGGGCCTTGTAACAGGTAGTTATGGGAAATCCAGCCCGTGGATGTGTAAGGTACAGCTTGACGCTGTCAATCACACCAGAAGCGGGAGGTGCTCTATGATGCACGCCAGGTCAGCCAGACATTTCTCTTGGGACTTAGAAATGTTCGTGTTCATGTCTTCAGCTCTTGTTAAAATTTCGGCATTGAGCCACAGTTTGGACTCTAACTTTACTCGAGGGCTTCGTGGAGTTTGCTGATTTCTCGAGCAGACTTCTGAGAATTTGCAGTACTTCCAGTTTTAGATGCTGGTCAAGGGGTAACGTTTCTCACGAATTAGCAATAGTCGAGGATTGTACTTATTTGTGGCTTGATGAAAAGTCAGTTTTTGTGTTAATCACAGTTTGAACTTTTGTTTATCTTGTGGTGTAACGAACAATCCAGGCTTGAATTTACTCTTCGCTTGCCAAACGTTGATTACTTTGAGCATCAGTTCCCAAAACCAATAAATTTTACAGTGTCATCTACATTGTTTCTGGGTTCATAGACATTAACATTTGTTTTAAGCTCACTTGGTGCTGGACTTCCCTATTAATACCAGTACAGGCTCGCAACAGGTACCAGCAAACTACAGGGTGTCCCGCTCAAACCACCCTGATTTCAAAGAACCAGGAAAAAAAAACAACAGTAGATATGACAACGAAAAAAGCACCACATTGTAGAGCATCTCAAAGAATTTATGTTCCCGCATCATAAGCGCGAAGTATCGTCGCCGAAGTGCAGCATGATCGCATGAAGTGAAAATGGCTATCACGAACATGTTCAATGCCAATGTGCGGATTTTGCGAACCCCAAATCAGAACATTACGACTATTAACCCTTCCTGATAGATAAAAGGTTGCCTCATCTGAGAATAAATATCTTTCCTGGAAGCTGGCATCCATATCAATACGCTGTAGCATTTGTTTTTGCTTATGCCATTGTCCCGCAGTTTTCGCAGGGATGGTGAGGTTACAATCGGATTTGCCAAGGTTAGTCTGATCGGGTGGCCGGATGCCCTTCCTGCCACCACCCAGTATCTCCCCCGTGACGGGCTCAGTGTATCCCAGCTGTCTGCGTCTAGTGTAAATCATGAAATAGTGCAAAAGTGCAGACAACTGAGGCGGGACGTGAGGACCGGCCCAGTACTCACCTATTGGGATGTGGAAAACCGCCTAAATACCACATACAAGCTGTCCAGCACACCGGCCCTCGTCGTTAATCCTCCGGGGGGGATTCGATCCAGAGCCGGCGCGCCTATCTGCGTCCAGGAAACAGCGCGTTAGCACTCTCGGCTAACCTGGCGGGTATTAATTCGCTGTAGCATATCCGCAGCAAATTGTTGTCGGCGTGGTTTGTCGTTTGGCGTCAGATGTTGCAGAATTTGCACTTTGTAAGCACACATACGAAGACGCTGGTGAACTACATGATGCAGTGTTGATCAAGGCACGTCAAGTTGCCTAGATGCTTGACGAATTGA
The DNA here is from genome assembly GCF_021461395.2 of Schistocerca americana. Lineage (NCBI taxonomy): Eukaryota > Metazoa > Arthropoda > Insecta > Orthoptera > Acrididae > Schistocerca > Schistocerca americana. The sequence continues at coordinate 194,011,163 of NC_060119.1, forward strand.
CTTACGTGGGCTTCTGAGAAACGTTTGTCTGATGTCCTCCACTGTCTCTTCTGAAACTCAGTAACGTGCACTGCCAGAATGTTTCAGAACACTTCCTCTTTTGTTAGAAACTTCCTATACCATTCCTTAATTGTTTTCATATCAGGTGGATCACATTCATTCACACGACGATAATTTCTTTGCACAGTAATCAGGAATTTTGTTTCTGAAAACCACAATACTGCTTGCGCGTGCTGCTGTGGAGTCACAGTTTTCACTTCATGCGACCATGCTGCACTCTGGCGACGATACTAGGCACTTCTGACGGGGGAATACAAATTCTTTGAGATGCTCTACAATGTGGTGCATTTTTCATTGTCGTTTCAGTGGGACACCCTGTATTTGTATGACATTTGATTAAATAAACTTTCAGTGCCTCAGCTATAGTGATTCACTGTAGTTTGCCACTTCACTATCATTATTTTCTATGTGCTCTTACAGGAAAATTAACTGAACTGATAGCAGCAGATGCATTTGATTGCATTCCTGTACAGCTATATCCCGTGGGACTGTATATCCATATCAACTTGAAATTAGCACATCAGTGTCACCAATCCTCTACCCTGTTGCACTTCTCTGGAACGTCGTCATGCATCCCTTGGAACCAGCTCATCTAAATCTTCGTGAGTTGTCGGTGATGGTTGAATGGTCACGCATAGACATGACTTCACATCTGTCTGGAACCAAGCGGAAAGTACTAAAACACGATACAGGTTTCCATGTGCACAAATGAAATTTAATGGATCAGAGAAGAATACTATGTAGCATCAGCAAATCGATTGACAGACGCGACATGAGAAGTTAATTCAATTTTAGTATAGCTTGAACCACACGCAACATTTCACCAAAACAAATGAAATGCGAATGCATGCACAAGGACATACATCAACAAATCCTGTGAATCTGCATGTTGAAAGCGCACGTCTCAAAACATACAAGGCAAGCGACTACTTTAAACCACTTCACAGTGGGAGCTCAAGCAAAATTTTACAAGTGTGCTACAATGTGGGGGCCTAGACCGTTTTAACTTACAAGGGCAGTAATCGTGACTAAATTGAATGTATTAATTTTGCGTATATAAATCGAATTGTTTAAATGCACTGAAGAGCCAAAGAAACTGGTACATCTACCTAATACCATGTAGGGCCCCCACGAGTACGCAGAAGTCCAGCAACACGACGTCGCATGGACTCGACTACTGTCTGAAGTAGCGCTGGAGGGAACTGACGCCATGAATCTGGCAGGGCTGTCCATAAATCCGTAAGAGTATGAGAGAGTGAAGATCTCTTCTGAGCAGCACGTTGCAAAGCATCCCAGATATGCTCAATAATGTTCATGTCTGGGGAGTTTTGTGGCCAGCTGACGTGTTTAAACTCAGTGTTCCTGGAGCCACTCTGTAGCTATTCTGGATGTATGGGGTGTCGCATCGTCCTGTCTGGAATTACCCAAGTCCGTCGGAATGCACAATGGACATGAATGGATGCAGATGATCAGACTGGATGTCTACATGCGTGTCATCTGTCAGAGTCGTATCTAAACGTCTCAGGGGTCCCATATCACTCATACTGCACACGTCCCATACCATTACAGAGCCTCCACCAGCTTGAACAGTGCCCTGCTGACATGCAGGGTCCATGGATTCATGAGGTTGTCTACATATCCGCACACTTCCATGCGCTCGATACAGTTTGAAACGAGACTCATCCAACCAGGCAACATGTTTCCAGTCATCAACAGTCCAATGTCAGTGTTGACGAGCCCAGGCGAGGCGTAAAGCTTTTTGTGTCATGCAGTCATCATCCGCTTGATACAGTTTGAAATGAGACTCGTCCGACCAGGCAACATGTTCACAGGCCACCTCCCAATAATTTAAGAAAATTATTAGTTATATTATGCTTTGTAAAATCACAAAATTATATTGGAATTTTTTATTTTCTTTGTTAAACGATAATTACCTTTTAAAATCATTCAGTAATGAGATAAAACAAATAATTATTACGGCAGTAAGCAGGTTAACTGAAAACGAGTGGTATGAATCATGACAGTGTTACGGTGCTGCGGGCACACTTAGAATTTGTCTCGGTGGGCGAACCGTCGTGTAAAGTCTGGCGCCGGCGGGCCAGCGCTGCGGCCGCGGGAACATCAAAAGGACTGGAGCAGAAGCGCCTGGAACCCTCCGCCTTGCGTCGCCTTGACGCTTCGAGACTTTACGGCGCCGCGGCTATATTAAGCCCACCTTTCTGTCGCAGCCATTCAGTGTGGATACTTTCGTTCAGTGCATGCGACAGACGTGTTAAGTATCTAGTAGATTATTTTATATGAATATATTTTATTCGTTTACTTCAGTCTCTTAGTGTATTGTGAATTAAGTTTGCAAGGATAAATTTGTTACCAAAAGGGCGCGCTTGGAAGTTGATGATGCTGCAAGTCAACCTGCAACAATTATTGTGTCATCGATTACTTTGTCGTCTTCAGGCGAGAACCGTTCACAGCCGAAACCTCGACAATACGGTAAGGGAAGATCATTTCAGAAGTCTTGGTTGATCAAATATACATGGCTATAATATGAAGCATCTACCGAAAAAGGTTTTTGCAAAACCTGCAAAGAGGCATATGCTAAAAATCTATTACAATTTTCTTCAAAAAAAGAAGATGCATTTACTTCCATAGGCTTTTCTAACTGGAAAAAGGCTTTGGGAAATTTCCGTCTTCGTGAAAATATGTTTACGCATAAAGAAGGTGTTCTGAAACTAAATTCTATCACTAACCGAAGTTTGGCCTCCCAATTGAATGAACAGTTAGATAGTGATATGAAGAAAGGCCGTTTAGTCTTTGAGACAATTTTTACTACCGTGCAACTTCTATGCCGACAAGGACTAGTAATTAGAGGACACGAAGATGTAAACTCTATTTTTTTTCAATTGTTGGAACTCCGAAAGAATGACATACCTGAGTTTAAAGATTGGTTAGGGCGTTCGGGGTATAAGTGGATGTCCCACGGTATTCAAAACGAGATCATTGATCTACTAGGAAAGTCTGTGTTGAGAAAAGTATTGGCTTCAATCAAGAAGACAGAACATTTTTCTGTTATGGTTGACAAAACAAGTGATTCTTCGATTCACGAACATGTGTTATTTAGTATTCATACTGTCGATAATTCCTTACTCATCAGCGAAGACTTTATTGGCTTGTATGAGACCCCCAACACTAAATCACAAACTCTGTTTAGTATTTTAAAAGACGTTTTTGCTCGTCCTGATGTGTCAATGGATAACTTTAAGAGGACAGCTATGATGGTGCCTCGAATATCAGAGGTAAGTTCAAAGGACTAAAAAAGTTAGTTTTGGATATACAACCAAAAGCACGTTATGTGCACTGCACTGCTCACAGTTTATACTTGCCAGTTGTAGACAGTCTCTGCCATCTTACGTCTATGAGGGATGTTATTGCTTTAGCCAAGTGCTTAGTAAACACTGTAAGGGAGTCCAACAGAAGGATGGGACTTTTCAGAAACATGCACAGTTTGAGCGCCAACGACCAAGCTGGTCTACGACCCCTTTGCCCGACTAGATGGACCATGTGAGGTTCTAGCATCTTGAGAATATTGAAAAACTTTGAAGAACTTCTAGAGTTATTTGAAACATTCACTGCAGAGGACGAAACAGAGGCAGGTTACAAAAGTTACAATTCAATGTTACAGATCAAGACTTACTTCTTTTTACGTCTTTCTTGCCATGCAATGAACCCAGTAGAGAATGTCAATGAAAAAATTCAGTGCCGTCATCTAGGTGTTGCTGATCTGGAAACACTATATGAGGACTTGACTTGTATATTGAATGGAAGGCGTGATAGTTTTGAACACTTTTGGGAATTGTGTTTAAAAGAAAAACCTTCACAAGTTGATGATTCTTCTCTTCCTCAGAACCGAAGTATACCAAAGAAGTAGGAAAACAACGAAGCAGCTCACCGCACACTTTCAAAACCCCAAAGGAATACTACAAAGCGATTTACATTGAAGTTTGTGCACTCACACAGGTCATTGAACTTGAACAAGAGTGCTTGCTTTTAATAAACAGAGATGAAACAAATTAGGAAAAACCAAATGAGTTTTTCAAAAATGACCTAGACATTGAGAGACTGCGCTTACACTTCAATATGTTAGCCGATATCGCTAATAAAAAAGAACTGGTCTTAAAAAAATGCGTAGTGTAAGAAAGTACATTACACAAGAGCCTGCAGTTGGAGAAATGTTATGTGAAGTGTAGACGTCTGAAGTCATATCTCCAATCAACAATGGGACAGAAGCGATTGAACAACTTGGCTGTTCTTCATGCCCACCGAGATGTTGAACTGGGTATCCGACCAATCATCAACGACTTCAAATTCAGTAATCCAATCAGACGGTCGCCATTTGCACCTTTCTAAAGACGCTCTAGCCCTAATAATGGCACTTAGAGCAATATTAAAAATCTTTATAAAATATTGTTGTTGTTGTGGTCTTCAATCCAGAGACTGGTTTGATGCAGCTCTCCATGCTACTCTATCCTGTGCAAGCTTCTCCATCTCCCAGTACTTACTGCAACCTACATACTTCTGAATCTGCTTAGTGTATTCATCTCTTGGTCTACCTCTTCGATTTTTACCCTCCGCGCTGCCCTCCAATACTAAATTGGTCATCCCTTGATGCCTCAGAACATGTCCTACCAACCGATCCCTTCTTCTAGTCAAGTTGTGCCACAAACTTCTCTCCTCACCAATCCTATTCAATTTTCCTGTAGGCAGTATCTATCTTACCCCTAGTGATATACGCCTCTACATCCTTACATTTGTCCTCTAGCCATCCCTGATTAGCCATTTTGCACTTCCTGTCGATCTCATTTTTGAGACGTTTGTATTCCTTTTTGCCTGCTTCATTTACTGCATTTTTGTATTTTCTCCTTTCATCAATAAAATTCAATATCTCTTCTGTTACCCAAGGATTTCTAGTAGCCCTCATCTTTGTACCTACTTGATCCTCTGCTGCCTTCACTATTTCATCTCTCAAAACTATCCATTCTTCTTCTACTGTATTTCTTTACCACATTCTTGTCAATCGTTCCGTAAGGCTCTCCCTGAAACTCTCTACAACCTCTGGTTCTGTCAGTTTATCCAGGTCCCATCTCCTTAAATTCCTACTTTTTTGCAGTTTCTTTAGTTTTAATCTACAGTTCATAACCAATAGATTGTGGTCAAAGTCCACATCTGCCCCTGGAAATGTCTTACAATTTAAAACCTGGTTCCTAAATCTCTGTCTTACCATTATGTAATCTATCTGAAACCTACTAGTATCTCCAGGCTTCTTCCATGTATACAATCTTCTTTTATGATTCTTGAACCAAGTGTTAGCTATGATTAAGCTATGCGCTGTGCAAAATTCTACCAGGCGGCTTCCTCTTTCATTCCTTACCCCCACTCCATATTCATCTACTACGTTTCCTTCTCTTCCTTTTCCTACTGTCGAATTCCAGTCACCCATGACTATTAAATTTTCGTCTCCCTTCACTATCTGAATAATTTCTTTTGTCTCATCGTACATTTCATCAATTTCTTCGTCATCTGCAGAGCTAGTCGACATATGAACTTGTACTGCTGTGGTAGACGTGGACTTCGTATCTACACTCCTGGAAATGGAAAAAACAACACATTGACACCGGTGTGTCAGACCCACCATACTTGCTCCGGACACTGCGAGAGGGCTGTACAAGCAATGATCACACGCACGGCACAGCGGACACACCAGGAACCGCGGTGTTGGCCGTCGAATGGCGCTAGCTGCACAGCATTTGTGCACCGCCGCCGTCAGTGTCAGCCAGTTTACCGTGGCATACGGAGCTCCATCGCAGTCTTTAACACTGGTAGCATGCCGCGACAGCGTGGACGTGAACCGTATGTGCAGTTGACGGACTTTGAGCGAGGGCGTATAGTGGGCATGCGGGAGGCCGGGTGGACGTACCGCCGAATTGCTCAACACGTGGGGCGTGAGGTCTCCACAGTACATCGATGTTGTCGCCAGTGGTCGGCGGAAGGTGCACGTGCCCGTCGACCTGGGACCGGACCGCAGCGACGCACGGATGCACGCCAAGACCGTAGGATCCTACGCAGTGCCGTAAGGGACCGCACCGCCACTTCCCAGCAAATTAGGGACACTGTTGCTCCTGGGGTATCGGCGAGGACCATTCGCAACCGTCTCCATGAAGCTGTGCTACGGTCCCGCACACCGTTAGGCCGTCTTCCGCTCACGCCCCAACATCGTGCAGCCCGCCTCCAGTGGTGTCGCGACAGGCGTGAATGGAGGGACGAATGGAGACGTGTCGTCTTCAGCGATGAGAGTCGCTTCTGCCTTGATGCCAATGATGCTCGTATGCGTGTTTGGCGCCGTGCAGGTGAGCGCTACAATCAGGACTGCATACGACCGAGGCACACAGGGCCAACACCCGGCATCATGGTGTGGGGAGCGATCTCCTACACTGGCCGTACACCACTGGTGATCGTCGAGGGGACACTGAATAGTGCACGGTACATCCAAACCGTCATCGAACCCATCGTTCTACCATTCCTAGACCGGCAAGGGAACGTGCTGTTCCAACAGGACAATGCACGTCCGCATGTATCCCGTGCCACCCAACGTGCTCTAGAAGGTGTAAGTCAACTACCCTGGCCAGCAAGATCTCCGGATCTGTCCCCCATTGAGCATGTTTGGGACTGGATGAAGCGTCGTCTCACGCGGTCTGCACGTCCAGCACGAATGCTGGTCCAACTGAGGCGCCAGGTGGAAATGGCATGGCAAGCCGTTCCACAGGACTACATCCAGCATCTCTACGATCGTCTCCATGGGAGAATAGCAGCCTGCATTGCTGCGAAAGGTGGATATACACTGTACTAGTGCCGACATTGTGCATGCTCTGTTGCCTGTGTCTATGTGCCTGTGGTTCTGTCAGTGTGATCATGTGATGGATCTGACCCTAGGAATGTGTCAATAAAGTTTCCCCTTCCTGGGACAATGAATTCACGGTGTTCTTATTTCAATTTCCAGGAGTTTATTTTGACCACAGAAATGCGTTCACTATGCTGTTTGTAGTAGCTTACCCGCATTCCTATTTTTGTATTCATTATTAAATCTACTCCTGCATTACCCCTATTTGATTTTGTATTTATAAGCCTGTATTCACCTGACCAGAAGTCTTGTTCCTCCTGCCACCGAACTTCACTAATTCCCACTATCTCTAACTTTAACCTATCCATTTCCCTTTTTAATTTTTCTAACCCACCTGCCCGCTTAAGTGATCTGACATTCCACGCTCCGATCCGTAGAACGCCAGTTTTCTTTCTCCTGATGACGACATCCTCTTGAGTAGTCCGCGCCCGGAGATCCGAATGGGGGACTATTTTACCTCCGGAATATTTTACCCAAGAGGACGCCATCATCATTTAACCATACAGTAAAGCTGCATGCCCTTGGTAAAAATTATGGCTGAAGTTTCCCCTTGCTTTCAGCCGTTCGCAGTACCAGCACAGCAAGGCCGTTTTGGTTAGTGTTACAAGGCCAGATCAGTCAATCATCCAGACTGTTGCCCCTGCAACTACTGAAAAGGCTGCTGCCTCTCTTCAGGAACCAAACGTTTGTCTGGCCTCTCAACAGATACCCCTCCGTTGTGGTTGCACCTACAGGACAGCTATCTGTATCGTTGAGGCACGCAAGCCTCCCCACCAACGGCAAGGTCCATGGTTCATTGGGGCGGGGGGGGGGGGGGGGGGAGCTTTATAAAATAGAGAATTAAATACATAATGTAAAATTTTCAGTTTCGAAATATTAGTACTATTTAGTATGACTATGGTACCATAGTACTGTATTAGTTATTTTCAAATACTTAAATATTTTTAGGGTGTAAGACCCAATTAAAACCCGCTATTTACGTACTTTATGACTGAAAGTATTAGGCATACTGTAAAACTTTATTAACTGTATTAATGCATTAACTTTGAGATATTGTTTTTATTTAGTGAACCCTGAGCCTTATTCAAAGTAAGCTTATATTAGCTACTTCACTTATTAATCAAAGTGCTATTACTGTGCGACAGCAATATTTTATGTTTTATTCTTTTAATGATAGTTTAGGATTTATTTGAATATAATTTAAGTCTTTTCAGAGCTATATATTCACTGCTCTGTAATAGTCTATAAGTATGATTATTAGTGTAAATTAAATTAGCTTTTACGAAAATAGACAACGACCTTGCCGCTGTGGATACACCGGTTCCCGTGAGGTCGCCGAAGTTAAGAGCTGTCGGGCGTGGTCGGCACTTGGATGGGTGACCATCCGGGTCGCCATGCGCTGTTGTCATTTTTCGGGGTGCACTCAGCCTCGTGATGCCAATTGAGGAGCTACTCGGCCGAATAGTAGCGGCTTCGGTCAAGAATACCATCATAACGACCGGGAGAGCGGTGTGCTGACCCCACGTCCCTCCTATCCGCATCCTCCGCTCAGGATGACACGGCGGTCGGATGGTCCTGGTAGGCCACTCGTGGCCTGACGACGGAGTGTTCCTTTACGAAAATACCGTGCGTGTTTATGTTTTGTTTCTTTTTTCAAAGCCAAAGGCTTGTTGAGTTTCCCGGTGTGTCAAGTTATCGAGAGTCCAGTTTTCGGTGTTCTAATATTGATCATATGACTCTAAAATGCTTAAAAAACTTTAAAACTCACTATTTTCCATCTAAAATTTAGAAAATTTTATGGGGCAAGACCGCCCTGTTTATAAGTCGGCGCCTCTGAAGATGTTTCCAGTCATCAACAGTCCAATGTCGGTGTTGACGGGTCCAGGCGAGGGGTAAAGCTTTTGTGTCGTGCAGTCATCAAGGGTACACGAGCGGGCCTTCGGCTCCGAAAGACCATATCGATGATGTTTCGTTGAACGGTTCGCACGCTGACACTTGTTGATGTCCCAGCATTGTAATCTGCAGCAATTTGCGATAGGGTTGCACTTCTGTCACGTTCAACAATTCTCTTCAGTCGTCGTTGGTCCCGTTGTTGCAGGATCTTTTTCCGGCAGCAGGGATGTCGGAGATTTGATGTTTTACCGGATTCCTGATATTCACGATACACTCGTGAAATGGTTGTACGGGAAAATCCCCTCTTCATCGCTACTCGGAGATACTGTGTCCCATCGCTCGTGTGCCGACCATAACACCATGTTCAAACTTTTTTAAATCTTGATAACCTGCCATTGTAGTAGCAGTGACCGATCTAACAACTGCGCCAGACACTAGTCGTCTCATATAGGCATCGTCGACCGCAGCGCCGTATTCCGCCTGTTTACATATCTCTGTATTTGAATACGCGTGCCTATACCAGATTCTTTGGCGTTCAGTGTACATGTTTGTTGTTGTTGTTGTTGTTGTTGTTGTCTTCAGTCCTGAGACTGGTTTGATGCAGCTCTCCATGCTAGCCTATCCTATGCAAGCTTCTTCATCTCCCAGTACTTACTGCAACCCACATCCTTCTGAATCTGCTTAGTGTATTCATCTCTTGGTCTACCTCTACGATTTTTACCCTCCACGCTGCCCTCCAATACTACATTGGTGATCCCTTGATGCCTCAGAACATGTCCTACTGACCGGTCCCTTCTTTTTGTCAAGTTGTGCCACATACTCCTTTTCTTCCCAATTCTATCCAATACTTCAGCATTAGTTAAGTGATCTACTCATCTAATGTTCAGCATTCTTCTGTAGCACCACATTTCGAAAGCTTCTATTCTCTTCCTGTCCAAACTATTTATCGTCCACGTTTCACTTCCATAAATTGCTACACACCATACAAATACTTTCAGAAACGACTTCCTGACACTTAAATCTATACTCGATGTTAACAAATTTCTCTTCTTCAGAAACGCTTTCCTTCCCATTGCCAGTCTACATTTTATATCCTCTCTACTTCGACCATCATCAGTTATTTTGCTCCCCAAATAGCAAAACTCCTTTACTACTTTAAGTGCCTCATTTCCTAATGTAATTCCCTCAGCATCACCCGACTTAATTCGACTACATTCCATTGTCCTCGTTTTGCTTTTGTTGATGTTCATCTTTCAAGACACTGTCCATTCCGTTCAACTGCTCTTCCAAGTCTTTTGCTGTCTCTGATAGAATTACAATGTCATCGGTGAACTTCAAAGTTTTAATTTCTTCTCCATGGATTTTAATACCTACTCCGAATTTTTCTTTTGTTTCCTTTACTGCTTGCTCAATATACAGATTGAATAACATAGGGGAGAGGCTACAACCCTGTCTCACTCCCTTCCCAACCACTGCTTCCGTTTCATGCCCCTCGACTCTTATAACTGCCATCTGGTTTCTGCACAAATTGTAAATAGCTTTTCGCTCCCTGTATTTTACCCATGCCACCTTTAGAATTTGAAAGAGAGTATTCCAGTCAACATTATCAAAAGCTTTCTCTAAGTCTACAAATGCTAGAAACGTAGGTTTGCCTTTCCCTAATCTTTCTTCTAAGATAAATCGTAAGGTCACTATTGCCTCACGTGTTCCAATATTTCTTCGGAATCCAAACTGACCTTCCCCGAGGTCGGCTTCTACTAGTTTTTCCATTGGTCTGTAAAGAATTCGCGTTAGTATTTTGCAGCTGTGACTTATTAAACTGATAGTTCGGTAATTTTCACATCTGTCAACACCTGCTTTCTTTGGGATTGGAATTATTATGTTCTTCTTGAAGTCTGAGGGTATTTCGCCTGTCTCATACATCTTGCTCACCAGATGGTAGAGTTTTGTCAGGACTGGCTCTCCCAACGCTATCAGTAGTTCTAATGAAATGTTGTCTACTCCCAGTGTACTTAAAAAATTTAAAATCAATCGTTTGATATTGCGAGAAATGAAAGGAAGTGAAAAAAAAAATTATGGTAGCAGCAGGAGTCGAACTCGAGCCAACAAAATTAGCGGTTAGTGCACTTCACCACTGCATTACCGAGCCGATACAGAATCACTTGTCAAAAATCCCTCATGATTTTCAGAGAGCGCTTTAAGTTTACTATTGGTCACAGGTGAAATATTCTAGGAACTTGAATCTACCTGCATCTACTCACATTGTTTGACGCAAATCGATGAGGCTGAAGTTAGATTTATATTCGAAATAGATCTACCTAACTCTTTAAATCTCACTTTCTCATTCAAAGATCGACTGGAAAAGACTCTTTTTAGCAGATCATCTACTTTCGTACTACATTTCCTTGCTTTTTTACCACGTGAATTGCCTTTTAACTTACAAGGATTGCGATAGAAATCAAATTTTTATATATCAATTTTGTGTGTATAAATTGAATTGTTTAAATAAATTTACATTTTATCATTATGGTTTAATATCGCGCGAAACAAAAAAAAAATGAAAAGAAAAAATACAGATGCAGCAGCAATAGAACCTGTGTTGACGAATTGCCAGTCTATGGTCACTCGGCCACAGCGGCTCTCAAGACTCTGTCGTACTCTACGCTTCCGCAATATGTTACACGCATTTTCAGAGAAAAATGCAGACTTGGTTCTATGAGCAACGTAGCACTCACAGTGCTGGAAGGGGTGGCATCTCATTATAGCACACGCAGTCAAAAACAGACAGCTGCGTCACGTCGCTGAGTTGACCGCACCGCGACTGACCATCATTTCAGCACGTAACACCGGTTTCTAATTATCACACACAGAGCGCTACAAAACATGTTTTCTATTTTATTTGCATACCAGTACGCATTCGAAGAGAAATGGGGTAATTTTAGAGTGATTTCCTGCTCACATTCAAAGAGAAATGGGATAATTTTAGCGCGATATTCACAATGTGCTACATCTACATCTACATGGATACTCTGAAAATCACATTTAAGTGCCTGACAGAGGGTTCATCGATCCACCTTCACAATTCTCTATTATTCCAATCTCGCACAGCGCGCGGAAAGAATGAACACCCATATCCTTTCGTACAAGCTCTGATTTCCCTTATTTTATCGTGGTGATGGTTTCTCTCTATGTAGGTAGGCGTCAACAAAATATTTTCGCATTCGGAGGAGAAAGTTGGTGATTTTTAACATTTTTATGCAGCGACAGCAGCTGATATTGTTTATATAAGAATATACAGCCTACAGTTGCTAATATAATTTACTAGCGCATTATAATATTAACTTGTTGCAGGTTCTGAAGAAGACGTTATTACTAACGTCGAAACCTAGGTAAACGATAAAGTTAACCTGCAACTGTAGGCTGTGTACAGGGTGTTACAAAAAGGTACGGTCAAACTTTCAGGAAACATTCCTCACACACAAATAAAGAAAAGATGTTATGTGGACATGTGTCCGGAAACGCTTAATTTCCATGTTAGAGCTCATTTTAGTTTCTTCCACCTACGCTCAATGCAGCACGTTATCATGATTTCATACGGGATACTCTACCTGTGCTGCTAGAACATGTGCCTTTAGAAGTACGACACAACATGTGGTTCATGCACGATGGAGCTCCTGCACATTTCAGTCGAAGTGTTCGTGCGCTTCTCAACAACAGATTCGGTGACCAATGGATTGGTAGAGGAGGACCAATTCCATGGCCTCCACGCTCTCCTGACCTCAACCCTCTTGAATTTCATTTATGGCGGCATTTAAAAGCTCTTGTCTACGCAACCCCGGTACCAAATGTAGAGACTCTTCGTGCTCATATTGTGGACGGCTGTGATACAATACGCCATTCTCCAGGGCTGCATCAGCGCATCAGGGATTCCATGCGACGGAGGGTGGATGCATGTATCCTCGCTAACGCAGGACATTTTGAACATTTCCTGTGACAAAGTGTTTGAAGTCACGCTGGTACGTTCTGTTGCTGTGTGTTTCCATTCCATGATTCATGTGATTTGAAGAGAAGTAATAAAACGAGCTCTAACATGAAAAATAAGCGTTTCCGGACACAAGTCCACATAACATATTTCCTTTCTTTGTGTGTGAGGAATGTTTCCTTAAAGTTTGGCCGTACCTTTTTGTAACACCCTCTATTCTTATAGAAAGTTGGTGATTGGAATCTCGTGAGAAGATTCCGTCGCAACGAAAAACGCCTTTTTTTTAATGATTTCCAGCCCAAATCCTGTATCATTTTGTGACACTCTCTCCCATATTTCACGATAATACAAAACGTGCTGCCTTTCTTTGAACTTTTTCGATGTACTCCGTCAGTCCTATCTGGTAAGGATCCTACCCCGCGCAGCAGTATTCTAAAAGAGGACGGACAAGCGTAGTGTACGCAGTCTCCTTAGTAGGTCTGTTTCATTTTGTAAGTGTCCTGATAATAAAACGCAGTCTTTGGTTAGCCTTCCCTACTACACCATCTGTGTGTTCCTTCCAATTTAAGTTGTTCGTAATTGTAATGCCTAGGTATTTAGTTGAATTTATGGCTTTTAGATTACAATGATTTATCGTGTAACCGAAGTTTAACGAGTTCCTTTTAGCAGTCGTGTGGATGACCTCACACTTTTCGTTATTTAGGGTCAACTGCCACTTTTCGCACCATTCAGATATCTTTTCTAGTCGATAAACGACAGCGTCATCTGAAAACTACCTAAGACGGCTGCTCAGATTGTCTCTCAGATCGTTAATGTAGATAAGCAACAGCGAAGGGCCTATAACACTACCTTGGGGAACGCCAGATCTCACTTCTGTTTTACTCGATGACTTTCCGTTAATTACTACGAACTGTGACCTCTCTGACAGGAAATCACAAATCCAGTCACATAACTGAGACGATATTCCATAAGCACGCAATTTCACTACGAGCCGCTTGTGCGATATAGTGTCAAAAGCCTTCCAGAAATCCAGAAATATGGAATCGATCTGAAATACCTTGTCAATAGCACTGAACATTTCATGTGAATAAAGAGCTAGTTGTGTTTCACAGGAACGATGTTTTCTAAACCCATGTTGATTGTGTGTCAATAGACCGTTTTCTTCGAGGTAATTCATAATGCTCGAACACAATGTGTGTTCCAAAACCCTGCTGCGTATAGACGTTGATGATATTGGCCTGTAATTTAGTGGATTACGCCCACTAGCTTTCTTGAATATTGGTCTGATCTGTGCAACTTTCCAGCGTTTGGGAACGGATGTTTCGTCGCGCGAGCTATTGTATACGATTGTTAAGTATAGAGCTATTGCATCAGCATGCTCTGAAAGGAACCTAACTGGTATAGAGTCTGGATCGAATGACTTGCTTTTATCAAGTTAATTAAATTGCTTCACTAGTCCGAAGATATCTACTTCTAAGTTGCTCAAGTTGGCAGCAGTTCTTGATTCGAATTCTGGAATATTTATTTCGTCTTCTTTGCTGAAGGAATTTCGGAAGGCCGCGTTTACTAACCCTGCTTTGGCAGCACTGTCGTCGATAGTATTTCCATTGCTAACGCGCAGAGAAGGCATTGGCCGTGTCTTGCCGCCACCATACTTTACACACGATAAGAATCTCTTTGGATTTTCTGCCAGGTTTCGAGACAAAGTTTCGTTTTGTAAACCATCGTGGTCATCTCGTCTTGAAGTCCGCTCTAAATTTCGAGCTTCTGTAAAAGTCGCCGAAACTCGTTCTTCAAAATTTCAGGGTTCGCTATTTTCCTACCATAATTCTTATTATTAATACAGTGACTGAAAGAAAAGTATAAATGTGAATAAAGAATAGTCATTGTAGAATGCATAGAAATGTACACGAATTTACCCAAATTATCAAATGCCTGGTTCAGTTAGCATTAAAACACAGAGAATAAAAGTTGCTGCATACGAAATATAGACATTGTTAACTTATAGCTACGGTGGAACATATAATAAAGATGTTTCTGCTGTTTCTTATACTATAGTTAAGACAGCGTAAGAAGGCCCTGACAGCTTGCACCACTGTTGCCAGCTTTCAACTGCGAAGCACTAACGGCTGCAGGCTAAAACTACAGCCATCCATAGAGCTGTGGCAACAATGTGGGGTTAACATAGAGACGTTTAAAAAATCGCGTTACGTTGTTGGCTAAATTAGGACCGCGATAGTACTGCGCACAGCGCACTGCAACTGCAGGAATCAACTTACCCCGACTCAACTACAGTTTTTAAACAGGCGTTATTTTTTTTATTCTTGCAATAAAATAGAGCAAGCATATCAGCGCCCAACGGCTTTGCCGCAGCGGTAACATCGGTTCCCGTCAGATCACCGAATTTCGGTGTTATCGGGCTTGGCTAACACTTGGATAGGTGATCATCCGCGTATGGCGAGTGCTGTTGGTAAGCTGGGTGCACTCAGCTCTTGTGAGGCAATTGGGGAGCTATTTGATAGAGAAGTACCGGCTACTGTCACGAAAACTGACAACGGCCGGGAGAGCTGTGTGCTGACCACATGCCCCTCCTTACCCGTATCCAGTGACGCCTATCGGCTGAGGATGCGGCACCGTTGGGCCTCCCGAGGGCTGTTCGGACGGAGTTAAGTAAACCAACAGGAGTGTCTGGGCAGTTCAACTTCTGTAACCAGACTAAATTTTTCGCCAGTTTTATTGAATGGTAAAAGTACGATTCCAGTATAACTGCACGATGATATTAATCATCTAAGAACCACTTCTATATTACACTGTACCCAGAGGTCAAAACAATGGATTATACTGGGAGTTCAAAAAGTCTCTCCGCAGTGCCGTATGATTGTTAGCCGTGCGTGCCGTATGATTGTTCATTGGCCTGGGTTAATTCCCTTCAAGTGGATTCTCCCAACATTCCACTGTTTCCTTTATCTCAGCCAGCGTCAGTAGTATCGCTGTTGTGTGTCGTTACGTGTTGACCTGAACGTTGAAGTTTAGTTCCTTTGTTTCGTTTTTGTCACTGCTAAAATACTTACCATTGAAGAACGTGTGTTTTTAGTCGAACAAGCGTTCAAAGCTGGCAGTAAATACACAGTTTCAGTTCTTCAAACAGTTAATTCAGTTTTCCCGGAGACAACATTACCACATCGCGATACTGTGCGAGATGTGATTAACAAATTTCGAAGTACCGGTTCAGTGTTTGGAAACATGATTAGACGAATTGAATTGTGTATTCAACAACAGGGGGGACTCTTTCAACATATAATGTGAAAATTTGTACGTAAAAATAGATATTCAATAAATTAATAACTTGTATTTCACTGAGTTCCTTTTCGGTAGATTCACTGCAGCATACTGCACGCGCGACTAACAATCATACGGCACTGCTAAGAGACTTTTTGAACACCCCTATATTGGAATATTGGTATATAAACATATGTGTATTCGGCGGATCTGTATGCGCAGTCTGTGCCTTAGACAGAGATCTTGTGTCTCAATATTTTTCTTGTATCTTGCAGAATATCTTAGGAGTTATGGTTCGAAAGGCTCCGTCAACACTTCTGCCCAATTCTTCATTAGTCTTGTACGAAAGAAGAGTAATACGGGACTTGATTATTCCCTGTACTGAATTACCCTACGTGGTAATTATTTCAGTTGTGCTGAAGAAGTATTCCAAAACGGAGGACTCAAAAAATTGTTCATCGAGGAACTCATGCTTGTGAATAGCAAAGTGTGCTGGAGCCCTGTTCTGCTGTAGCCACACACAATTCATGATTCCCTTGTCTTCGAGTTGAGGTATAAACGTCGTTATCAGCATGTATCGATAAGAATTTCCATTCACCTCTCCTTCAAAAACGTAGGATCCCAATAGGTATCGTAATGATAGTCCGGCTCATATCATAATACGAGGTGGGTTCCTTTCCAACTTTTGCACATAATGACTATTTTCGTTAGACGAGAGAACCACATTCCTCCCTTGTGAACTGCTATACATAGTACT
This sequence comes from Schistocerca americana, assembly GCF_021461395.2. Classification (NCBI taxonomy): domain Eukaryota; kingdom Metazoa; phylum Arthropoda; class Insecta; order Orthoptera; family Acrididae; genus Schistocerca; species Schistocerca americana. Next base: position 194,028,086 of record NC_060119.1, read on the forward strand.
TTCAGCATAGAATGACACCTTTGTGTGAGACAACGCATGTGGAAATTGTGCCAAGAAAACACGGCAGGCTGCAACTCGGTGCTCCATATCGTTGCCAAATAATTCATTTACAAACATCAGTGTAAATCTTGTAATGTGGCGATATACTGTTGACCACAGTACTTGGAAGTTCAGCTGCTCTTCTCCTGATGGATTTCATTGGACTAACTGAGCGACTGTGCCACACGTTTCCTCGCGCGTTTTCTTACATCCACACACACACACACACACACACACACACACACACACACACACACCCTGCTAATGGCTCTTTCTGGACTCCTGTTTACTAGAACATTATTGCTTCTGTTAAGGTATTCTTTGACACGTGTCAGGTTTCGCTATTAATTATGACGCGTCTGTATACAGGGTTACTCAGGAGGTATGTCACATAATTTGTGAGGCGATTGTACATGTGAAAACAAACCGAAAAAGTCCTATGAACATGTGTCCGATTTTCGATCATTACGGAACTGCAATGGGTTGAAGACTACACACATTCATGAATGATTACAAAAACAAGTGTGAATATTATTTACCGAAATGCTGTGTAGGTGCTATGCTGACAGAAAAATGGTGGGAGAGATGACTTATCTGTCGTACAAGAGGTGTTCAAAACGTCCCCCACCCATCTTAATGCACTTAACGCGTTCGAAGGTGTGCGTGCTGTGTCATTCATCAAATATCATCTCGGCGGGTTTTAACGTTGGCAACAGTGTCGGCGATGCGAGCGACAAGTTCTTCACTTGTATCCGCAGCGTACTAATCCCCCTTCAACCAGCCCCATAAACAGAAGTCTAATGGGGCTAAGTCGGGTGATCTGGCAGGGCAGTCCATGGGTTCGCCACGGCCAATCCACCATTGAGGAAATGTGTTATTCAGATACTGGGATGCTTGTCTGGTAGAGTGAATCGGTGATCCGTCATGTTGCAAGTACATCTGCTGTCGTTACTCTAATGTCACGTCCACCAAAAGTGAAGGTCGATTTTCTATCAGGAAATGTGCACATGCTGTGGCTGTCATACGATATGACAGGCATATAGTCCCTATCACCAGGTCATCGATACTACGCCGGCTGGTCACTGAGGATCTAACTCGAAATCTTGTTTCTCTAAGCTGAACGTGGGTTGTGTTCCAAAAATGAACAGCATAGAGACGGAAGTGATGACACTTTCTACAGGACCTGGCCATCATTTTTCAGGACAGTGCTCAAGCACGTACAGTGCAAGCTGTTACTGATTTGTTTGACTGATGGGGCTGCTAAGTGCTATATCACCTACTGCACTCCCATGACTTAAGCCCTCGTGAGTTCAACTCGATTTCTAAACTGAAGGAAACACTTCACGGCATACGCTTCAGAACTGCTACAAATTCGTCGGGCAATAGACCGCGCCGCTCGAACTGTCAACACAACTGGCACTGCTAAGAGTATCCTACGACTTCCACCTCGCTGGCAACGGGTTATACACAATGCTGGTGACTACTCTGAAGGTCAGTAAAACTTTGAAACACGTATCTATTTTGTACGAGCTGTAAATAAATAGTTGCCACTATTAAAGTTCCAACCCTTGTATTTGTAGAGTGATTGTACCGGCGATCACTGAGGAGAATTGTGACGAAAAATAAGAGCACGACAGCTGGGAAAGTCACTGCAGAACTATAAGTCGCACTCCCTGTCAGCACCAAAACAACACGAACATTTGTGAAGCAAAAGCCAGTAACAGAAGCCATAAAACCAACACTATGGAGCAATGGAAGACGTTTATTTGCTCGGATGAGGCGTTTCATTTTCTTACAACTTCGCATTTTTGTGACGACTAAGAGCAGCTGTTTCATTGTTACCAAATATACATTATTCAAAAATTATCATAACAACTGTGTCTTAGGAACTGTTATAAAATATTTAGTGTCAACAAATTAAAATCTCGGTTCGCGGAAATCGTCTGTAATGCAATATTATACGTTTCCTTGATTTTATTTCCTCCGATAGTGATTTGTGTGACAATCGCATTTGCAACAGTTTAACTGTCCATACGAACTGCAAATTATTTAAAAAATTAACGATTTGAAACTTTTTCTGTGGTTTAAGTGAGTAAATAAAATTCACGTGTGTGAACTTTAGACTTTGCGCTACGTCCCGCTCATTCGCAGATTCCGGCACCAGACAGGAATACCTGCACAAACCGCTGTTGTAAGCGGTTCCTCGTGCGGAAAAAATGAGTAACTTCGAAACGGGCTGCATATGAATAATTTTTCGGGTTACTCTGATTCCTTTATGTGAAAAGCTCATACGGTCGTTGTGTTCCGTAGACAACTTCAGGAAGGAGAACCATGAGGGATGAAGAACGTGCCAAGATATGCAGTAACAAAAGACAAGAAATCATACAAACTTAAGCTCTGTGTTCACCATTAGGTTTTGCTGCTATTGCACTGGCCGTGTTTACAGATAAAAATTACTGGCTACAATGGCCGCCCGTTACGCAAAACAGTTATTTTATATAGGGTGTAGGCATGGCTGTAACGGATAGTGCAGCCACATCTCGATCCCTGAGTCAACAGATGGGGACGTTTGCAAGACAACAACCATCTGCACGAACAGTTCGACGACGTTTGCAGCAGCATGGACTATCAGCTCGGAGACCATGGCTGCGGTTACCCTTGACGTTGCATCACAGGCAGGAGCGCCTGCGATGGTGTACTCAACGACGAACCTGGGTGCACGAATGGCAAAACGTCATTTTTTCGGATGAATCCAGGTTCTGTTTACAGCATTATGATGGTCGCTTCCATGTTTGGCGACATCGCGGTGAACACACATTCGAAGCGTGTATTCGTCATCGCCATACTCGCGTATCACCCGGCGTGATGGTATGGGGTAGCATTGGTTACACGTCTCGGTCACCACTTGTTCGCATTGACGGCACTTTGAGCAGTGGAAATTACATTTCAGATGTGTTACGACCCGTCGCTCTACCCTTCATTCGATCCCAGCGAAACCCTACATTTCAGCAGGATAATGCACGACCGCACGTTGCCAGGTCCTGTATGGGCCTTTCTGGATACAGAAAATGTTCGACTGCTGCCCTGGCCAGCACATTCTCCAGATCTCTCACCAATTGAAAACGTCTGCTCAATGGTGGCCGAGCAACTGGCTCGTCACAATACGGCAGTCACTACTCTTGATGAACTGTGGTATCGTGTTGAAGCTGCATGGGCAGCTTTACCTATGCACGCCATCCAAGCTCTGACTCAATGCCCAGGCGTATCAAGGCCGTTATTACGGCCAGAGGTGGTCGTTCTGGGTACCGTTTTCTCAGGATCTATGCACCCGAATTGCGTGAAAATGTAATCACATGTCAGTTCTAGTATAATTTGTTTAATGACTACCCGTTTATCATCTGAATTTCTTCTTGGTGTAGCAATTTTAATGGCCAGTAGTGTAATAGGGAAGGAAGGAAGGAAATTGTGGTAACAGTAATCAATTAAAATCTTAACAACAATTTACTCATGCTACACAATAAAGAACAAAAGTAGCTGATCTGACGCCTGTATCTACATAATGTGCCTTTATCTGCTTGTAGCCCTTGAAAACGGACAAGTTAAAACGAAAAACAGAGTTTTTTCAACTTATTCATAATGCCCAAATGATGGTACGATCACCGATTACAACATAACTTTTGAGCCGAGTTTCAAAAAATTGGGATCAGTTAGGAGAATACTGGTGACTTTTTGTAATAATCAATCACTTTTCGAGAAGAGTAGTGAACGGTGAACGGACAGAGGTTTCATTTATTTGTCTGCTTAATTCAGTATTTTGATTATACGTATCTGGAAACTGAGGAAATCAACATTTTTCAGCATTTGTACAATTTCGACGTTTGTCATGGGAAAAAGTAGGAACAAACAACCGAAAATCGGTTATTTCAGAATCCGGTTATTTTTGGCGGTTTTAAAAATTGGTTACTCTGGCGTGGAATAGAAATGGTTAAATAAAAACCGGTCGTTTCAGTGATAACTGCCGTCCTAATCTCTTGTCAGACACCCCATGGTGCTTTGGGCGGTTCTTCACAGTCGTAGACCAGGCGGGCCCAGTCGGCGACGTAGCGAGTTCTGAAGACATATTTGGAAGCCCCCCAAGTCACCTGATACGGCTGTGCTAGGGCCCGTGCAGCGAACGCGGGGGGCAGGCGCTGTTGTGGGGCCCCTAAAAATAGACCAGCTGCTCCGGATCTCTGCGCACCCGCCTCGCAGGAAGCATGGCGGCGGCGCTGAAGTTCTTTGCTCTCCGCCGCCGAAATTTACGCAAGTGTGTTGAATGTTGCCGCCAGCGGTGTGCGGAACTTGTGAGCGCATGCCTAAAGCTGCAGCCACGCTTCGCCGGTGACAGCTGCGAGGGGCATCTCCCCCAAGCCAGCGTGCTCCCGGCTCTGATGTGTTATCGATTGGCCTCAGCAGGCGCCGCTCTCAGAAGCGTCAGCTTCGGCGACGCAAGTGCATTTCGGGCAACTGCGCCGCGCGCACACTCGTCAGCTGTGTGAGGCCGGCGTAAACAAATGCCGCTCGTATGCAGGTAACAGGGGCCCATCTCCCGCAGCATTAGACACATGTGCTTTTACAACATGCGGTGTGTTTGCGCAGTGCTTCATGTGTGATTCGCAGTCAAGCAAACAGTCATGGCGATTGGGACCGAAGCAGCTGCCGGCTACGGCGCAGAGCCTTCGAGACTGAATGTTGATGGGGATGGCGTACGCGATGCTTCCTTGCCCGAGAAAGGTAAATCCCGGCGATCAATAGATGACTGTAGAAATAGTAGCTTCGTTAAAGAGTCTCTTTATATGTAACTAAAATTTGTTGACAGACGTTAGGGATATTTTTGCTAGTACTCACCATATTTTATTTTTATCTGGAAGTCCAAAGCGTTTAAGAGAGCGCGTCAAGTCAGTACAATACAGTTATTAGTTTTACGAGCACACTGTCACAGATGGCATTAACAAATAAATGAATAAAATTTAGGTTGTAGTTCTAGTCTGAAACGCTATTCTCGTATAAATCAATAAACCGTGTCTTTCGTTTACTATTTGATGATAAACTGAAGCAGTTGTAACGCCCAAAAATATCAATGAAGTCTGTGGAGTTACAGCTTTTTTTAAAAAGACTGAGTATTCCTTATGAATAGTAGAAATGTCGTCAGCCTATAAGCGACAATCTCGAACAATTTAAAACGAAATGTCTGTTAAGGACATTGTTGGCAGAAGTAAAAAGGTTCTGTGTTTGAAATACTTGCGTACTGTGGGGAGGAAATGGCTTCCAGGCTTCGAGGGCTGTGTGTGTGTGTGTGTGTGTGTGTGTGACGTTAAGATTATTATTGTTTTTGCCGTGTTCATTTCTTTGATGCTAGTAATAATATTGGTGATTCGCAAAAAAAATCTTCCACTGAACACATGCCCTTTTCTTAACCTTATCCGACATGCAGCTGTTTGAAAAACACGGGCGTCAATTGAATGTTCTTCTTCACCAGCATTCAAATGCGAATACAACCAAAGCGACATTAGGCTACGTAGTGTTGTCTTTACTGACCATTTCAATGTACATCTCACTTCGCTCGTATTTTACGTGCATGTGCTGTAGTAAATAAAGGACCGTGCAGACGAGGTCAGATCAGCAACACAGCAGCTCTCTGTAAGAGCTGCAAAGTGCCTTACGGAGTTGATGGTGGGGACTTTTTGAACATATTTTGTGACGAAACTTTTACAATTAAACAAAACATTAGGTTCAAATTGGTTCAAGTGGCTCTGAGCACTATACGACTTAACTTCTGAGGTCATCAGTCGCCTAGAACTTAGAACTAATTAAACCTAGCTAACGTAAGGACATCACACAAATCCATGCTCGAGGCAGGATTCGAACCTACGACCGTAGCGGTGACGCGGTTCCAGACTGAAGCGCCTAGAACCGCATGGCCACACCGGCCGGCAAAAAACATTAGGTCACATTTCATTTGCCATCGCCTGCAGCCTGCATTTGCCCTGTTCCCCACTGTTGTCATTAATTCCTCGGAACCCATTAAGAAGAGGACATACGTTCATATGACTTTTTGGTTCAGAATCACTGTCATCCTCAAAGCATGTACAATTCCTCGTGACTCGCCCTGTATAGGCCTACATGTTATGCGACAAACTTGATACCAAACGCATTTCTTCCTATAGTCACTCTTGATTCTTATACATATCACCTAGTAACAGACTATGTTGCACCATTACCATTACAATGTTGCAGTGCAACCAACAAGTGAAACTGAATAAATCCATTTACGCTTTCCCTATGGGTAGCTGGAGTAAACAAAAACTCGACATTGATGCTGCCTTCACAAGGCGAATTGTCTTTTGTGGAACATTGTGTTTATCCCTTACACATAAACAACAAATGCTAACGAATAATCAGTAAAATAATGTGATCGCCAGGTATTATCTACTTCTGGACGGCAGCTGTAGTGGGCCTTTGGTAACTCAAGACAGTGTTGGAAACAGAAAATTACGTCATGACAAATTCAGTAGACGTGTTACGGTAAGGTATTTTAGTTTCCAAAGCCCACAGATTAATCTTCAGGACCTTTTCTGGATGGTGAGGGACATCCACTGCGGTGTCAGTGAGACATCTGCTCCCTTCATTTTGATGTAGATTTACATATCAGACAGGTCATTTCGCTGTAGTGCAAAACACGCAGACATTACTCTTCTGTTTATAAAAGCAACTGCTTATCTGCCAACCGCTTATCTGTTGCTTGTCGTATATTCAGTCTTACGGGCTTCATACGAATAATTTTTCGGGCTACTCTGATTCCTTTATGTGAAAAGCTGATCTTTATATTTCGTACGGACATTTCTGCGGGGATTACTCCGTCTGTTCACTCATACATGTGACCATTGTGTGCAGGAAGGAGAACCATGAGGGATGAAGAAGTGCCAAGATATACCGTAACAAAAGACAAGGAAATCATATAAACTTTAGCTCTGTGTTCACCATTAGGTTTTGTTGCTATTGCACTGGCCGTGTTTACAGATAAAAATTACTGGCTACAACGGCCGCCCGTTACGCAAAACAGTTATTTTATGTAGACCCAAACATGGTTCATCATCTTTGTGCCATCCTCAATGGGTTTTCTTTATTTAAATCTGTATAATTTGAATATGTCTTATGTGATAATTAATCTACGAAAATTAAACCTAAAATAGTTTTCATTTGTTGTTGTAATTGCCTTAATTTTACGTTATAGGGTTTTGCAGTACCCTCTGCATATTAACGTTTATTGGTAGCTTCTTATCTGCAACTACATTTGTTAATGTGAATTTGATTGGCCTTATTCAAGAAATCTTTCAGGCATCAATTTGAAATAGTCGAGATACATAATGGCTAATGGACAGGAATTGGGAAACTGTATCTCCACAGTACGAGTAAATTTTGCCCGTGAGTGACTGCTTCGCGAGCCTTTGAATTGCGTCCATTGACGCCCCACTTTGCTGTTTTCCCCGTTGTTGACTACTAATTTACAAGCAAGAAGTTAACGTTTACCACTTACACAGTGCTACGTCTCTTGCAGATCTGATGGAACGTGAAGCGTAATACATGTATAAAAGAATGGAGACATCGAATTAATGTAAAAATCCAACATTTCTGTAGATGAGTAAGAATGTAGCCTAGGAGTATTCTCGCTGACAGCGAAGTAGTAGTGCTCTTAATGTGATCCACGAATTCCAAGCAAGTTCTGATGCTCAAGAACGGCAAAGACGTCAGAAGACCGCGATAGAAGTGAAGTGGCAGGTTACTCGCTGTTTGTCACGATGTTACGGTTAGAGCTCTCAGAGGTTCTCAAAGAGGCTTGAGTCTTCCAAAGCCTTCGTCGAACATTCTGGGTTTATTAGCGTTCAAACTTCCTGTGACGCGTTATTTTTGGCTCCCTTCATCACGTAGCCCCAAGGAAGTGAATGTCTTCATCTCACCCCAGATGACGATAAAATAATAAAGAGTAGGGGAGAAATCTCCTTCCCCTATTATCGAACGCTAATTGATTTGATTTGTTTTAGTACAAGTACTTAACTACGTATTAAGTGTCAAATATATCAGCATGTTCCCCTACATGCTTGAAACACGTTTCCATAATCCTTCATGTTCTTCTTGACTTTTTTTTGAGCATGTCCCTTGTTACAGAGCGAAATGCATGCTCAACAGCATTGCGCAGTTCTTCGTTTGTAGCATAACGACGTGTAGATACATGCGATTTAATAACTCCCAATAACGTGTTGTCAATGTGATGAGGTCAGGACTTCTGGTGGTCATTTCAAGGGAACAGGTGTTGCTGATGAACCATGATCTACACACCATCCTGGAAAGTGTTCATTTACGAGCTCACACACTGAAAAGAGTATAGTGAGGAGTCACTGCGTCTTCCTGCAACCATAAGCGTTCCTGAAGCTGAGATATTAACAATGTTTGTAACATGTTAAATAATTTGCGCCATTCACAGTCCCTCCAAAAAGCATGGTCCAAGCAGATGTGATGTCATCGCAGCCCATATCATTACGTGAGGGTTCTTTTGTAATTCGACCGTGCAATTGAGAACTCTCTGTGGCCCAAACGACAATATTTCTAGCACGTGAACCATGATAAATGGCACATTTATCTGACAACATAATCTTGGCACGGTTCACTGTATTTCGAAAGTGAGTTAATAAGCTTGGCACGCAAAAAAACGCACCCATTCCGGCCTGTATCTGATAACTGCCTTTACGAACGTCGGTCGAAAATGTCTAACCTTAAAGTCCTTTTTTCATGTGATCTCGCATTATTGTTCTCGGTATACGGAGTTTTGAAGCGCGTGTAAGTGTCGCCTACACAGGAGATAGTTCAATAGAAGCAGTGACTCCGGCATACATTTTTCTCGTCTCATTCCTTACATTCCTCGGCGTGTCTTCAACACGGCTAAAAGCGAAAACGCGCCTTTTTTCCACTCCAGAGATGTTGCGTTTCGCGCTGGAGCCTTGTTAAGTCTTTTCTGGAACGCTTCCATAATCTCTTAGTGTGTGCCCTGTATGATGTCGTTCGTGCATCCACACACCTGTCACTAAGCGTTCCTCAACAGTGTAACTGTGACCAATCACATCTGCCTTTCCACACAAAATTTGTTTCTAAGGTTGTTTTGAGGGTCTAAGAACGACAACGCCAGTCTTCTGTGATTAATTGGTGATTGCTACAGGCGATTTCTTTGGCTCCAGTAAGATAGAGGTGCTCAGCCAGGTCCTTCAAGGTAGAGGCATCGTGCATCACGCATGTGCGCTTAGCAGCACTGGTGATCACCTGGATATTTTCAGAGGGGTCCAAAGTTGCCGTATGCTTAGCACCATTGCATCGTACAAGGTCGGCGTGACAAAACTAGAGAAATTTCCGCACGCGTAAGTCCGTTTTACTCGAACAACTTTTTGTCAAAATCGACTGCTCGTTGTGAGTGCGTGTGACGTGCTTGCGTGTAGACCGTGCTATCACTAGGCCGGCTACCATGTCGCGTGTGGGCCAGTGATGTAAATGATCAACTGACTGCCGAGTATGGAGTTCTAAAATGTTGAGTGTGCTGCAGACTGCGCATGTGCAGGGACAGAGAGGACTGTTACGTCGTCTACTAACATCAAAGTTAACCACCACTAGCCCTGCTCACTCAAGCTGTAAGAAAGGATTTTGTGCTTTTGTGTCTTCTAGTCCTTATTTTATTGTTTGCTTTGTTTTTAAGACACATTGCAAAGGTTGCACGAATGTTCTTCTGATGTTTTCCCACAAGAGGGACGAAATATCTGTAAGCAAAAGTTACCTACGTTTTTATAGCGCCTAGACAAGGAAAAAACTTAGGCTATGTATAAATAAAACATAATTCAATTTTTTAATCAAAATAGCTTCAGTACCGAAAAATTCGCATCTGTTTAAGGGAAAAATAATAACACTTCTTTCTATTGTTTGAGTTCTCAGGAATATGGAGAATTTAGCATGTGACGATTCTCAACAACGCAACAATGAATTTTGCTTTGATAGGTCACATATTTTGTTACCGTAGCTCTTTCGTACATTCTGTTGTTACATTTCGCGCTTTTCACCAGAAGGCTTGCCCCTCATTTCATAGTCAGGTGGCGAGCTGCACAAGAGAAGTAAAAACCAGGGGCGCTGCATTAGACTCATTTGCCAGACAAGACCGGATCGAGGTGCACGTATGTCAGTTGCTGCTACTAATCGTGATACACACTGTACACAAATCTTGCACTTCAGCGCTCCAAGTGTTGACTTGTATCGCTTGGCCTTAAACCAGTCCTGTTGCCACAAGTTGTCACATAAGACAAGAAAGTCTCTCGTGTATAATGGGCTGTAGTCATAAAGCAACAGACACGTCCGCCAAACCGGTCTAAATAGTGCAGAACTAATACTTCCAGATACCTTTTCCTATACACGACTTAGAATCCAAAATTTTCGGGGCTGGTGCTGCCATCTGGAAAGTAGGAGTAGTATCTTTGCACCGCTAGGTGGCAAGTGTTGCATATCTGATGAATCAGTGTGCGGAGTGGCATTCAGCTGGAAGGACGTGTTGCGTGTCCACAGTGATTTCTGTAATACTCCGTGTTTGGTGTGTGGCGATTTTACAATGGATCCACGAACAGAACAGTGCGTGTGTATCAAATTGTGTGCGAATCTTTGGAAAAGTGCTACCGAGACCCTTGCAATGATTCAACAAGTGTTTGGGGGACACAGAATGAGCCCTGGCATGCTCAGTTCAGGGCCGTACAGACGTCGAAGATGATGCTCACACTGGAAGGCGCGTTAGCCTCACAACGCGAGACATTGTTGCCAAACTTCAACAATTGGTTCGTGCAAATCGACGTCAAACCATTCAAGACCTTGCAGATGAAGTGAGTATTGGTTATGGGACATGTCAACGAATGACTGATGAATTGGACATGCATTGTGTCGCCGCAACATTTGTGCCAAGGATCTTGACTCCAATCAGAATGTTCACAGTGTACACGGACCTTCGTCAGACTGCACCTGATGATCCAACCTTCTTGTCACAGTGAGAGGTGGATTTACGGTTATGACCCAGAGACAAAGCAACAATCATCCCAGTGGAAGAGCCCGGCTCTCCAAGACCTAAAAAAGCGAGACAGGTGAAGAGCATGATCATCATTTTCTTTGATACCAAGGGAATTGTGCACAAAGAATTCATCCCACCCAACCAAACAGCAAATTCCGCATACTATTGTGACGTTTTGTGACAGCAACATGAGAATGTGTGGCAATGACGGCCTGAACTTTGGTGTCAAGGGAACTGGCTGCTGCATTAAGACAATGCGCCCTGTCACACGTCCTTGCTTACCAGGGCCTTTTTGACAAAAAACAACATGGCGGTTGTACCCCCACCCACCATACTCGCTGGATTTGGCACCTTGCGACATCATGTTATTCCCAAAACTGAAACTCAGGTTGCAAGGCCGTCAGTTTGACAATCTAGAGAGGATTCAAGAAGCATTGCTGGCAATGATAAGCACACTCAAAGAACAGGACTTCCAGAAAATGTTTGACCAGTGGCAGAAACGCTGGGACCAGTATGTACATGCAAATGGGAACTACTTCGAGGGTCATGGTGACAATTAGTCCAAAGGTAAGGTTTTCAACAGATGGCAGCACCAGTCCAGAAAATTTAGGATAGCACCTCGTATTGTATGGTCTAGGCCATGTCCAGCAAGGGCAGGACGGCATGTAACCCACTGCCCCCCTTACCAAGGGGGGGGAAAAAAAAATTAACTGAATTCTTATTCTGCTTCGCAAGACGGACAGAGGCATCAATTCAGTATGAGTATGAAGGAAAACACAACTTCATTTCCAACCTTAACTATATTATGACCATTGTTGTTCATTGCTCACGATCAGCTAATTTTGGCGATTTGCCATTTCAAGTGTTTATTCACATAATCGTAATTTCAGACAGTCACGCTGTATTGGTGTATACAAAGTTGTTATGTCAGTGACAGGCATACTTTGAAAATGACACATTGCCAAAATTGGGTAATAATGTGAAATAAATGGCTGTGATTGTAAGACAGCCAAGGTTGGAAATTGAATTGTCTTTTGATAGATTTGTGGCTACGACTATGCTACCCCTCCCCCCTCCCCATTCATGAACTGGTCACACTGATGAGTCCAAAGTGAGTGATGAGAGTTCTATAATTGGCACAAGAGTAAATCTCGTACTTGGAGGAATGAGGTGCGAGTCCCTTGGTGGTATTTTTTTATACATTACCTGACAGAAAGAGTGAAGTACCCAGAAGGAGATTGGGAAACAAAATGATAGTACTCATGTTGAGGGGGTATGTGATGTCATTGCAGTACTTACAAAATAGTCAAATTTCCAAAGAACTTGGCATTATGAGTCCACTTACCAGTATGACCTTGCATCTCCCATGGCCATGATTCAATTTGTAAGGGGTAAAGCCATTGTATGCTGTTCTGAGGCAAGCTCACCCTCAGTTGCTGTAACTGATTCTTGATAATGTGGGTATGGGCACTGGGATGGAGCTGATGCGCGAGTTCATCCCACATATTCTGTCGGTCACAGACCTGGGGATCTTGATGGTCGTGGGCGTACCTCACCATCACAGAGACAGTTCTTAGACACACGTGTCAGTTGTGGATAAACATTACTCTGTTGAAAAATGGCACCACGGTGCTGTCACATGAGAAGTAAGACGAGAGGATGCAGGAGGTCAGTGTTGTACTGTTGTGCCTTCAGAGTTGTCTCAGTCACTGTCACCCATGACCTGTATTCATATACAATGGCTCCTCATGCCATGATGCCAGGAATAGCACCACTGTGCCTCTACTAAATACTAGAAGAAAGGGACAACTCTCCATGTTGCCATCATATTTGCTGACGCAGGTCTCCTCAGTAGTGCCGAACTGTGACTCATTCTTGAACACAGTATGATGCCATTCATCATAGTCCATGGTTAATTGCCATAGCATCACTCTGAAAACCACTGTTTGCACTGTTACTGCCTATGGACAGGATGGTAATTCACTAATCCAGCTGCTGTTACTCTCCGACCAGTGTGTGCGGAATGACTCACAATGGTGCGAGGAGTCTGTTACTTGTTCTCTGATCACAGGGACAATTGTGAAGGGTTTATAATGTGCTTGGTGCACAAGACAGTGATCATTTCTTGTGGTGGTCACATGCGGGTGACCGGAGCCTGGACCATAAGTATGTCTACCCTTTTTCCCATAAATTCCAACATTGGACCACTGTCACCAGACACCAGTTTTAAGCTGAAGTGTATGGAAGGGGATAGCAACTGAGAATTGTGAGGGATAGGTCTGCACCTTATGTACAATATTATTCAGTCTGTACATTGAGCAAGTAGTAAAGGAAACCAAAGAGGACTTTGGAAAGAGAATTAAACTTCAGGGAGAAGAAATATAAATTTTAATGTTTGGCAGCTACAAAGACAGTAAATAACTTGGAAGATCAGTTGAATGAAAATGATAGTGTCTTGAAAAGAGTTGAGAAAAGATTATTAGATGAACATAAATATAAGTAAGGTAAAGGGTATTCGAGTGTAGTCTAATTAACTGAGTTGCTGAGTGAACAAGATTAGGAAATAAGAGATGAAAAGAAGTAGATAAGTTTTGCTATATGGAGAGAAAAATAACATGATGCAGATTTTAAGAGGATACAATATGTAGACAGATGAAACAAGAAAGCTTTTCTGAGATAGAGAAAAGCGGTAATGTCAAATCTAAGTTTATTATGTTAAGAAGTGATCGAAAGTTTTTATTTAGAATGTAGAGTTATATGAAAGTGAAACATTTATGATGAACAGCACAGAGAAGAAGAACATGGAAGCTTTTTAATGGTAAACAGTAAAGGTAAAAAGAGGAAAGTGTCTTCTAAATGATGGTGTTACAGAAGAATGCTGAAAATTAGGTGGATAGATCGAGTAGCTGATGAAGGAAGGAGACAAGAAATATATGGCACAACTTGACTAAAAGGGGGATTGGTTAATAGGATGCATCCTGAAACATCAAGAAATAGTTAATTTAAAATTGGGTACATTTGAGGGGTTTTGAAAAACTGCTCAAGATAACATACATTGAGACTGGTGTCAAAATGGGGACACATCAAATTCATCACAAATGCTGAAATGGCAAGAACTGGGCTTGGAAACCAGTACATGATATCAAAAGCACCCACACGATAGTTTTTAGGGGAGGTGTGGGGAGGGGGAAGACCTGGGGCCTGGAGTATTTTCGGTACCTTGGAAGATGAATAGCAACTTGCAGGTAGCCATAAAAAAGATTCATTTTCATTGCTGTTAAATACCTCTGTAATAACGACTTTTCAATCATTTTGGTGAAAGAATAACACCCATATTTTTTCCTTTCTTTGTGAGCTAGGACGGGGTGGGGTGCGGCCACTCCTTAACTCATGGGTATGGGCGCCCTGGATCATAATTAGCAGCTAATCACAAAATACATGTGTCAACCTGGCTTACCAGGTGGCAGGCTGCACACTAACATCCACTGATGAGACGGAACACTATGACTACTGTCCACCGCGACGTTGGACGCCACCTGGTGGCGTTGTGTGCACATGATATGGTGACAAAAATATGTAAGCAGAGCAGACACGGATGGCTAATCACCCTAGTGAAGATATGGGCTGCAAATGAGGAAATCCATCAACATAAGGTACTTTGACAAAGGGCAAATTATTATTACGCAGAGCCTGTGAACGAGTATCTCAAAATCAGCAGAGCTGGTTGAATGCTCACATGATACTGTTGTGAGCATCTATAGAAAGATGTAGGACAGTGAAACTACCACTGGGTGCTAAGTGGTTGCACGTTAACAACTCTGCACAGAATGTGGAGTTCGGAGGCTTGTTGCCTCTGTAAAGTAGGATAGATGGTGATCTGTGGCATCTCTGCAAAAAGAGTACAATACTGGTGCATGCACAAGTGTTTCAGAGCATGCTGTTCATAATGCATTGTTGAATGTGGAGCTCCACAGCAAACCATCCCCACATGCTCAAATGTTGATCCAACATCATCAATTACAATTGCAGTGGGCATGTTACCATTAGGATTCGACCATTGCTCAATGGAAACTTGTCAGATCTTCGAGTGAATCACATTTTTGTTACAGTAGGTTGATGATCATCTCCACAAGTGCTGTCATCGAGATGAATGGTGGCTAGAAACATGCAGTGCGCTACGGACACAGGCTAGTGGGAGCAGTATTTTATCATTGTGTTCATCGTTGTCTTCAAGCCAGAACAAGCTTTTTGTTCAAGTGTCAGTGACAGATGAACCATTAATCCTACAACTGATAAAGGGAGACATTCTTCTACCCTTGTATGGGAGCTGTGGTAATAATTGGAGAGACACTGACAGATGCAAACCACTTGCATCCCTTCATGCTTGATGTCTTCCCTGAGGGTGATGTCATCTTTCAGCAGTATAACTGTCTGTATCACAGAACCAGAATTTTATTACAATGTTTTGAAGATTATAGTGAACTCCTGTTGATGACTCAGCAACCAAATTCGCCTGACATAAATCCTATGGAACCCAACTGGGTCATTGTCGGGTGCCATCAATGGGTACACAAACCAGTGGCCTGTTATGTACGGCAATTACATGACCTGTGCATAGGTATCTAATGCCACATACCTCCACAAACCTACCAACAAACTGTCGGATGCCTGATATGCAGAATCAGTGATGTCTTTCATTTCAAGATGGACAAACAAGCTAGTAAGCAGATGGTCATATTGTTTTGGCTCCTCAGTGTACGTAATCAATTCCAGCAAACTCTTAACTGCACCATGTGCTCCCTACATATTTGAGAAGGGCTGTCCTTGTGTGACTGCTGTGTGTTAAAGGGATGTCTAGAAAAATTAATGTGGGAAAAGGCTTAGTTTATAAGGAATGTTAAAGGATCCACACCACTGCAAATTTCCATGTTTCAATTGATTTTGTCAAGTTGTAGATACACTATGTCATGGTGTCAGTTGTACAGGCTGTTGGTGTGAAGGCTGTAGTAACCTGACTGTTACTACACCTACTGCCCACAGTGGACATAATTTGGGACAGTACAGCAAGTATAGCCTGCACTAATATTCAAATGGGCCACCAGGGCAGCTCGGTCACTGACAACAATCACCAAGTCTCCAGTGCATGCACAGTAATACCCCAGCAACACCTGCCATAGATAGTATTTTTGTAAGGACACACATGAGCCTCCAACTCTCAGTTGTTGAAGGTGATATAGATGTGTTCACTACTTTCTTTGTATTCTTGTCGATGCCATTCTGTGACCCAATAAATTTGAATCTCTTTTGTGGCCATGTTTTTCCTTGTGTTCGTACTTAGAACACAAGTAGTGATGAGTGAGGATCAAAGTTTCCCATGTTTTGGATTCTGTGGTTTCTCTGCTGTGAAGTTCTTTCATGGGTGCTTTACTTCATTCACTTCTGCACCAGCAGCAGGAACATACAGCCTGCTTGGAATGGTTGTTGGCTGTGCTGAATCAGGCTCAGCTGCTTGTTGTTCACCCACTGCCGTTTGCCATCTATAATGCATCTGTGAAAGACTGAGGCGCTTACAATATGTGGCTTCACCAACATTTCAGGTGTTCCGAGTGGTCAACAAAGAAATTTGTAAGGCACATTCCTTATCATAGATACCCCCTCATATGTGTCACTACATGTGTGAATCAGTGTCACTTTATTTTGATGATATGTGTAGCTTATTGCCCACCTATCACCACAAGTGTGTGCATGCAATTGCTACATGTGTTGAATTCCACTGTTGTTTCAAATAGCTGCAGCAATCATATCAAGCTTGGATGGCTGAGTTTCACAGCCTCAGTCTTAAGTGTTGGTATGTCATGATTAAGTCTCAGGAGTCTTATGTGGATACCACGGGCAGACACATGATCATTTGTTTGGCTCAAATAAGGAGGTGTGTCAACGTGCCCTTCAGTTTGAGAACTCTATGTTGGAAGAGGTTTTGAATATTGCACAGCTGATCCAGGGTTCTTACATCATGAGCCACCAATCAAAGGCTAGGGGTGTTGACATTGTTGACAGCACACATTCTTGGTGCATGAAGACCAGCATACTGGGGGAAGAGGTAGCTGCAGTACAAATAAGCCAACTGGGCCAACACTGACAAACATATAAGTGGCAGCAGAACAATTGAATGCCACTTCCTTCATGCACATTGTATTTCACACAACATGAGTGCCGCAAGCAGTGGCGCTCTTGCATAAATGTAAACAAAAAAGAAGTCGTATAGCAGTGGTATGTCGACCTCTATACTCAGGAGTCATTGCAGGACTCAACAGACACCGATACTCATATTGTTTTCTCACTGTGTTTTTCATTGTCTCCAGGCCAGAACAAACTTTTCGTTGAAATGTAAGTGATGGATAAACCATTAATTTTACAAATTGACACAGTGACCATGTCCCTACGCAACTCATTGATGTACGCCAGGAAAGACTTCCCACAGTTAGCATGCATTGAGCTTCAGTCGATAAGCTATAATAAACAGCAGATTCCTGCAGGCTACAAGTCAGTTGTCCATTCTGTTACATACTTGGTGATCAATGATGCGAATACTGAAAATTTGTTTGGGTTTGATGCTTCCCTACTTTTGGTTCTGCTGTTGCTGATGCAGTTCATCTGTTGTCAGACCAAGCGCCTTATCAGGAACTGGATTCCTCGTGTTCTGAGTCTACAGATCTGTTTGCTCCAGGGTTAGGTTGTGCAAATGGCCAAATGGCTTAACTCCGGCCACCCTCACCCTCCTTTTTTTTTGGTGCGGCCAGTCAAGATGGAACTTGATCGTTTAACTTCATTGGGAGTAATTAGATCGATTTCCTCAAGTGAATGGGCTATGCCATTAGTGATTGTAAAGAAGCCATCTGGTCAGCTTTGGCTCTGTTGGTGACTTCAGGGTCATTATGAATGCACAGTCACAGACACTTACTCCCTGCCTTGCCCAGAGGAGATGCTCGCAAAGCTGGCTGGGAGTCAATGCTTTTCGAAAATCGACGTGGCTAAAGCCTATCTTCAGATTCCATTGGCTGAACCATCAAAACAATTGCTTGTGATTATACACCTTTTGGCCTCTACCAGCATCAGTGGCTAATGTTTGGGGTCACTAGTGTGCCTGTCATCTTTCAACGTTTTTTTAGAAGACATGATGATGGTTGTGGCTCATTGCGTTAACTGTATCAGTGTTTACTTCTACAGACTGTGGGCCTTAAATGTGATCTCGTCAAGTCTCACTTTTTTCAGCCTTCCATTTTGTATTTGGGTCATGAAAGTTCCCAGCAGGGTGTATACCCCATGGAACATGTCACCACCATTTACAGTTTTACCTAATCCACCTAATCCACTAGAACTTCAGGTTGTTCTCAGCAAAGTGGCATACTATCACAAATTTATTCCCAGAGCAGCTGCTATCACCAACCATTTGCATCTGTTGCATTGGAAAGCTACTCCTTTTGTTTGGTACGCAGCTTGTGAGTGTGGTTTTGTGCAGCTTAAGGATTATCTTCCCTCTGTGCTGTTTCTTGTGACATTTCAACATGACAAACATCAGTTCCTGGTTGCAGACGCAGCCCGTTATGTGGAGGGATTAGACGTGGCCCATTGTCCTTGAGATGGCTCTGAATGTCCTATTGCCTCTACATTGAAAACACTCAACTTGGCTTAACAACATTATTCTCAGGTTGAAAAAGAAACTCTTGCCATTGTCAGCGCCTTTCCTGTATGGTGCAAAATTTCATTTAAATACTGACTATAAGCCCTTGGTTTCCTTGTTGGACCCACTGTCAGCCTTACCAGACAAATCTGCTCACCATCTTCGGTAGTGGACTCTATTATTATCCCAACACAATTATGAGATCAATTTTCATCCCACATCACAACATGTAAATATGGACACTCTGTCCCAGCTCGTCGTGGGCCCCAAGTCCTCATTCATCCAAGAGAAACGAAGGCAAAGCACAGATTGATGGCTGTCCTATCACCATTACCCATATTGCCTCTGGTGTGCTGGCAGATCTGGTGCTTTGGCAGGTCATATGCATGATACAACATCGGTGAATTGGGTGTCCTCCTGGCAGGGAATTGGACCTTCTTCAGAATCTTTATGCATTGGTCCACTGCCTTTCCCCCTTTTATGGTGTTACTCTCCTATCTATGGAAGGATGTACTCCCTATGTCATTGTTTCAGTGAGTCTGTGGTGAGAGGTCCTCCAATAACTATATCAGGGTCACTGGAGGCTCTCTCTTACAAAACTATGGGCTCACTCCCATGTTTTTTCAGCAGTACACACCTTGTTGCAGCCTTACACAAGTGTTCAGGTCAGCAAGTTGTGCTTCACACTGTTTTTTTTTGTTGTTGTGGCCAGTCCCTACACAGCTTTAGGAAAGAGGCCACATTGATTTTGAGGTCTTTTTAGATACATTATAGTTATTGGCCATTGATGCTTTTTCTTGATTTCATTATGTCTTGTGTTATGCATCGGTGATGGGAGACAACTGTCAGGCTGTGTCAAAGCTATTCTCCATAGAAGGCTTGCCTTGTACCTTGGGTTCTCAGTCCATGATGCAATCTTTCAAGGAGTTTGGTACACACAATGGTATTCACCACATCATGGCACCTTCCTTCCATCATCAGTCAAATGGTGAGGAGGAATGCCTTATCCAAAAATTTAAGACACAGGTGCACAAGTGTGTAGAAGACTTACTGGCAGAGGAGGCTCTCACATATTTTTTTTTTTTTTTTTCACCAATGGTGGGCCAAGAGTCCTGCTGAGCTGCTGCATGGATGTCAGCCATGGACTCTGCCCAACCTCTTGCTGCTGGGCAGATGTTCACTGAAAGCATCAGTTTTGTTTCTGAGCACACCAGTCGAGCAAGATCGATTTGTGGCTCACTACCAGAATCAGTAATAGCCCAGGATGGGCTATTACTCATTATTCGTCAGCACCGATGGCAGTTTTGCCAGTGCCAACACCTCCCACAGTGCTGTACAGTTGCCACTGTCTGTGGGGTCAGAAGCTTGGTCTCTGTCTCCAGAACATCTTCTCTCCAGCCCATCATTGCTGCCCAAGCTAGCACCCTTCAGTGTAGACTCAGACGTCCAGATGGCTCCTCTCGCCTGTCACTGGTCCTGTCCACCGATCGCCCCTGCGACCGCAGGCAGTGGGAGTGCCCTCATCCTACTCACTTTTACTCAAATGTTCCAATCCAGGCAGATGGGAACTTCTTGCACTTTTGGATGCAGCCCCCAGCACTGCCACTGATGCCACAGACATCTATCCAGTCACATAATTGTGGACGGAAATACCTTTTCTTTTTTCCTTCAAGGAAGGAGGAGTGTAGTAATCCACCTACTGCCCACAGCACCCACCCACAGCACCCATAAATACGGCCACTATGGGTAGCATAGTGCATGCTGACACTCAAATAGCATGCCCGCAACTACCAGCCACCAACTAGTCACAATATCAGCCATGTGTGTACAGCACTACCCCAGTGACATCTGCTGTGGATAGCATCTTTATAAGGACATGAACAGGCCACTGGGCCTTCTGTTGCTAAATGTATTATAGAACTGTACACTACTTTCTTTGTATTCTTGTTGATTTCACTCTGTATGACCCATTAAATTGGTATGTCTCTTTTGGTGCTGTGTATCCTTGTCTTCCTAGTTAGAATGAAGGCACATTTAAATAACAATTAGTCTGATCTCTACAGGATGTTTATAAATGAATATTGGGGTTTTAATGCATTATGGTATTTATTACATTAACCCTTTGTTGCCTGACGGTACTTAAAAGTACCAGTTTTGACTTTCATTATTTTCTCCTGGTTCAGTTTCGTGATCTGAGAGCCTGTCATTACGTAACAGTAACTCTGCTCTACTGTTTCGTAGATGTTATTGTGCAATACATAGACCTCTCTGGCGGTCAGAGCTTGAAATTGTTTTTCGTGCGCTGCTGTGAAAGCAGAAGATTGTATGTGCTTGTTTCCATGGTGTTGCCTGAATTTGTGCGCAATTTATTGAAACTTCCGTTCAGTTTTCCATTGCACGTACTTACCTTCTTTGTTTTTTTATAATAGTTTGAAGAATTACGTTACATGTGAATGAGATAAAGTGGAAAATATAAGGCGGACTTATTAGTACCGTCAGGTTGTGTGAACACTTTATTGTAGCAACAATGCATTACCTCTCACTAGTTGTTCTGTCCACTTTTTCTCACACAGAAATCGGTAAATACATTTGCCTTTGGAACAATTAGAACAAACAGGAAAGGTTTGCCAGGGAATTTACCTAAAGAAAAATGTCTAAATCAAATCACAGAGAGTCATCTTTATCATCTTTAGACCTAACAGTATTTCAATGGAAGGAAAATAAAGTAGTGTATTTCGCGTCAAACTTCCATAGCACTGAACAGAGCGTAGTGACAAAAAATCAGAAAGATGGAACTAAGATGACTATACCATGTCCAGTTATTGTATGTGATTACAATAAAAACATGGGTGGTGTGGATCATGCAGACAGATTACGTTCAACTTATGGTTTTGACAAGCGATGAAAGAAATGGTGGCACCGTCTCTTCTGTGGAGCAATAGAAATTGCTCTTGTCAATGCTTACGTCATTTTCAGTGATCTACATGGGGCACTGCCACTGCTGAAATTCAGGCGTGCTGTGGCACTAGGGCTAATGAATGAACAGCAAGTGCCAAATCTCAAAAAGAGAAACTCTGGTAAAGATGAAATAACTCTCCCAAAGAGAACGAAGGATAACTTTTCTGTTCCGAAGGATGTACGTCTTGGTAACCAAGGAAACCATTTTGTAGTGTTCAGTTGTAAAAGAGGACGATGCGAAATGTGTGCGAAAAATAAAATTCAGTCGAGACCACATTTACAATGTAGTACATGTAAAGTGTATTTGTGCTGCAATGAAAAAAAGAACTGTTTCCTACAATTTCATGAGGTATCACTAAATATGTGATATGTATACACTGTCAAAAATGTATAGCTAAGTTACTATGCATTGTGAAGTTGCTCTAGAATAAATTTATGTGAAATTTAAAAAAAAAATTCAGAAATATCATATTTCTGTTAATTAATTTACTAATGTAAAAATATTTAATATTTATGTGGAATAAAATACAAGTTATAAAAATTGGAGCATTTTTCTGCGCATGTTGTGATTCTGTCCATGGAGTCTGACGGTACTTCTGAGTACCAGGAGAGAAAAAAGTTGTGCAAAATAAAATAAAATTTTACAAAAAATCCTACCGTCATTTGAGGCCACAATAGCATAAATTCTGCAAAGAAAATGTTAAAAAGCAAATTTTTTCTTATGTCAGGAAACAAAGGGTTAAACTTACAGTTATAAATGACATGTCAGATGAAAGAGGAACTCAAACAGTTGTGTTTGGCACCAGTGTGCATGTGCAGCACTCAATATTTCGTCCGCAATCCACTAGAAGGTGGTAGCAGCAAAGATGGCGACTAGTGAACAGAAAGTGTTTTGTGTTTTGCAGTTTGCAAAGACCGAATCTGTAGTTACTGTGCAACGTGCCTTTCGGCTGAAGTTCGGGTGTGATCCTCCAAGTGATAATAACATTTGTAGATGGTATCATCAATTTGATGATACTGGCTGCCTTTGTAAAGGGAAGAGCACAGGACGATGAAGAGTTAGTGAAGAGACTATTGAGCGAGTGAGAGAGTCGTTCACTCGTAACCCAAAGAAATCAATCCGGAAGACTAGTTGTGAATTACAAGTTCCCGTGTTGACTGTTTGGAAAGTTTTAAGAAAATGTGTACAACTACGTCCTTACCATTTACAGTTATTACAGGCTCTAAAGCCGGCAGACCATGGATGATGTGCCAACTTCGCAAATGAAATGTTTCATGACAAAGATTTTCTGGATCATGTTGTCTTCAGTGATGAATTGTTCTTTCGCCTTAGTGGACATGTTAACACTCACAATGTGCGCATCTGGGGCTCCAAAAATCCTCACAAAGTGGTACAAGTGCAACGAGATTCCACTAAAGTGACTGTTTTTTGTTCTGTATCCGGCGGAAAGTTTATGGGCCTTTCTTTTTTGTGAACCTGCTGTAACTGGCACTTCTTACCTTGATACACTAGAGCAATGGCTCTTCCCTCAGCTGGAAGAAGATGAGCCAGAAAACTTCTTCCAGCAAGATGGTACGCCACCTCACTGGCATAGTGAAGTATGCGACTGGTTGAAGTCCGCTGTACCCAAGTGCTGGATAGACCGCAAGGGGCCCAATGACAGAGCTTGCTTTGCATGGCCTCTATGTTCATCCGACCTAACACCATGCAATTTTTTCCTTTGGGGCTTCATCAAGGATCATGTGTGTACGTGGCTGCGCTACCAGCAGACCTCCCTGAATTAAGAAGCCGGATTGAAGCAGCTGTTGCTACTATCACTGAAGACACCCTTATCAATGTTTGGGAAGAACTTGGCTATAGACTTGATGTGTGCTGTGTGACAAATGGTGCTCACATTGAACATTTATAAGGTTCTTGGTAAAACGGTTTGAGTTACTCTTTCATTTGACGTAACATATATAACTGTAAGTTTAATATAATAAATATTATAAAGTGTTAAAACCCTGATATTCATTTATAAACACCCTGTATTTTTGAATGAACTGTTGTGGTCTGGAGGGATTATTGTGATGCAGAGGAATTTCGAGACTTGGTGATCCTATTTCCTGGAACAATAAAAAGTTTTCCTAAAAGTCATCTACCTTGCTGTTGTTGCCTTTTTCTTCAACAGAGTCCTGCCTCTCTCACCTGCTGATCAAACCGCAATGCCTGGATAGGAGAGAGGTTGTGCCAGATCGAAGCAATCAACTAATATGCAACTGAATGCTTATTATGTATTGATAGCATAGTAATAGCAAACATTTATCTAACTTGGTTTCTCAGATGATCCTGCTCAAATCATCTCCTTAAACAGAGGAAGGTCCCTGAACCACTAACTCACTTTCACATTATATATGTACGACCACTCTTTACATTTTTGTCTACGTTTACATCTGCATCAACATGGATCCTCTGCAACCATGGCTGATGGTACTTTCTATGATTTATGATCATTTCCTTTTCTGTCCACTCACACAGAACACAGGAAAGATGATCTAATTTCCCTTACTCTCTCCTTTCTTGAGGTGAATATTAAATGCATTCAGATCATTCTGCAGTTTTTTGCAAATGCTGGCATTTTATGAAAAGATTGTCATTCTTCTTGTAAGGAGTCCTCGAAGCTCACAGAGCATGTCTGTAGCACTCCTTTGGCCAAATGGATCAATGAAAAAATCTAGTGACACACTTCTGAATTCCTTTGATGTCTTCCTCTAATGTGACCAGGTTGGAACCCCAAACACTTGAACAGTACTCCAATGCAGGCCACACAAGTGTGTCTATTCTGTGCTATATAGGTGTTGTACTCTTCTGCAGATATCTCTCAATTCATTGTAGTCAGCCATTAGCCTTCCCTTCAATTGACCTGATGTAGGCAATCCACTTTCATGTTGTTTTGCAACACTATGCCCAGATATTTAATCCACGTGAGTGAGTCAAGAAGCATACAGTTAATACTGACATTTATCCAGATTTATAGGCAGATTCATGAACGACGGTGGTTTGCACAGGTCAGGCATGGGCAGAGATTGCAGTATTGCCAGTTCCAAGTGACAGCTGCACTATACTCATACATAAGTTTTGCACCCAAAGAAAGCAAATTATTCCTATCACTTGCTTACGTAGAATTTTTCAGTTACTTCCACATTCAGCTATGACAGCTTGCAACCAATGGAATAAAAATTCACTAAATTACTCACAATGATCGCATTCACAGTACAGTGCTCAGAAGTCAGAACAATATTGAATGCTCATTAACTGTTGGAGAATGCTTGTCATAGGTGTGCAGACCAAGCCTAAACTCACCTGTCATCACCTGTGACTCCAACTACAACAAACTGTCAGTCTTTCCACCAAATAGAAATTATACAGTTACAGCCATTATGTTCTAACCTCTGTTAGGGATTGAAAGTTACATAGTTGACATTGGTAGGAGCCATCATCTACATTTATCTAGGAGATTATTGTTAATTAATTTCAACTTTGAAATGAAAAATTAAGAATCACTGTCACATTGCAAGGAAAATATGGCATCACCTTTCTTCAGTTAAGTGAGAGAGTATCTGGGGACAACTGATGCTGGAGAAATCAGTATGAGTTAAAGTTCTTATATACCAATATTTTTTCACTAAATGAAAAGACAGACTTTTTGGAAATAGGAAGTGAAATTCAAATAACAAAAGTGAAACGCGTTTAACAGAGCAAAAGATAAAAAAGAATAATGCTATGACAGAGATTAAGAGGCAAAAAGAATCCCTTAGAGTACCCACTGTTTATTCTTACAGGCAGTTCTTTAGTCTGTTCTAGAGTCACGTAATTAGAATGATTAAGGTGGATAGTCATTCATTCATTCACACATTTAGTTCTATGCATCTCATTCTGAATGATAGCCTTCAGAGATTTGGAATGAGTCAAGTTATGCTCTAACAAATAGAAGCAGCCACCATAATCTACTTCTGTAAAGTATAGTAACATCATCCTACAACTGTAGTTGGAGTCACGAATGATGGCGATCGAGGTCAGGGGTGTTCCGCGCATCTATGTCCTGCTTTCTCTGACAACCAATGAGTGCTCAGCAGTGTTCTCACTGCTGTGCCTTGAACGTTATAGTCAATGCAAGCATTGAACGTGATCGTAGCAAGTTATTTAGTGACTTATTCTTCCATTTGTTGTGATTTGGCACAGCTGACTGATGTTAAGTGACAAATTCTCTATAAGCAAGTGAGAGATGTAATTTGCAGTGTACACACTTTCTTCAAGTGCAGAGCACGTGTATGTGCTTACTGCAACTATTGCTTGAAAATGGCAACAATGCAATCCCCGTCTGTGTCTTGAGATGCGTGAACCACCATCATCATTCATGGATTGGACTATAGAGCCAATCTAATCAGACTGATAATTTGGAACTTACATCTGAATTGATTTGCTATTATCTTTTAATCTGATCTGGTGGCTATCACAGATACTTTGAGCAGTACTCAAGGACAGATCACACAAGAATTCTGTATGCAGTCTCCTTTATAGGAGTTCATTTCTGTAGGTCTCTTCCAACTAACTGTAGTCAGTCAATCTTCAATTGACTTGACAATAAAAATGAATTAAACAACAAGTTTTAATTTTGCTAGTATATGAGATCTGTTAGAAATGTGTCCAACTCTGCAACAGCCAGGTGTGAAAACATTCAGAAGATTCAAACAGCTTTCGGTGACAATGCTGTGTGCATCACATAGATTACTGAGTGGTACAACCAGTTTAAAGACAGCTGCACATTGGTGGAGAATGAGCCACATTCCGGTCGGCCATCAACATGCTGAAGCGACCAGGTCATTGCTAAAGTAAATACTCTGGTGATAAGGGACAGTCATTTGACTATCAGAGAAATTGTAGAAGAGGTGGGCATCAGCACTTTTTTGCACATTCCATTATGACCAAAGATTTGGCCATGAAGAGAGTGTTGGAAAAATTTGTCCCAAAGCTGCTGATGACAGAGCAAAAGCAACTTCTTGTTGAAGTATTGCAGGACATGCTGGACTCCACAAACAGTAACCCCGACATTGTGAACACCACAATCACTGATGATGAGTCGTGGGTGTACAGGTGCAACCCAGAAACCAAATCCCAATCATCACAGTGGAAGTGTTTCTCATCACCAAGACCAAAGAAGGCCCACAAAGTGTGCAGCAAAATCAGAGTGATGCTGACTGTTTATGACTCCTGCGACCTGGTACATTATGAGTACACTACACACATGAAAGAATACCGAGATCTCCTCAATCACCTAGACGGTGCTGTTGATCACAGGTGGCTGGACTTCCGGTCAACAGGAAATTGCCACCTCCATCACAACAATGCTCCAGCACATTTCTTGCACTTGATTCAGACTTTTCTGGTGAAAAATCAGATTCCTGTGCTTCAACAGGCTCCTTGCTCTCCTGATATGGCCCCTGCAGCTTCTGGCTGTTCCCCAAACTCAAGAGGCCATGGAAAGGAATTCAATTTTAGATGACAAAGGACACAACAGATGAGCTAAACCCCATTCCGAAAGAGGCTTTTTTGCCATGCTTTCAACAATGGCAGCACTACTGGGAGGAGTGTGTAGAGTCCCAAGGGAACTACTTCAAGGGTGATTAGGTGTCCCAACACTCCATGTAAGCCAATTTTTCTCCCCAGCCAAATGTCAGATACTTTTCTGACAGACCTCTGATAGTCAAAAACAGCCCTTGTGTAGCCACAGTCTTAGAAAAATTTTCTTTTTATCTCAGAAATGCTGAGATTTTTGTTTATTGAGAAAGTATTGGCATTTAATATGTGAACCTTCAATTCATACTACCGATTTCTCCAGTATTAAGTTGTCTCATGGTTGCTGTCTTACTTATCTGAAGGAATGTGATGCCGTATTTTCCTTAATGTAAAGCATTTGCTATGCATTTATATATTAAGAGACAAGTAGCTGCTTTACAAAAAGCCTCTACTATGCTTCCTACAGTACTCGGCTTCTGCCTTTAACTATTTGTCAATGATGTAGTGGCAAAGTTAAAACTTGTTGTTTAATTTGAACATTAGGGTTAAGCAGAATTTACATCCTTGTGTCCCAGTATTCCTATGAAGTATAAGGGAGTGGCTAATGCAGTAGGGCTATGGTTTACTTTATATTTGAATTTAGCAGGTTTTCAGTTTCCAGCCTGATGTCTACTGTCTACATATTATGTGCTTCTTGGTCAGAATGCAAAACTCTGTCTTGAACCATAGACAGAGACGCACAGTCTACATGGAAAATATCTGACTTTTAATATTATGGCTCTGATGCATAGAGTTAATCCTAGATTCATTCATATTATTAACCACAAATGCCATTATGGAGTATGTATTGGCATTTGATTTTAAGTATCCCTGGTTCCCTGAAAAGGCTCTTGCCAGATGTTCAGCTGTCAACTTACTTGCAGCATTCTTACTGAACACTCTTGTACAATAAATGGTACCTTTTTGACATTAGCTATATTGCTCCAGAGATTAGGAAGTATTCTAGAATTCGCAGAAAGTAATCAGAAGATCCTCTCTGCAGGTCAGTACAACAACAAAGATTTATTTATTTATGTATATATAACAACATAAAATAGCAGACACCTGACTAACTGGAGTAAAATAATGAGTTAGGTTTTCTGCTCATACTGAACATTACCAAATGAAACAAGAATGATTATGAGTTCTGGAGACCATTTTCACACTTGAGAAATTGCAGCACCAGTTTAAATCATCTTGCCAAGTCAACTCACCTTTTTATCATTGGAAAATTTATCCTAAAATAATGTTTTAAATCTTTTCAGAACTCCATCAGTGTCCCAAGTGCAAAAAGGCATTTGCACACAGACAGATTCTGCAGCTGCATATCAGAGTCCATGAGGGAGATGGGCAGAAAACTGAGGACTGTACACGGGTAGTGACTGCTGTACATGAGCCAGGCCAGAGCAGTTCCTCTGCAGCAGTATCCCACCCCATGCAGCAGCAGCAGCAGCAGCAGCTGGGTCTTCCTCGTGAGTACAGGCTATATTTTGTTTCACAGGATTAACGTGACACTATAGACTAAGGCAGCAGTCATCAGATAGTCATACTATTGTGACATCAATGATAGACAGGATAGAATGCTTTTGTTATTTGTCAACTCTCACTGAAATTAACATCATTATTACAATTAAAATTTTTAGAGATCAGTAAAAGTTTAGTTTGCAAACCAGATGAATTTACAGAGTACATACACCATGTGATCAAAAGTATCCGGACACTGCCAACAGCGTATGTTTTTCATATTACGTGTGTTGTGCTGCCACCTCCTGCCAGGTACTCCATATCAGTGACCTCAGTAATCATTAGACATTGTGAGAGAGCAGAATGGGGCACTCCGTGGAACTCAAGGACTTTGAATGTGGTCTGGTGAATGGGTGTTGCTAGTGTCATACGTCTATGCACAAGATTTCCACAGTCTTAAACATCCCTAGGTCCACTATTTCTGATGTGTTGTGAAGGGACACATATGGCACAAAAATGTACAAGCTGACCTTGTCTGTTGACTGACATAGACCGCCGACAGTTGAAGAGGGTTGCAATGTGTAATAGACAGACATCTATCCAGATAATTACACAGGAACTCCAAACTGCTTCAGGATCCACTGCAAGTACTATGACAGTTAGGCGGGAGATGAGGAAAGTTGTATTTCACAGTCGAGTGTCTGCTCATAAGCCACACATCATGTCGGTAAATGCTAAACAATGCCTCGCTTGGTGTAAGGAGAGTAAACATTGGTTGATTGCACAGTGGAAAAACGTTGTGTGGAGTGATGAATCATGGTATACAATATGGCGATCAGCTGGCAGGGTGTGGGTATGGCGAATGCCCAGTGAACATCACCTGAATGTGCCAGTGCGTGTAGTGCCATGGAGGGGGCTTAGCCCCTTGTTATCTCACATGGCACTATCACAGCACAGGCCTAAATTGATGTTTTAAGCACCTTCTTGCTTCCCACTGTTGAAGAGCAATTCGGGGATGGTGACTCCATCTTTCAACATGATCGAGCACCTGTTCATAATACATGGCCTGTGGTGCAGTGATTACACGACAGTAACATCCCTGCAATGGACTGGTCTGCACAGAGTACTGACCTGATTCCTATAGAATGCCTTTGAGATGTTTTTGAACGTCAACTTCGTGCCAGACCTCAGTGACCAACATCAATACCTCTCCTCCGTGGAGCACTCCTTGAAGAATGGCCTGTCATTCCCCAAGAAACCTTCCAGCACCTGATTGAACATATGCCTGTGAGAGTTGAAGGGTAAGGGTGGGCCAGCACCATATTTAATTTCAGCATTACTGATGGAGGGCACCACGATCTTGTAAGTCATTTTCAGCCAGGTGACCAGATACTTTTGATCACATAGTGTATATACTTTACATCAGTACAGCTTAAACTCATACAGAAACTAAAATATTTTTACATCTATTATAATTGTGTTAACTTGTACATACATCTGTCACATAACAATTTTTCGAATTGCTTTTCAAAGGCATCTGATTATGGAATAACTTGCCATTGGGGAAGCATGTGATAAGATAATATACTTTCCACAGTATAATATCTTTGATAGATTTTGAAACAACTGGACACACTGACAACAGCTGCATAGTATGTTTTCTTCCTTGTGAAATTTACTGGTGACAGTCAATAACAGTTTGAAAACATCAGTAACATTCATAAATACAATACTAGAAGGAGAAGTGACTACTTACTGTGATACAGGTAGGATAAGAGGGTTGGTTGTTGTTGTGGTCTTCAGTCTGAAGACTGGTATGATGCAGATCTCCACACTAGTTTATTCTGTGCAGTCCTCTTAATCTCTGAAAAACTACTGCAACCTACATCCATGTGAACTACTTATACTACAGCCCCCTATGTATCAGACACCTTTGGATTGTGAGCATAAGATTAGAATAATTACTACACAAACAGAGGCATTCAAGCAGTCAGTCTTCCCATACTCCATACGTGAATGGGACAGGAAGAAGCCGTAATAACTGGAGAGTGGGATGTACTCTCTGCCATGCACCTCATGTTATTTTGCAGAGTATAGATGTAGATGCAGAACCTTCTTACTCTATGCAAGCTTGATCTCCCACTACAGTTTTACCCTCCCGCTTTCCCCATCTCCCCCCACCCTCACCCCCTCCCACCCCGTCTCCCCCATGATCCCTCCTCCATTACCAGACTGATTATTTCTTGATGCCACAGGATGTGTTCAATCAACTCATCGCTTCTTTTAATCAATTTATGCTCCAAATTTCATATTTCCCATATTCAATTCAGTAGCTTCTCATAAGCTATTCAATCTATTCTTGTAATCTGCAGCATCTTTCTGTATCAATGCATTTCAAGAACTTTTAGTCTTTTCTTGTATAAACCACTTATTGTCCATATTTCACTTCCATATGAGGCTACACTCCAGAAAAATTCCTTCAGAAAAATACACGCTAACAGTCATATTTATGTTTGTCAAAAGTCCTGTTATTGTTATTGTCTATCTATATTTTATATCTTGTGCCACCCAAATAGCAAAGCTCATCAACTACTTTCAGTTTTTCAGTTCCAAATTTAATTATTTCGAGACTGCCTGATTTAATTTGATTACATCTGAAGGAGAGAGGTATTCAGTCATAAAAATCTTTGACCACCTATCCATTGATGTAAAGAATTTAATGGATAATAAAACTGTCTTCACACAAAAATTGCAATCGTAGCTGCTTGACATCTCCTGCAACTCCACAGAAGAATTTATGAATGAATTATTATTATTAGTAGTAGTAGTAGTAGTAGCAGTAGTAGTGTGTGTGTGTGTGTGTGTGTGTGTGTGTGTGTGTGTGTGTGTGTGTGTGTGTGTGTTAAGAGAGGAAGAGAGAGACTGAACATAGTTACATATAAATCATTGTATGTGTGGAAAAAAGAAAAGAACCATGACAGGAAATCATGCAAATGGTCTGCATGTTGCCATATTTTTCACTTAGAAAGTGTACTGTAGTTAAAATTGACCCAGCCTGCATCATAGTGAGAGTTCACAACTATGATAATCCGTGAATGAAGAAGTTAGCTAACTCCTTACTGGGTTAGTCTTTGACAGAAATTTGTGACTTATTGTACAGCTTTATACCACTGTATTTAAAGCTATGTTATTTCTGTTTTTGGTTGCAGTGTATGCTACATCTATGTTATTTCCGTTTTTGATTGTGGTAGGCATGGATAGTGCTTACTTTTGAGTTGTAGTCAAGGTCAGTGCTTACTTATGGTGCATTTTTACTGAACGAAGGTGGACTTTAATGTAAAGCGAAAATACTGTTAATGAAGTCTTTCCGTTAAAACTGCCCGTCTACTTAAGATTGTCGTGGAGCAACAATGTACAGTCACTGTGCACATGTCCTTGGAATTCCTCATTTCACAAAGGTGCTCACACTGTGCATTTCTTTCTGGAAGCACTGTTAGTTGGGTACCATTTATACAAAAATATGGGCCTCATCACTTTTGGTTGCCTACAAATCATGATCAAAATGCTACATGTTGTTTTTGAAAATAAAATCTGGACTGCAGATAGTGTAATTGTTTTGGTCATCTAAATGGTCCAGTGTTGTGTTGGATTATGGTCCTGGTTTTGGTACACCCAGGACTGTGAACTGCCTTAGGGGGAAAGTGGTCTTACATGCTAAGCCTTAGCAGCCTTGTCTCATGCCATTTTGTTCACCATGTTTTTGAAGGCTATGCATATAGATAATTATGCTTCTTTACATACATTTAAGAGAGGGAATGTAGTTAGGACATGTAGTATAAAGTAGACATGTGATTGGGTGATAGGTTGTCTCCACTAATTAAATCACAAAACTTAGCCAGTTACTTCAACTGAATTCTACCAGGAATGGCTTACTGGTGGGCATTACTGCAGGTACAGTCCAATGCTATGACTAAAAGGAAATTGTATTAATGGGTAAGATTGTTCTACAACAGACTGGACAATGTTCATAATGAGCCACAGTAGAACTAGCCTTCTGTAATCGCAAATTATTTTTGTGGGCACAGCTTTTAGCAGTTCGCCTTCTTTAATTCTTCACTTGTTTGTCCTCGGTGTCAACGTACTGGCTGAAAAATGGGTTGTGGAAGTCCAACTACTGTCTACTGTAAGTGATGTAGCCAACAGATGCACAGTTGCGTTTCACAGTCTTTTACTTTCAGTGTTCACAAGCCTCCGATATGACAGTTGTATGGCCAGTACACTATTATTTAACTTTTGATAAGCCTCATTAATAGTAAAAACCTAACCACAGTGTTCACAGTTCTTGAAGAATAAACAGGTACATATGGAAACAGAAAATGTCGTTGCTTTTACACACAGCCTATTGGTGTAACACTTTTTTCATTGTTAAGTTGATGCATTGTTGTTGTTCTAACCAACACAGGTTCCTCATCTGAAACTTGGTCATGGACTGACTGTCTTGGGACCAAAAGTTGGGCCCTTATATATCCTCACAATAGTAGGTGTTGAAACTGCACATTGTTCGATGTTTCATTGATAGAAATCACATTTAAAATTTAACTCATTAAATTAAATGAACACATCAAAAAATTCGTTCCTTTTAACATTTGTTTAAATGATTAAATTAACAAATATCATTATGCAAACAATACTTTTGATAAAACTGTTAATTACTTTGGAATTAATTAAGGACTGGCTTTGCGAACATGTTTTCGAAGAGAGTGAAATAGATATTTTAAGATTACAAGTATTTCATCTTCCAAATGTTTATAATTATTACAGAATTTACATTTGTTTGTAAGTCAACAACAGAATTTATGAAACAACTACTGATTTCACCATAAAACAAAAGATATTAACTAGGAATAGTCAAAATAAATAAGAAAATCAATTACATACATAAAAGTAAGCACAAAATTACATCTGGGGTTATGTTCTTTAAAACTGAGGGCCAACCTTTCTCTTTCATGAAAATGCAGATTATACTCACGTATGTTAATAGTAATTACTTAAAAGTGGGGGGAAAAATGAATTCTAAGGAGGCAGATGGGAAAACAAGAGGGAAAGTAAGAATATCCCAGCTTGCTTCATCACAAGTTGTTGCAAAAATTTATGAGGACTGGTGGTGTATTTCACCTTTTCACTGCAAAATTGCCATTACTTTCAAGGTCAGTGCCATACAGAATCATTTTAGCAAACTTGCAATTCAAAAAATTGTATATGTGATGCATTCCCAGGCTGCTTGTTGAGGAATATTAAATAGGAGAATGGTCTGTGCTTTGAAATTTCTGATTCAAGACAATGAGGACAGAGGTGACGTGGACCACATTGACACTGAGGACGAGACACAGCTGCCTCAACTCCAAGAGCAAAGCAACAGTAAACGCAATAGTGACATAAAAATTCCCAGCTAATGTGAAAGCCGAACAAACAATTTCCACATGCAGGATTATAGCAGTCATGTTTTTAGATGGTTTTGATGTTCTGTAGTTGATTTGATACCACAAAGAATGACAGATAACTTCAGATGTGTATGTTCAATCTTTGGGATGCGTTGATGAGCAGTGAATAAACAATATGGCCTACAGGTAATGAATTTTGATACTGCACAAAAACGCACATCCTCGTTCTGCTGCTCAAACTCAAAGAACTAATTAGATACTCTGCATGGGAGGGAATGGACTACCCACCATAAAATGTGCACCTTCCACACGTTCCACCAGTTGAAGGGGTTTCTCATATGTCAGTGGCTTGACTAATACACTCCTGGAAATTGAAATAAGAACACTGTGAATTCATTGTCCCAGGAAGGGGAAACTTTATTGACACATTCCTGGGGTCAGATACATCACATGATCACACTGACAGAACCACAGGCACATAGACACAGGCAACAGAGCATGCACTATGTCGGCACTAGTACAGTGTATATCCACCTTTCGCAGCAATGCAGGCTGCTATTCTCCCATGGAGACAATCGTAGAGATGCTGGATGTAGTCCTGTGGAACGGCTTGCAATGCCATTTCCACCTGGCGCTTCAGTTGGACCAGCGTTCGTGCTGGACGTGCAGACCGCGTGAGACGACGCTTCATCCAGTTCCAAACATGCTCAATGGGGGACAGATCCGGAGATCTTGCTGGCCAGGGTAGTTGACTTACACCTTCTAGAGCACGTTGGGTGGCACGGGATACATGCGGACGTGCATTGTCCTGTTGGAACAGCAAGTTCCCTTGCCGGTCTAGGAATGGTAGAACGATGGGTTCGATGACGGTTTGGATGTACCGTGCACTATTCAGTGTCCCCTCGACGATCACCAGTGGTGTACGGCCAGTGTAGGAGATCGCTCCCCACACCATGATGCCGGGTGTTGGCCCTGTGTGCCTCGGTCGTATGCAGTCCTGATTGTGGCGCTCACCTGCAAGGCACCAAACACGCATACGACCATCATTGGCACCAAGGCAGAAGCGACTCTCATCGCTGAAGACGACACGTCTCCATTCGTCCCTCCATTCACGCCTGTCGCAACACCACTGGAGGCGGGCTGCACGATGTTGGGGCGTGAGCGGAAGACGGCCTAACGGTGTGCGGGACCGTAGCCCAGCTTCATGGAGACGGTTGCGAATGGTCCTCGCCGATACCCCAGGAGCTACAGTGTCCCTAATTTGCTGGGAAGTGGCGGTGCGGTCCCCTACGGCACTGCGTAGGATCCTACGGTCTTGGCGTGCATCCGTGCGTCGCTGCGGTCTGGTCCCAGGTCGACGGGCACGTCCACCTTCCGCCGACCACTGGCGACAACATCGATGTACTGTGGAGACCTCACGCCCCACGTGTTGAGCAATTCGGCGGTACGTCCACCCGGCCTCCCGCATGCCCACTATACGCCCTCGCTCAAAGTCCGTCAACTGCACATACGGTTCACGTCCACGCTGTCGCGGCATGCTACCAGTGTTAAAGACTGCGATGGAGCTCCGTATGCCACGGCAAACTGGCTGACACTGACGGCGGCGGTGCACAAATGCTGCGCAGCTAGCGCCATTCGACGGCCAACACCGCGGTTCCTGGTGTGTCCGCTGTGCCGTGCGTGTGATCATTGCTTGTACAGCCCTCTCGCAGTGTCCGGAGCAAGTATGGTGGGTCTGACACACCGGTGTCAATGTGTTCTTTTTTCCATTTCCAGGAGTGTATGAAGAAGTCACAAAAGTCTTTGAAGATTGATAGTATTCACAGGTGGTTGACATATGCATTGTTTAACACTACATTAGTACTTATTTGTGAGATACACCTGATAAGAATTGTACTATATTTTGCATTTATTCAATATAGTCAGGTAATGTGTTGTAATGTTTTCCCCTGGAATAATTTTGTCCATTTTGCTACATTTTTGTGCATAAATAGTGTATATGTTGTTGCAGTTTTTGGCTGATATTGGGTATGTGAACATCTGAGTTTTTGCAAAGAGCTTGTCTCTGTTCTGTATAATTTTTAACATAAATGTTGTGACTTCCAGCAGATATAAGGAAGGCATCCTAAAGAATTATAGCATTTTCTTCTTTTTGTGTTGTAAAGCATTTTCTACTTGCAGGATGGTTTAACCAAAAATATTCTGTATTCAAAAACACTAGATGATATTTTCATCTGGTCACCTAGCTTTGTAGGGAATCTGGGTAATGCATCCGGTGAGATTCTGATTTTTTGCACGAGTACGCAGACATGCCAAATGGCCACCCAATTACTGTTCCTACACCTCTTAGAGTAGCTTCTTGTCACCCTCTCAACATTTGCAACATCCTGATTAGAACATATGCTTCTCCTCAATCCATTACCTTGCTGTATGCTTCAGTTCCTTGTGACCAGCCGTAACACAAAACTTTTCCTATGCACTGACATACCACTCCCAATCCAGCTCCATCAGTAGCAAAACCTCTCTTATTAAACAGCGATATCCAATTGCATACACCATTTGATGTGCACCAACTCTTCAACTTCACATGTCACCATAAAATATACTACCGCAAAGCACACTGTGCAAGACAATAGCCATTGCCTTGCTGCTATCTTCATTTCACATGCTATTTGAATTCTTGTCCTGAGCAGCAGTAACAAAGACCTTACAGGTAGTAATTTTTTATACAGTATCTGCTTCATGCTCGCCACCAATAAAGCTCAATCACTTCTGTCATTGTTTACTCCCATTTATTATTCCTCATCTGCTCTTCGTTTTTCCACTTTACCATATTTCTCCCCGTCTCTTATTTTCACTTACTTCTAATTTTCTCACTTGTGTATTACTCTCTGATTTATCTTGCCTTTTCTTTCATTGGCTGCTTGTTTTCCTCCATTTACTTCTTGATTTTTTCCCTTTTGTTGCTCAGTTTTGAATAATGTGTATTTTATTTTCATCTTGTATATCCTTCATTTTTGACTTGTTGACTGCTCATTCTCTTTTCTGGTAACTCACATCCTGTCAGAATTTCATTAACTTTTCAGAAATTTAAAGTTCATATATTGTTTCAACTTTAATTGTGTATTTCTGTTGACCTGTATTTCTAAATATCTCATCCTTTTTAGTCACATCTTAAAATTGTGTGTAGTAAATCTCTTACATGTTAATTAGCCCTAAGAAAGACACACAATCATTATAAAGTCCCATGACAAGTATTAATATATTGTAAATAGGTCTCTGTTGTTGTGTGTAACTATCTTCTTCAAAAAATACAAACGTAATCAGTTAAATATCAAGATACAATATAAATGGCAGCTATTTATATAACTAAGGAAGCAACAGTTTTTTACTTTTGGCCTGGCCCTCGTATATTAAATTGTTTACGTTCAGGTGATGCAGCACAAATAGTATTAAACAGCACTGCATAGTGATAGTTTATTGTTATTAATGTTGGGAAGGTTAAGTTTCTGTGGTGTAAATGTCCTTGTATAGAGTACCTTGACTTGTTCCACATCCCTGAAGGCTCTCCTTTTTGATGGGATCTATGGAACAAGGAATAAATGAATGAATGATATCGTAAGTTCAGAGGCAGAGATCACATTGAATTTAGACACTGGCTAGCTTTTACCTGTAGTATTTTTTTAGAGCAAACAATGTGAATGAAAATCATTACCCAAAGGAAGAGAGTTTGAAATAAAAATTCTAATATGTATCTTTTTAGTCATGTATGTTTTTATAAAGGTAGAGCAAAGATAAAACTTATACTAAAAGTTTTTTTTTGTTTCTTTAACTTTCAGAGAAGAAACCTGTTGGACTTACAAAAATACGGCTTGAAGATTGTCTACGATGTGATGCTTGCTCCTGCATATACATAGATAAAAGTGATTACAACAAACACATGAGAAATTTTCATCAGAAAGTTACATCAAAGAAACAGAAGTAAATTTCTTTCATTGTAAGCTGTACATGACCATATTAATATATTTATTTCATTCTAACCACCAGTGTTATCTGTTGTTGCAGAATAAAAAAGGAGTGCAAGTCATGTTGTCGACATTGTAACTGCAAAGGAAATCATAAACATCACAGTGTTGAGAAAGAAAGGGGTAACAACAATCTCTTTCATTACAATATTAAGGTATATTAGTTTGGATAACTGTTGCTCTTATTGTTTGAAACACTGTGTTTATGCTTATTTTCTTTGGTTTCACACAAACAAAATGCAGTTGCAGAATGTAAATATCATATTATTACCAATTACTGGAATGCAAATAAACACAATAAAGCAGGTATCACAAGAATTTTAATCTATTTTAGGATCGATGGAGCAAAATGGTCTCACAAAGAATAAATATCAAAGAGGTGAAGCAGAAAATCAAACAAGAACCGCACTGTGAACCAGAAGCTATGGACTACAGTCATCTTTTAAGTCAAGTGGAAGTTAAGATCAAAACAGAACCATCTGAAGAGGACTACAATATGAGCAATGGAATTTTAAGCTGATTATATGCGTGACCAAGACAGTTTTGCAGAGCGTCAGTTCATTTGTTTATTTATTTATTTATTGCATAGATGTACTTCTGCTACTATTCTAGTCATTATAAAATCAGAGATTTACTTTTTTGTGTTAAATATTTTTAATTTATTGACTCATCTATTTATTGGTTTATCAGTGGATTTTCCTACACAATTGTGCTTTGATACCAAATATGCCATGATCTTGCATTTTAAGGAGATTGGTGGTTAAATAGTAAATTATTTCCGAATATTGACTATCAGAACAATGTTCTGAAAGAGTACAATACATAAAAGTAATATTATGAAAACTATTACTAAGTATGCATATTTTTGTACAGTGACTGTGTATTTGAACTACATACAGCCAAGTATTTTCTGAACAAAACAGTGCATGTGCCTGGACTAAGAATCACTTCATTTGACATGAAAAAATCATAAGAAATAATATTTTGGTAGTGAAAAATATTTTGCTAGTGAAAAATATGATGCCCTGACCATATTAT
The DNA here is from genome assembly GCF_021461395.2 of Schistocerca americana. Classification (NCBI taxonomy): domain Eukaryota; kingdom Metazoa; phylum Arthropoda; class Insecta; order Orthoptera; family Acrididae; genus Schistocerca; species Schistocerca americana. The sequence goes on from NC_060119.1 coordinate 194,067,450, forward strand.
ATATAAGATCAAGAGGGAAGTTTTCCATGAGAAATATTTGTGCTGAAGTTGGAAAATGAAAGTTAAACATATTTAACCATTTTTACAGTAGTGTTTAGTACGAATACCAATGGAACAGGTATCTTTTTATCACTATATTAGTGTCTAGTGACATGTACTTTTATAATAGTGAATATGAACATAACAAATTGGAAAACTGCATGTCTTTTTAAGACATGGAATAACATGATACTGCAAAAATGTTTAGGAGAAAAATTTTCCAAACAGCATCTGACCTTCTGTAAGTTGGACTTCTCTCTCATACTTGGTGAAAATGAAAGAGACTGCTATATTGTGTATAGTTCTTGCTCCAAATTCTTCAAACATCTTACTGGATAAATCATTGATTTGTACACAATAGTATTATTCATAATAGAGAATGTATGTTGTTTGTATTTATTTGTATTTACAAGTAAACTGAGGGTGTGAAACATTATTCTAATCTTAAAAGCTTTAAAATTGAGAAAGATTTACATTGCTCTTACTAACATGCAGATGTACAGAGCAGAGTCATGTCACAAATAAAATTTATACAATTTTTATTCAAATAAGTACTTTTTAACTAAAAACATTTCTTTAATACATCACTGAACATTATGCCATGTAAGGTTGCCAAAACCAGAACTGTTATGATAGATATGTTGACTTTAAATCTTCATAAAAAAAATCTAAAATCTGTACATCAGTATTTACTTTTCTGTACTAGAGTTAATTTGACATCTGAGTCAATGACACAATGTTTTACAATTTGTCCCAACATATCTGAAAATTATTTTAAAAAAATATGGAACTGTGAAATTGCTGCAGAGTATCTGAACAACAACAGTAAATACACAACTTAAGCATTGATTCAGTTATACTAATTTTAATATGGAAAGATGCTCTCCTCCATGGTCTGTTAATAAGAAGAATTTGTGAAAACTATGGAAAATTCCAACAATAATGGCTTGATTAGGTACGAACATTCATATCCTGTGTATATGGGCAGAATTCATACTTTACAATGCATTTTATTGACTTAACAATCATAAAAACACATAGAAGCAAGCCTAAAATAATTATATATGAACAGTTTAATCTACCGTTCCATTGATTTCAGTGAGTTATCTCATAACATATTTCCAACATGGAACAGTAGAAATTAATTCATTTGAGTTTTAAAACGTGTTGTTTATGTTGTGGACTTGGGGGGTGTCCACTTTGATGAAAATCTCACTCCTACTGAATAAAGATGTCCTGGTAGGCTGGATGCATGGGTTCTATGATAGTGCATGCAAACACACACAACGAAGCAAACATGACAAATTCAAACAGATGCAAAATCCCCAAGATTGGTGATCTTTTATAGAAGCTTGAAATTTAGTGTGGACTTCAATGCTTACAACAGTTTCCACAATGAAACTCACTCTCGAAACCTGGCAGAAAATCCAAAGAGATTCTGCTCGTATGTGAAGTATGTTAGTGGCAAGAAACAATCAATGCCTTCTCTGCACGATAGCAATGGAGATACAATCAAAGACAGTGCTGCCAAAGGAGAGTTACTAAACACAGCCTTCTAAAATGCCTTCAGAAAAGAAGACACTGTACATATTCCAGAATACGAATCAAGAACACCTGCCAATATGAGTAACATAGAAGTAAATGTCCTCGGAGTACTGAAGCAACTTAAATCACTTAATAAAAGCAAGTCTTCTGGTACAGACTGTATACCAATTAGGTTCCTTTCAGAGTATGGTGATGCATTACCTCCATACTTAACAATCATATACAACTGTTCACTCAACGAAAGATCCATACCCAAAAACTAGAAAGTTGCACAGGTCACACCAATATTCAAGAAAGGTAATATATCATTAACGTTGATATGCAGCAGGATTCTGGAACATATATTGTATTCAAACATAATGAATTACATTGAAGAAAATGGTCTGTTGATGCACAGTCAACATGGGTTTAGAAAACATCATTCTTGTGAAACACAACTAGCTCTTTATTTGCATGAAGTACTGAGTGCTATTGACAAGGGATTTCAGATTGATTCTGTATTTCTGTATTTCCAGAAGGCTGTTGAAACTTTACCACACAAGTGGCTTGTAGTGAAATTGCGTGCTTATGGAATATCATCACCTCAGTTATGTGACTGGATTTGTGACTTCCTGTCAGAGAGGTCACAGTTCATAATAACTGACGGAAAGTCATCGAGTAAAACAGAAATAATTTCTGGCATTCCCCAGGGTAGTGTTATAGGTCCTCTGCTGTTCCTTATCTATATA